>NC_135160.1:14128595-14435576 GCF_050948215.1 Halictus rubicundus
TAACATTGTAATACCAATCTGTAAAATTGTAATACCACATTGTAAAGTGAAATGGGCCCATTTAAGGGTCTAAAGAGCTTCAATAACAAAAAAAAAAAAGAAATATCGCGACAGCCGTGCTACAGGAGTACCGGGGATGATCCCGTTGGATTCGGAACGAGGGCTCCTTGTTAGAAACCATCCTCGAGGAATATAAAGGGAGCCAAAGCAGAACGGAGCAGGAGAGCGGAGCGTGCCAACAGTCATCGGTCGTGGGAGTCTCTGTTTGCTCCGCGGATTCTGGGTTTGTTCGAGGTCGCGGCTCCGAAGAATAATTGTACAGGGTTTTCTTCGTTGGTTCCGCGATCCACCGAGAGCAAATAGAGCCGACGGTTTTATTCGGTCGGGAGCGGGAAACGGCCGGGAAAATTTAATTGGCTCGCGGGAAAGTGTTCGGCAACTCGTGTCGGCGATTCAAAGTTTCGCGGTGGAGGACGTCCGGGGGAGGGGGGACTCCCTTGTCCGTCAGGTGTATCCACGGGCCGAGGGGTGTGTCGGCTGGCAAACAGAAACAAAGTTATTTCTTCGAAACGCCGCGTCAGCGCGAGAAGATGTTGCTCCGTGCGAATCTCCTCTTTAAGAATACAGTCATGATTTTATGCGGTAGACGGGGACCGCATAAAAGAAACCGCACCAAAAAAGAATATTCAGAAACTTCGTAAAAACAAATAATTCTTCACAACATATTAAAGAAAATTTTTGGTGGGGACGGACCGCATAAAAGAAACCACACCAAAAAAGAATATTCAGAAACTTCGTAAAAACAAATAATTCTTCACAACATATTAAAGAAAATTTTTGGTGGGGACGGACCGCATGAAAGAAAGGCTCAGAAAATATGTGAAAGATTTACGAAATAGCGAGAAGGTGCTTTCCGAACAAAGTGAATAATTAAATTTCACACGGAAACATTTTTTAAAAATTTAATTTCTCATTTTAACCAGTTAAGCGCGTTCGACGTGTACACACGTCAATCCGAAACTCTATTGCGGCGCGGTTAACGTTAATGAATTGTTAATTTCTTATCGAATGAAAATGTAATTCTTTCTCATTTAGCTTTACAAGGGCTTTGGCTTTTATAATGGCCGCATGTGGCCTGCGTTCGACGTGTATATTCGCCATTGTTTAATTTTAATTCCGCGCCGCTGAGGGATTTTTCAGATTAAATTTTACAGTTAACTGGCTAAACATGGAGACATTTTCAAAATGCACATAATTCAATACTACTCGTCGTAGTCCAAAAACTTCAGCCCCAAAATCCTTATTTTTTGACGTGCGCTTAACACTAAACCTACCGAGCCTTAAATGTAACTAATACATGTTGTCTTATAAAAATGACGAGATTCAATTTATTTGGATTTTGTGCGGCTCGTAATATAATACATGCTCTCCTAAATATATTTATTTAATCATTTCCCACGAAAGCATCTTTACAATTTCGGTAACTGTAAAATAAAAAATATGGAACGGTCATCTTGACCGGTGGTGGTAGGTTTAGTGTTAATTTTTAATATGAAATTTCCTTTAAAATAAATTTTAATCACTAATTCAATATAATTAACGAATTTCGCTCACCGTAGAAGTTTAAGGAGCACATCGTTCATATTTTTACAGTAGCAGCATACCACTGTAACAAAGATCTCTGAATTGTTCCAAAATTTTCGACGAAGTGCATCCTTGTTAAAAAAAAATTAAAATTCGTCCTCTTTCTCCTTCTCTTCTTTGACATACATAATTTCTCATGGTTTCATGAGCATTTTTCATCTTTCATAAGCAAATCTGAACAATGAAAGTGGCAAATCTCTGGATAGCAGGGATAATTCGAATTATCCAAGTTGGTACATAATCAGAAGATCGTCGACCGCCACGGGGGTACACAATGGACAAGTTATCTCGTTTCCGTAGAATTTCGGCGCACGCAAGACGATAAGCGTGCCAAAGCCAACGTGGCTGGCCGGGTATTAGGTACATAGATCGATACAGGCGTCGATTCATACGCCGTGTTATTATAATTAACACACACACACACGCGCGCGCGGCCGTCCCGGCCGAGGATATAGACGCATCGAGCCTGGTAATTAATTTTCGTAGCTGCTATCGGCGAGCTTCACGCGGCGCTGCTCGATCGAGTGCCGTGCTAGTTTACTCTGCAAATAAGTGCATCGCCGGTGAATAAAGTTACGTCGTTAGCGTTACAACGCGGCCGTCCACGGAGAAATATTTCCCTCGCCGAGTTTCGGGGTTTTCGTGGTTGCCTTGGTTAATCAACCAAGATTCAGCAGAACTTGCGCGCGATTTTTGTTTTTGAGATTCCCCCGGCGCAACAACTATAGTAGGGGAGCGACTTCTCGACGCGCAAGAGAGTGACACGCATTCGAAGATTTCGTGAGGAGAAGATGCCTCGCAAAGCGAGGGATCGATAAAAGCGGTCGTCGGGGACGACCAACGCCGGGAGGTAAACCCATTCGGGCTAATCAATTGGCCGGAAGTGGTCCTAATGTAAACCTAACCATCGCCGGCTGGACAAACAGGAGATGTTGCGAGTGTCCGGCCACCGAGGACCTGTCATTTGTCCTTGCTCGATCGATTGCACCGAGATGCGATTCCAGCCGGCACGGCACGTTTTCCCGATACCTGCGAAACGGGACTCGCCACGCGACGATTTAATCGAACGAGCTGTCCTGCGATCCAGGCTTCCCCTTGAACGATCCAGAAAACAACGAAGCTTTTCGAAATGATAATATAATAGAACATTATTTCAAAAGGGACCAAAAATAACAGCTAATCTCGGATCTTCTACGATAAAAATCGTTAATACAAAGTCGATTATTATTGACATTCTGACCGGTGCAAGAGGGTGCAATTGTTAATCTTGGCCATATAATAGAACAGTCATTTAGCTACGGTTCTAGGTTAAATCTTTACTGTACATAAAGTTTATTTGATTCCTACATCGTCTTCTCCTTCCATCGCCGCTTTTCCATTTTCACTTTAACACTTTGACTGCCACACTAGAAACCTCAAAAATTTCATAAAATCAAAGTAAGTTATTTAATGAAATAAAGATTGAAAAATATTAAATGTATGATATTGAGCAATCCTCCAACTTTGTTGCATTTTACAGATCCTAATCTAATTTGGTACAATGAACATATTAACGTAAAAATACATTCTAAAACCTGGATAAATAATTTCGACACCCACATATGGGTGACATGGCAGTCAACGTGTTAATCTAACTTAACACTAACTTAAGCATAAACTTAACCTAAACATAATTCTATAAGGTTAAATCTTTACTAATTCGCACAGTAAATGGTGGTGGTACATGGCTCGCGTGTACAATTCAGAAACGGTCGGTTCGGATAGTCGAGGTCCCACTGAACCGTGGATTAAACGAACGGATCAGCTCCGGATCGTATCATGTTTGTACTCGTTTTAATCAGCAAAGTGTCCCGAATACGTTGACAAATGTCCCGCGAAAAATGAATGAAACTAAACAATTCTTGTAGCAGAGTTTTTCACAAGTGCACAGCCGCTTCCCGAACAGAGACACCGCTGTACGTTGCAATTTGTTAGAGCGCACAATCGGCGCGGAGTGAAAGTCGCCGGAGCTCGGCGTTAAAAGGAATCACGGGATCGTAGGATCGCAAAACAATTAAGAGAAAAAAAGGAGCGAGCGGAGCGGATGACGAATTACGCGAGCGGAACGCTTTCAACCGGTTTTTAAAATGGCGTCTGAGCAACGAGGGCGGGAGAGCAGAATGCCACGGATCGAAGGGTTACAACACGGTCGCTAGTTCCGTTTCATCTAGTTAATGCACTTTGCCCGTAGTTCTGCGAGTGGTGGGAGGGGGATGGGGGATGAAGTTACGGGGAGGGACGATCGGAGTAGTTGTATCGCGGCCAGCGTGTGCCGCGTATCTCTGTATTAATACGAGACGCAGCGCACCGCACCGCACCGCACCGCGGAAACTTTATGCATTTTCCAAGCCTCGTACGCGTCCTGAATCTTCCCCGGGAAAAATGAGTTGATAAGGAACGCCCCCGAGTTTCATCGTTCCAGTCCTGTCTGCCGCGGAGTTTCTCCCGTAAACACCGGCAACTTTACACGGACAGTGAAATATCGGGATGACGCGTCCGATGCCGCAGATACATTCTCCACACTCTCCAGTTATATTAATAACACGTAATAAATAGTTTATCGAGCAGAAGGTACTCGGCCGGGAAGGAAGACCACATCTCTGGAATTTTCACGCGAAAAAGAAAAAATCTCCCAGACCTCGTGGGTTTCAGAAGACTATCATACAGTAGTTTCTCTATATATGTCGCCAAGACCTGCATGATAAACGTCGCGGAATTATCCCCATTACGGCGGGGTATACCCGCACGCCGAGGAACGTAAACATAACATCGGGTATGTCCCGTGTTGTTGACATATATCGAGAATTCGCTGTACATGCAATAGCAAACTGACAATTTTACATTGAGTCATTTTAACATTGATTTATAAGAAAAATATATCAGTACATATGTCCAAAATATATACAGTAACTCCCACGAATATTCAGACGTTTTCAAAAATCGTATAACTTTGTTAACATTGGACCACGCGACTTGAATTTTTTTAAGAAGTTAACACAATTGGTTTTCTACATAATGTGAAAAAAATTATTTACAAAAGTTGCAGAGAAAATAGTAAAAGTTGTATTTTGCAACTTTTTCCTGTGGACTTGCATTGAAAATTTAGAAAGTACGATTTGTAGATGAATTATACATATTCAGAGAATTTCATAAAAATCGGCCAACGTTGCAATCAGCTACAGATGTTTCAAAATGACCACATACGGGCGAAATTCCCTGACAAGGCCAAAATTCTGCGACTTCCACCCTTAAGTTTGCATCGTTAAACGTTCGGTCCAATATTAATAATGTTATGCGATCTTTAACACTAGGTTTACGGAGCACTAAAAGTGACTATTTTGCATTACTTTATCAAAATAACAAGAGCGTGCTACCCACATTTTTAGCAATACTTTTAAAATAATATATATACTCAAAGAAATAAATTCGCTAGATAATTTCTCATGTATGCATCCTTAGAATCCTAATAATTTTAAATTAAAAATACCAGAACCCGTCATTCTGACGGGTCCTGTAAACCTACTGTTAAGAGCGTCCGAATATTAATGGGAATCACTGTATATATTGCGAAAAATATGTCCGTAATCCAATCACAGTCCCACAGAGTGAATAAATACGTTTCGAGGGTGCGAAAAGCGAGGAATCGGTTAAACAATTATTTAAACAGACGAAAGGTATAGATTAAGTCGGCGTCCCGCGTTCTCTCATCCGGAAAATCGAGCGAGTGTCTTCGCGGTAAGTCGTCGACGGGAATGAAGTCGTGCTCGGAATTTATGCGTTCCGAACGGTCCCCCGTAACTATAATTTTACGGTCGCCCGGTTCCCCGCAGATTTATCGCGTTCTCGATCGAAAATTGAATACAAAATGTCGACGGCGCAGGCCGAAGGGAATGAAGTCCGGGGGGAGGGGGGGGTGAAGCTCGCGCAACGTCGCTGCGCAATAAGTCACCGCCGATTTTTCGATGCAAATTTTTAAACGGGATAATAAATATCCTCGGGCGGCTACGTGACTCGTCTGCGAAACGAGCAGTCCTTCGACCAGTCTTGTCACTCCTAACTCTTTTGTCCTTCCTTCCCCGTGTCCTGGCCATCCACTTCTTTTTTCCCCAACCCCTTTCCCTTCGACCACCCTCGCGATACTCGCCGGCGGAATTTTAATTCTCGTTCTCGGCTCGATTGTTAAATATCGCGGTTTCCGCTTTGTCGACACGTTGCGCGACCACCTAACAACCACGAAAGTTGATACCATAAGCATTGAGAGAATTAGTTCATTTTTGCTTTCGATAGGAGACAGAAATTCCATTCTCTCTTCAATAATTTCTGATGGAAGTTGTAGTTGGTAATTACAGCGGAGCAACGCGAAGTATGTGGAATATAACTTTTAACAAAGACATAGAATTGCGCAGGATAGACATGTGTGTCCATCTCGACTGTCGAATTTCCGTACACTGTACTAATCACGCGTTACAATAGTCACGTGATTACGTACCACTTATAATATATTTTAAGAGGTGTCGCGATTAGTCCTGTTCCAACAATTTCAACAAATTCGGAATTATACATTGATATTTCTCCATTTCTCCGATATAAATGCATTGGAATTTTTCACGTACATAGAATTTTCATTATAAATGCGTACAATCCGCAGTCCAGTCGTCACAAGTAGAATAATTGGAACTACAGTAAAGTCTCGATCTAAGCCGAGCGGAGCTGCACGATCTTAGTCGATTCGCCTATCCCCTCCACCGGGGGTATACTCGAGCTGCCTCGGTCGGCCTTGGTCTTTAAAATTATATTTTCCACTCAACACGGAACACCATTGCCATTTTCTTGAGCAAATAAAATGCACGTACAAAGTGTTTGTACACCGACGAAAGATCCGAGAAAATGTGCAGAATTGTGTATTTTCTATTCGAAGGAAAATGGAACGAAAACGCGATTATCGCACGCCGCGCTCTCGACCGTGCAGAAAGTATTTCGAAAACATTCGCGGCGAGTTCCCAGAGCAGAATGAGTTGAGAAATGTCCCGTGGTGCGCGCGACCGGTGAATTTAGGCGGGCGTGTTGAATAGAAAAAATCGAAGAAGAACGAGGAGCGGAATAAGAGCGCTCGATTCGATTGGCACCTTCATGAATCCCGATGAACGCTGTGTCGTCATAGCGAGCGGGTCCCGGAGGAGATCACGGAGTATATCTCGCGAGTTACGCGAAATCCAATCGAATATTCAGCGAACGGAATCCGTACTCGATCGATCGGTGCAAAGAAAATATTCGAGATCTCGTTAGTTGGCGCGAATGAGACAAAAGGGAGATGGAAGGAGAGAGAGAGAGAGAACAAGCGGGAACGTGCAACGTTGAAAGCAAGGGGCGCGGGGAGGGGTGGAAGGTGTCGAGAGATCGGTAATTCTCGGATTAACATTCTCCTTGTTATTCTAGTCGAGAAGACGAGACGACAAAACGAGGGAAAAAGAGAGGAGCCCGGA
Source organism: Halictus rubicundus (assembly GCF_050948215.1). Taxonomy (NCBI): domain Eukaryota; kingdom Metazoa; phylum Arthropoda; class Insecta; order Hymenoptera; family Halictidae; genus Halictus; species Halictus rubicundus. The sequence goes on from NC_135160.1 coordinate 14,135,762, forward strand.
GAAAAACCGCGAGGGAACTTTGCGGAACGGTTAGACCGTGGAACGGGCTCCCAAGGAGGTTAATTTAATTCCGCCTTGGGGAATTACGAAACACGGTGTTTCTTCCGCGGTGATTCCACCCCGAACCACCGCCGGAAGAAAGAATATCGGAACAAGACGTCTGATAAATTTCTTCGATCGGTCGCTTCGACCCGCCACAAAAAATAATTAGAAACTTTGCTCGCGGAAAGTTCCGACGGCTTGCCGAACAATGTGGCAGAAGTCCAGGAAATGGGAACGGAATAAACTGAAAACCAGTCACCGTAACTGTTCTAACCAAAAAGAAGAAAAGTCATGCGATAACAAGCATTTCATCGACTAAAATCGTATTAGTTACCAACGAGGATTACAAGCAACCAAAAATTCCTCTTGTTGGTAAATGTTATCTCGTTGAGAGAACTCAATTCGATCACTTATAACAGTTATCGATGAGAAAAGCTTATTTCGATCGCTAATTACAGTTATCAATTTCAGTTAGTAATTTCCTAAAAACAGAAGAAGAAAATTTATATGCCTATATGTATATAGTTCAACAGCTGAACATTAACAACGCCAAAATGAAATTTTATTTCTGTTTAAAGGAAATCAATACATATTTAGCAGACTCTGTTCAGAATCTGCATCACGAGTATGGCTCGATATTGTAGGGCAAAGGGTTAAGGGCTCATCTCGAGCGGGTATAAAATTGACCTTTCTGCGGGAACTTTTTTATACGTAATAGCTTAGTGGCAAACTTCTATCTTTTGCAACACAAGTTTCGACTTTATCGTCTAATTTTTTGAAGAAATATTGCAAAATGTCAGAGTTAGAAACAGCTGGAACATCGTAAAACGCCTGAAATAAAAAATTCTTTTTCATTTACGGATATGAATGTATTGTCCGCAATGTAACGTAGGATTTTTCGAAAATCCGTACGATGATATTAACGCCGACATATTCCAAAACGAATGATTCCTGAGAACTGTTGGCTTATCCTGCAGTTTTGTAAGTTGTCTCTGTGTAACAGTATGATAAAAATCTGTAGGATAATTTCCCCCCTAATATATTAACCCTTTGCACTCGAGTGGTGACTCTGAAGCGCCACGAAAAATTGTTCTGGCATTATTTCAAAGAAATTACAAGAAATATTACAAAATTTGTATTCAATGGATTACTAAACATTTAAATATTATACGAAATCGGATCAGTTTACGAAATATTCTAAGACAGAAGAAAAATTTAGTTTCAGAATTAAAATAGCGCCGAGTGCAAATGGTTGATGAAACTGAGAAGTGTGAGTTAATCTTATGCCATCAAGCGCGCTAGTCAGGCTAGTTGTTGAAATTAAAAATAGTGGAGGAGGGCTTTGGAGGGCGCTGAAGACCATCGGAAGGACTTGAAGAGGCGAAGCGAGCCGTAGAGAAGCCTGGGACCGCGTTGCAAATTTTAATCCGCTCCTTCTCCGATTCGTTTCCTTTATTTCTTCCTCGAACTACTCCCCGTGATGTTCTCAGCGTTCTTCAAGGATTTTTTACCGTCTCATTCAGCATCTCCCGACCCGGCAAACAAACTTCCATTATTCCAAAGCGAAATGTAAACCGAAAATTACTTTAAGCGTCCCATTACGTTCCCATTCATCCCTGTTCTCATTCCGTCCCGATCCTTCGCCAAGAAATATTCCTTATCTCCCGGTATCCTTACGTCGCACCGCGTTTCAACTTCATCCCGACCCTTATCTTTTAATTGCGCCGGTCGCCCGATGAATCTTAATTACCCTCGCGGAACTATTTAATCGTTACGTGTTCCCCCGTTCCCTCGACACACGATTGCCACGTCGCGTTCTGTCCGCCATTGTTTTGCGATTTTAATGTTATTTCATTCTGGTAAATGGTTTTACATTGTTACCGGAGTCGGCTGGGTCGTGTAAATCGTTAGCAAGGTTGAGCAGAATTTCATTTCCGGTTGCAATAACTTGGGCAGATACGGTGGTTGACAGATATAAAAGACCCTCCGTTTATCTTTTACGTTTTCATCCCCCTCGCCCCGCCACAAGAAAAACAAATTTTAAATTACATGTACTTTAAAGCATTCTTTGTGGTCGTAAGCTGAATGTTTTACTTGCCAGAAGCCTATTAACAAGTTTTTTAATAGCTGTGCCCTATAGAGAAGGAGCATAATCATTTTCTTTCTTTGTAAAAGAAAAATCCCAAAAGAATATGATTAAAATATTTCAATTGGATTAACTTACTGGTGCATGTGCGAAATTGCTGTCGACAATTAAAACGTTGATTCAGAAGCTCTCAGTCCTTGAATTGTGAATGACTAAAATGAAATGTGAATACTGCAGAAAATAACGTTTCATACGGATTAAATTGTTTTTATTTTTGTGTTGCAAATATTCCATCCAATACTAGGGCAAAAAGAGGCCATTGCTGAAAGAAATGATTTATAAATTGTACTTTGCACGGATTTCAGTTATTCCGTCTCGTTTTCTGTATACAGAGTATATTTTTATAATTCTGTAAATATTATATGAACTGGAAAATTGCACGGATTTTCGTTATTTCAGTATTTCTCGTTCATGCGTTTTACACGGAGTATATTTTTGTTGTTTCATGCGCGTCTACCAAATAAACCGAGTTTCCGAACAAATAGACACGAACATGTTTTTTATTTCAGTTAATAATACCTATATAAAAATATTGAAGAGTAAAATATTTTTTTAATTCGGTTTGATCGAGTTTTCGAAAAATCAGTTTCCCCGTGCAGTGTGAGATCCGCAAAAAGAGCCGCAATATAATCAATATTGTCTTTTATAGATACGGAATCAGTCTATATTTCCTCTTGGAAGAAGCTTGGCTCTTATGGCTGCAGGGGATTTCTCTCTTGGATATTTCTTATTACTAGACTGCGGATCTTTATTCTAGAAATCTTCAAGGAAGAACGAAATAAAAGTTTCATTCGACTTACACTCGCTTTTGCGCCACTTTCAGCCCATTGATATTGTTAACACAAGACGAAAATTTCGAATAAGAAATAAAACGGATTCTCTGCTCGAAGTAAAATAGAACAATGCTTGTAATAGAATATTATACATCGATTATGCTATTTTAGTACCAGGACTTGTACTATAAGTATAGGTCAACCAGGTCATGAAATATTAAGAGAACATTGAGAAAGTTGTTAGAACATTTAAAAAAAAATTATTTAGTGTAACTCACCACTTCAGAATTGAAGTCGGTCTATGGAAGATTCGTGTTTAGTTTAACAAAAAGATTTCCATGAAATTGTATTTTAAAATAATCTGACAGTAAAATAAGTAAACCGTCATCCACGTCTTGAGTGTTAAATAGTACCCAGGTCAGAAAAATGAGACGCTTCAACTTTTTAGATTGGACAATTGCTCGCACAGCAATAAAATTTTGCGAACACAGTGGCAATCAACAGGAACACGATCTACGTTCTCTTATCCGTGTTTTTGTTCCTTCACCCCCTCCTTTCTCCTCAGAATCCGTTGGTCGCTCTGGAGGGATTCCGCGGCAGATTATAAGCTGGCACTCTCGTCGAAAGAAAGCGCGGCAAAAAGCGAGGAAGAGGAATGACCAACGGGAAACGATAGAAAACAGAGCAAACTGTGCATTCTGCAATAATCGTTCCTCGAATCTAATATCTCTCCGTTCCGCCATAACGTTTCCACAAAGATTAACGTTTTCCCCGCAATAATATTCAATTAAAAGCAAACGCGTTTAGCTACCCGAGCTTCTTCTACGTCTCTTTGAAATCTGAAACAATCGTCGTCGTCCTCCATTTCGAGGACCATTAACGTCCCGCGGGGATCGATATAACGGAATAAAGATCGCCGAGCCTCCGGACCCGAGCCCGAGCTTTATGCTAAGCAGAGATCTAGCCAGGCTTAACTTATGGGCTAGAACCATCCTCGAGCGGATTTCGAGATTACGTTTGATCTAGGCTCCGGAAACCAGGCTTCCGGGAGAGCCAGGTCAGATCCACGTGAACCGTCTAATGTTACATTAGCTCGATCATCGGACCGTTCTCCTTGCTCCTGGACATTTCTGCCTCGAAAAGGGCGCGCGTTCGCGATCCTGCTCCACGTCCGGAAAACAGCAATGCTGAAAGTCTACAGGCTGTCCCAAAAACGCGGGACTTCTCGAAACATTCCAGACGCAAGTCAAATATCGTTTAAATAATAATTGCAGCATGACATGCCGAGTCATGCTACACCATTTTCATTAGAAAAATCTTTGTGGATGTCGATTAAATTTACAATGATGCTTTCACAGAGAAATGTATCTTCTACTTACTCTGACAGTTAAAAATTGATAATGATGAGGTTAGACGTCCTTGTAGAAATTCCTCTTCTTTCTTTTTGGATAAAAATTTGTAATTATTTCTTTATGTTTCCCTGATATAATCTCACGTGTATTTGCTTTTTAAAAAATATTTTTATCGTAGACAGCGATGGAATATGCTAATGCTTTAAAAGAAAAGTATACCTTCTACTTACTCTGACAGTTAAAAATTGATAATCATGAGGTTAGACGCCCTTACAGGAATAGAATAGAAAATTTGTAATTATTTCTTTATGTTTCTCTGATATAATTTCATGCGTATTTGCTGTTTAAGAAATATTTTTATTTTTGTAAAAGATTTTCTTGTGAAAGGTTACCCTCTGCTTACTCCAACAATGGAAAATTGAGGGCCTGTTAAAAGGTGGAAAGCCAGGCGTTTTATATTGTACGCTCTGTTGCGAAATAAATGAAAGGCTCCCCACTCGTACCTACCTAGCTACGAAATAAGTAAAGAGCCCTTCGATTGGTAGAGTTGCGCGAACGATGAGGATATATTTAAGGATCCCACAGTTTTGGGGCACACGGTACAATTTCCGTTGCCGTCTCCTCGCTCGAGAGGATCGCGCAGATATTTCTTTCGTAGCCTCTCGTGGTGGTGCCTTCGCCCTTTTCTAGTTCTTCCGTAGCAAAAGTTCCCGGCTCGAAACCTAATCCTCAGGTACACGCTGGCCCGTGAAGTGGCACTTGTGGCGCTCCCATTTCGACCGGGCTCTCCTTTATTGTCTTTCGTAAATACTCCGGGACCCGGGGCCGAATCGAATGAATTGCCCTTTCCGCTAGCTTTTCACTTGGCCTCCGTGCCGCCGTTCGTCTCCTCGTCCTCATGATTAATTAATGCATTTTAGCCCCGGCGCGATGGGGGGTTGGGGGGTCGGTGCCGCCCTGAATGCACCATACCGACCGTTTTAATTACGAAGAATTTATTCGCCACCGGCGATTTTTAATATCCGAGAGAGAGAGAGAGAGAGAGAGAGAGAGAGAGACCCTTTTTACCGTTTCTCGTCGAAACCCGCCCTCGCGTTTGACTCCGGCCGCTTTCTTTTTTGCTTCTTTCGCTTAGCGCCGGACTCGTACCTGCGGGCAGAATTATTCGAATCGGCCCTTTGCCCTTCGACACGCTTCTCACCCCTTTCTCAGAGATTCCGATGCATTGTTGTGTTCAAGCTGTTACTCGTCCATCAATTAGTCAGCGTGACGAAAGAGAATGTAAGGAGAATCTTCTGGCACTAGTTAAGATTTTGTCTGTTTACTCTGAAGATAGGTTGTAATATACAGGCTGTAAAAAGCGTAGGCTTTACCTCGGGAAACCAGACATTTTTAACTTTTTTTCATGCAACCCAGTAGATTTTGGCGAGAAAGTGTCGAAAATCCAAGTTTCGATCCCAGGAGGTTACTAGTTCGAAAGTTATGCGTGTGCTGAAAATCTTTACACACGTATAACTTTTGAACCAGTGACCTCCTAGGATTGAAACTTCGGTTCTCGGGATTTTCTCGCCGAAATCTGTAGAATTACAGTTCAAAAAGTTGAAAATTTCTGGCTTCTTAAAGCAAAGTTTAACCTAAACTGTACTCTCTCTTTAAATGTACGAAATGTATAAATATGTGTCTTATTATTTTGTCCAGCATATCAATGTTCACTCAATTATTAGATACAGACAGTGGTGTTCTCATAGAAAATTCCTAGCACTGTATTAATGTAGATTATTCGCACGTAACGAGGCAGAACCCATTCTCGGCTGCCGGCGTTCATTAAGAATCGCTCGAATGAGACGATGCCCTGGCCCTCGTCCATTGATCCTTTTCAGCCAGTTTCCAGAATACGTTCCGGGCCGGCTCAATACAATTAGGGGCTCCCGGTTATTTGCCGAACGATTTAAAAAGGCTCCAATTATTTTCGAAAAAAAAGGGAGCCCCGATAAGTCGCTCGTCAAATTACCCTGTCGATGAAGATCGTTCGTCGAGGCGGGCTCCGTCGAATTCTTGAAAACGAGCCGGCCGACTCCAAACGAGCACTTCGAGACCGGGAGTGGGGGGGGGGGTGGACTATAAACAATGGATGCGGGCAAAGAGCCGCCCCATTATTTTCAGGTGATCGATCTTCTTTCACCAAGTTTCGAGCTAACCGATAAGGGCCTTCCCTGCGCGAGATATCACGTTTTTAAGGATTCCGAGCCGACGCGCCTAAGGGCACCATGAAAAAGTCTCATGAACCCACATTTCGTGGCTGGAACAGAGTATCGTGTCGACGTGTCAACCGGAGGATGCGAGTTACGATCCTTTGGAGAATTTCCCGGCGAAATAAAAGAACCGGTTTTTCTCCGGAAAATTATTATGGCAAAAGTTGGAGTTGGTGGATGCTTTATCTGTCCAGGGCTCGGATCTCTGAGAAAAATTGTTATTTTCTTAGCACTCCTCAGCCCTTCAGGGACAATGTCTGTGCACTGTATTGATTCCAAAGAACATTTCAAAATTTATTTCTCAAATTGTTAGATTCAAGCATTACAGTGATTTCTCTATATATGTCGCCTAGGCCTCGATGATAAACGTCGCAGGATTTGCTCCGTGATGGACCTCGGACGACTGGACGATACTCACCGCTGGCAAGAGCCTGACACATATCGAGAATTCGCATTGACATATATCGAAAAATGTCACAAATTCAACATCTATGGTATAAAATAAAATTGTTCTAAAATTTTAGAACAACGACTCTGTTTTTTCGTCGATTTGTCCGTCTCAGCAAGTTCTCCGCGTTCGATAATTTGGAAAAGCTCGGAGTGAAGAGCCGTCCGATTCGTATCGTGGCTCGTAACGATGTGGAAAGTCCATTCTCGCGCAGGAAAGGAAACACTGTATCGGGGACGCCGTGTTACACGCATCCGGTGCTCGACGTTCGGTTTCCCGGCACAAAGACCGACCACCTATAAAGTCTCGGTAATAGATCGACGCTCACCAGACGTCACGTCATCGACGTCGGGACGTCGCGTCGCGCCGTTACCAGCGTCGCTCGCATCCGCTGTGATCGGGGTCGCAGACTTCGACGCCTGATCATCATTTTCTCTTCGAGAAAACGGTCAACTCGAAGAGCCGGGAATTCGCCTAACTACGAGCAAATTGAAAATCTGAACACATATCCGAACGTCATTTATCTAATAAATTACGATTTCATCTTTCGCTAATGTATTATTTTAATTCATTTCGATTTAACCTTTCGTAAATGCTACGTACTGAAAAATCTGTAGAAACATGGGAAAATTTTAGATTTGAAGATTAACGCTTCCCCTTTACAACAACCCCCTAGAACTTTACGATTTTTTTTTTTTTTTTTTTTTGGTATACCACACCAAACTTGTTCCTCATTTTTGTTCCATAAAACGGCTACAAAAATTGGAACAACAGTGATTTCTCTATATATGTCGGTAAGGCTTGCATGATAAACGTTGTGGAATTATCCCCACTACCGCGAAACTCGAGAGGCCTCGGACGCCGAGGAAACATAACACGACTCGGGTATGTCAGTGTCAACCTTACAATTTGAAGTCAGTGGAACTACCCACACCAACGTGCAACATTGTATCGGAGAAAGACATTTACACAGTCTTCTTGTCACTATCGCTTAGTAGTCATAGGCTTCTGTGACTTGTAGACGGATATGACTCTTAGGTTTCCAGCGTGCCCTGTGTATTTCAAATGCGACGCTCGGCGACAACCTGGGATTTCGTCTAAGAGTCAGTCACCAGAACGGCGCAACTGACTCGTAACGAGAATTCACTGTATCAACGTGGAACAGTAACAGGATGACCGCTCTAGGACGTCGCGTCAGTGTGATTAGGCGAGATCGGGTGGCCGTCTAGTGGATTTTTCGCGCGTGTTAAACACCGAGGTGCCCGTATCGTCGCGCGGTTACTATAGCCGCGAGTCAGCAGGAAAACAGGAAGCTTGCGCGCCGTCTGCGACCAGGCGAAACCCACCCGGATAACTTTCCTCAACGCGGCCTATTGTTCCAGGTGACTTAGCGGAGAGAGAGAGAGAGAGAGAGAGAGAGAGAGAGAGAGAGAGAGAGAGAGAGAACGGCGAGCCCCGCGGCCAGACGAGTCAAAGAAACACGGACGATGATTAAGGCACACACAAAAGACCAAACGGTTCACCGTCCATCCGTCCGGTTATCTAGGTTACGAACCGACTGATTCTGCGTCGCTGACCCACCCCGGTTTATTCGTATTCATCGATGTTCCTTTGAAAGGCGCGGCCTGCCGCACTGAATACGCCATTCCCGATGCCCGATAACTCGCGTCCCATGCGATAACCTCCATTTCCTTAATTCCTCCAGCCTGAATTACGAGCCCGAATCGTCGTATCTGTGGCCGCAACACTATCCCTGAAAAATGTACGATCTCTCTTCATCATCGAACAACACACTCTTCCTGCGAAATGTGTACGGGCAGGTCAATTTTTGTACACAGGCTGGTCCCGTTTGAAGTTTCGCGCGCAATCGCTTCCTAAACTATAGCTCGTTCTGAGAAATATTTAAAATAAAACTACCTTGGGGATAGGGGAAGCTTTTATGGTCACCTCTTCTTTTATACGGAACTATATGTTTTTATTCAGAGTTCAGCCTATTTCGAGACGAATTCGATGACCTATAACACTTTCGTCCCCCAAGGTCATTCAAGGTCGTTCAGTGCCGTTCAAAATTAGCTCAACGAATGCGTATCCACCTAGAGAAGATTTGTGGAAGAATTGTAAAAATGAATTAACAAATTCACAGAAGTGACTTGGCACAATGCTTAACGCGTCCATTATGTAAATATGACGACAATAAGAGTGACAAAAATTGTAAAATGATTTTCAGTAAGTAAAAGTGCCATGCCGCTTATATGACGGCATTGGTCTATTAAGGGTTAAAATATCGGTTCGGAAAAAGTATGAAACAGTAGTACAACGATTGTCATTTATCTTATAACATTCACGTCTTATTCACCTCTACAAGTGACAATTCTGCTAACAGAAGATTCGGAGTTCCAGGAGACAATTCGTTTCGTAATAAAAGGACACTATACAGTGAATTCTCGATATATGTCAACAACACGTGTATCGTCCAGGAGACATACTCGAGTGCTGTTATGTTTACGCTCCTCGGCGTCCGAGGCCCGTCACGGGGTATACCCCACGGTAGTGGGGATAATTCCTCGACGTTTACCGTCGAGGCCTTGGCGACATATACAGAGAAAACAATGTAGCGCGCGTGAAGCGTAAGAACTAGTAAAGCTCCACGAAATTAATATTTCTTCGTAAATCATAGAGTTACAAAAATTTTGTCCATCGTCATCGATTTCGGGTCATTTCGGCGTTCTTTTTCGCTCAGAGTGCAATCAATCTCGGCACAGAGGGGAGAAGGGAAGAAAGTCGAATATGGCGGGATCTTCGCGAGTCGTTGGACTAATTCAATTACGCGTGGGGGGGGGGGGAGTGCAATTTACAGATCGCGGAGGTAGGAACTTCGGCCCGTCTGTTTTTCTTCGGTAAAAGGAAAGTGGCGGGGCTCTTTCATCGAGCGTTAATTACGTTTCCGTCGGAGTCGCGAGTCCCGGCGATCATAATTTCGATCGCCGTTGAATCGGGAACGTGCCGACATTGGAAAGGGAGGGATGGAGGGGAAGGGGGGGGGCGAACTGCAAGAGATTACACCCCCGGGGAAATCAGTAAGACACCAGCTTCGCGAATACTTTCCCACTTTTTCGGGAAACTTTTTATTCCGCTCGAGGAAACGCGCGGAGGACTGGCATGTAAAGTTTCCCGCGCCGCTTCAGCCTGGATATATTTCTCTTTTGTCTCGCGCCCCTTTCCCGGCTACCAACCCCCTGCTGCTCTTACTTCGATGCTCTCTTTCCCCCCCCCCCTCTCTCTCGCGTCCGGGGAAAATGAAAAAGTGAAGAATTATTCGGAGAACTCGCGGCGATCTACCGCCGCCCGCCGCGCCGTTCGGCTATTATTCGCTTAGCCTCGTAAATTCGCGTTTCGGATAGATGCCCGATCGATATCCGCCTGCTCTGCGCTTCATAGTTTCGCGCAGTTGCGCATCGGGCCTGGATAGACATAATTTGCACCGATGACAAATTTTCGAGAAGTGCCGGAGACCAAACGTTCGGTTCGATTTTCTTTTTTCTTGATCAAACCCCACGGGGACCACGTCTGCACATCGTACTGACTCTGAGGAGTACAGTGTTTTCTCGATATATGTCCACAACACTGGTCTACCCATGGACATTTATCGTGTAGAAGATGCTGTTCTTTGATACACTGCCGAACGTAGAAAAGGTCACTGGAGCTTTGGGACAGTGGGGATAGTTCTAGGACTTTTATCGGCTAGATATCTCTGACATATATCGAGAAAAGACTGTGTCTTGAAATTGATGAAAATAAGTCAAAAATGACTCGGAGACAAGCTTAACTATTTTTAACTTTCTAACTAACGTATAACATTTTCAGTAAACTTTCATTGAATACAATAAATTTTCAGTAAACTTTCATTCCGTGCAATGTGTTATTCGAATGTGCATCGATCATTGCAGTTTTGGTTTCTGCTGCCATTATTGGTAAGCCTGGACACTATAAATTAGAATGATTCGTAGACAAACGAGTGTGTATTGATTGGAGGTAAAGGGATTTCGATGAATAGTAATTATTTCTGCTAAAAATTTAATAAAAATCGTTGATTTATTATATTTCGACTGGAATTTTGGAAGATTGATGATTTGCATCGAATGGAAAATATTCCTTTGACAATTGTTTGAACCGTAAACCGTCAGCTGACAAATTGTCCCCTTTTTGTTTATAATGGACAAAAGAAAGAATGGTTCGAAAGAAAGAAGCCAGACAATTCTATTGAGCTTTGTTCGAATTTCCAGCTGAATCGATCCACTGGCTTTCGACAGATATCGATTATCGTTTTTAAAAACCCCGTTTTTCCAGAAGAACTCGTTTGAAATACTCTTTGTCTACTGTACGTCATAACTTCATTGATTTTATGAATATTTCATAGAAAGTTTCTGGGAAGGTCTAAATTAGTACCATTGAGATGATATACTTTTGAAAAATCCTCCTCTCCTCCTCTCGAAAAATTCTCCTTTTGTGGAGAATGCTTTCAGTCGTAGCATAATAACGCTTGTCAACGCCCGCTGAACGTATAACAATTTTATTAATTTCAGAAACTGCCAACTTGGTGCATAAGCGGAACCTCGATTTCGGTAAGTTTTTAATATTCTGTCAAACTTACCCCTTTCGTCTGCACGCTCACTAAAAAAAATCCAATGTAGCCTAAACTCATGCGTGCGTAAATTAATTTAATTGAAATCGTTAATTTACTTGAAAATTGTAAAACTTGTCATAGATATGGGGTATCTGATCCCCAGTAAATTAAAGATAATTCTTATTAATCTAATTATCCTTACTATTCAACAATTAGTTGTCTGTGCACAGTGTAGAATGTTTCACAAAAGTTTCGATAACTCAAAAAATGAGCAACGTAGATCACTATCGCAAACACTAACACTAATACTAACACTTGCTTAACTTTTATTTTCGACGTTTTCGTGATTGTCGGAAGACAATGCTGGTGCTCTTTCGTGCAAGTTGAACGTATTCGAATTTGAGAGGGTGACGCGGGAAAGGGATGCGACCTCTTTTCCCCGCCCTCGAAAAATCAAGTGGCGAAGGGTGGAATCCCCGAGCACCGTCGGAAGCTTACCAAAAGTTTCTTATTTCCCGAAGTAGTCGAGCCAGTATCTTCCGCGGCGTTCCTCGCCTCAAATTCTGGCACAGGGAACTTTGATGAAAACTGCAATTAATTAGAGGACCGGAGCAAAGAATGTAAAGTTATTGCCTTGAGGGAGTGAGCGAAGTGATTCGAGTGGCGCGAGAATCCTTTCGAGGGGAGAGCGAGGCGAAGCGAGTCTCCGGGTCAAAGGTAACCCTGTTTCCGGGCGGAGAGCAGTCATTTTCTGGAAAGTTGAACCGAGCGGGATCGTCGTGTCTCTTGCTCGCCGAGACACGGAAGTGCTTCGAATACACCGCGGATACCGCCGCCGCGAAACGCGATTCTTTTTTCCAGCGGCTTTAACGTTCCTCTTAATAGTCGCGTTCGAAGACCCTCGGAGGAAAGGTCGCTCGGGATCACAAAGGGTTACCGACTGCCCAGAAGCCGAGGGTATCTTTCACCTTTCGACACAGAAGGATCTTCGCGGTGAAGTGCACTCGAGGAATCGCACAATGGCGATTGAGCGCGCGGCACTCAAACCTCCCTTCCGCCTTTATGGAAAAAACTGACGTCCCTCCCTCTAATTTCGCGTTTCCGTCCCTCCCCCGTTTCGGACTCGCGCCCGCGTGGAACCCTCCAGGAATTTATTCCGGATGAGAAATGGAGGCCAATTCTTCCCGTTTAACCCTTTCGCGGTTTCCTTCGAAATTCGCTCTTTCACTCCCTTCAACCCTCTTCAAGTTTCATTATTGGTCTCACTTTTCGCTGGGAGCTTCGATGAGTAGATTCTGCGACTGATTAAACTAGTAAACGATCAAATTATTAGAGCCACACGCATAAAGCGACGAATTTGCGTAAATAAATAATCGAAATCTTGAACTTTAGGAAGCCTATTAATAGGTTTTCCAATAATTGCGCTGTACCGAATGGAAGCATGAAAATCTCCTTTGGCGTTGCATTATGCTCCTTAATATTCCATTATTATCCGAGCTTCCTCTTACTTAACCGTGCAATTTGCTTTTTAGGCAAACCCCTTCGAACATTTGCTAATACTAATATTACAGCTAATATTATAAGCTAATATTAATATTAACTAATAATACAGCTTAAGTGTCCATTCACTGGACAGACGAAAGGAATAGGGTCTGTTGCTCAGACACTTTTCAAGATTTCCCTGCAAAAAAATTACTACAAATCTTACAATATAGGCACAGTGAATTCTCGATGTATGTCAGCAGCACGGGTCTTGCCAGCGACATATATCGTCCAGGAGATACTATTCTTTGATCCACGCCGATTTATGTTTACACTCGTTCAAGGCCACTCGAGCTTCTCGAGCCCCTCACAAGGTACAGTGGGGATAATTCCGCGACGTTTATCCTCCAGGCCTCGGCGACATATACAGAAGAAATCACAGTACTTTCAACTGAGCTACTCGTTCGAGAAATATCTCCACTCATATTTCCTGGAGGAATTTCTAAAAATCGGCTTTAGTTAACTGGACCCAGCCCCTCAACAGGTTAATTAGTCGTGAAGCGTGCCGTTCAACGCGATAGCGTACCGGGTCTTAAAACCCGATAAATTCGTTGAGAATCACGGCGCTACTTCGAGACGCTGAAAGTTCCAGCGCGGCGTTTAAATCGGGCGGAATCTCGGGAAGGAAGCTGCGCGATCGATCGCTTTATCCTTGGTCCTCGGCGACGCGGACAGTCGCGGGAACCAGCACTCTCGGTGCAGTTTTCTCACGGCTGTTGAGGATGCAATTAAGATGTCACCGAGTCGCGACAGGATTCTTAGCTTCCCCGGCGCACAGGAGGGTTCGTGTCTTTCCGCCGGCACTCGGATTTACCCTGCCACCGACTCCGAGAAGAAAATACCGCGGTCTCTGAAGGAGCTTTTCGCGTCTGCAAGCTCGCCGATGAAGCCGCTCCTTCCCGTTGAACGGGCAGCTGCAAACACGCCGCGAAATTTCTTGCGCGTCCTCGGAAACCTCCTTTAGACGTCGAGACAAAAAGCGCCGGAGTTTTGAGAATGATTAGTGGCAGAAAATTACCTTACGCGCGCCACAATTCCCTCGTCGAATTTTGTACAGTGTGTAAAAAAATCTTTTGTCGTGACTATCATAGATGGCTTGTACATCATCCGATCGGTGGAGATCTGTTAAAAAAACGTCCCGCAAAATTGACCTTGACCTTGAAATTCAAAGTCAAATTTTTTTCTTGCATCCTGTTCTGTGAAATTAGTCATAGAGTGGCTGACGGAAGCAATTAAGAGGAGTTCGGAATCTTCTCAGTGAAAAGTATCTTTTTTTCTTGGAAAACTTTTTTTGGATCCATCAATTTTAAAGTTTGTGGATTTATGGCCGCATATTTCACGATAATAACAGTTTTTTCTTTTTTGGAGTGAATGTATTGATTTAATCCGAAGTTATAGCAGTTCTGTCGAAGCTTTTAGAGTCGGGCGATTCGCGGGAATTTATTTCACGAGATCTGGTAATTTTATCGTTTATACAATTTTTAGAATCACTCGTGTGTATGTTGAGCATGCACAGCATTCTTTTTGAAGCAAAAATTTACTCAATTCCAAGTTGCAGCGGTTTTGGTATAGAGCTTGCGAATATGCAAATACGTAATGTCAAAGAAGTTGTGTAATGGAAACTGAACAAACGCTTTGTTTTGTTAATTTCAAAACCACAAAAATGGATGATTGCATGAAGGTCTGCAGGCTGATGAGAACTATGAAATTCGTCCGCACCTAATGCAATGTTCTTTGTGGATTTTATGACAAAAATAACAAGAAAAACATTGAACAATTTTCAAAATATTGTTGGATTGTTTCCGACTCGATAAAACTCTCAAGAAAAGGAATAAGCGTCCTGCAATTCATACGGATAATTATTATTATGCCTAAAGACCCGCAGTTGATTAAAACATCTCTTCGCTGCCTCGAAGGTGCATTACAAAGTGTCGGAGATGGAAGCGCGACGGTACGGAGGGAAATGTAATAGGAGCAGAATCCACTTGTTCCAATGTTCGGTGAGCGTCCGGCACTTCAGCTTCGATTCTCCGTGAAGAGGATCGTCCTGCATTGTGTTTACAGCCCCCTAGTTACACTGAACGCAAGTTGACCGAACCGAGGACATTCCCGAAAGTCCAATCGAAATGATCGACTCCGATGCTCGGCGAGGTCGATGATGCAAAAGAGGGGTCGGAGAGCATCCGCTCTTGAATTCACGACAGAGACGAGTCTCAATTCGTTCGCCGATAGGTGCAATAAAAATTGATGTCCCGCACGCTCGTCACAAAGAAAACACGCTGGGCACCGTTATAAAATTTTGTAGTCGCCCCACCCCCTTACGAGGGGCGAGGTGAAATATGGCGAAGATGGAAGTGCAGGATCGAGGGATTCAATTTCTGCCGGCGGTGGTGTACCGCCGAGGAAGATCGTCGAGGAAGAGGTCACGATCCTGTTGTCGATGAGGTGCAATAAAACGACTGCATCGACGGTGTACCGACAATTTCAATAAAAACTCCTTTTGCGCTTCACAAGGACAGAGACTATGAACGGCTGGACAAACGATGCCACTTCTTGTTTTAACAATTAATTTTCACTCAAGTTAGCAATACTTTCTACGCTTTCAACAGGAATTTTACAAGAGGATCGGGACACGATACTCTGTTTGATGGGTGCAATAAAACGACTGGATGCAGCGGGTTGTTCCGACAATTTCAATAAAAATCCCTTTTGCGCTGCGCAAGGACAAAGATGTTTCCTTAACGATGGAGAAACGATTCGATTTCCCGTTGAAAGGGAATTAATTTTGTTCTGGGGTTATTAATACTTTCCACGACGATTTCAACCGGAATTTTTCTGAATATTTCTAGGCTGATTGCAACGGTAGCATAACCAGACAATTCTTCACGAATTTCCGTCACATACCGAAAAATATTTCAACACTAAATTACCTATTCTCGAGGAATTTTCCATACTTGAAATGTGATAATTTCGTAAAAAAAAAAAATAGTACAACAATATACCTGTACTCGTTCCGAATCCAACAGAGGGGTAAGAACTCTTCCATGGAAATACATGCATATTACTTAAAGTTCGATATAATATCCAAGAAATTAATTACATGAATCACATGAAAAATAGCGGTTTTTAACTATGTGCCCCCACTTTGAAAAATCTTAAAAAAATCACATGTTAACAACCATAACGAGATGCTAAAACTGTAAAAATAAAAACTTGGTGTCACGGAACTTCTACAAGAAATCGGTATTTCGAAGTTTCGTTTATTTTTTAAAATTCGGTTTCGAGGCTAAAAATGCTGAAAAAATTCACAGATGTGCATTCTAGCGAGTAAAATATGCCTGAATTTTTTCATAATTTTCCATCGAAGAGGATAAGAGGAATTGTGGAAAACCCAGATTTTCGTCACCCCGTTGCTACCCTCGACATACGGGGTTGAAAATTGGCACAAAATGTTTTCTTTGGACAAGCAATCGGACATCCCATTATAAATTCAATTTGGTTCGGAGGTTCTGATTGTACTATTTTTTGTTAAACGGAATTGTCATAGGAAATAGTTTTTGATCGCGCTGTATATCAAGCACGCGCGAAGGGAGCGTTGCGTTCTAAAATTAGAGCGAAAATAATGAGAAAATTGGCAGTGGGGAAGAAACGTGCGAACTTTCGAAAATCGTTTGACGCTTCCCACGGTCGTTGGGCAAGTTGAATGGGGTTTCAAGGCAGCCCGGCCGGACCCGTGCGTAATTTCCCCTGTAATTTCGGGACGGTATCAGCGTGGTTCGCGGGGGCCGATCCCGATACGCCTCATTGTAGTTTGATGTAGGTCAACGGGGGGTTCGTCTCGAAATTTCAAGCCAGCCGACGCTCCGCAAGCGTATCGGCCTTAATCAACTTCGGGACGAGATTAACGGACCGGATTATCGTAATTCCGGTGAACGGACAAAATGTCCCGAATTCGGTTAACGTTCCCGACTGACGTCCGCCGCGCCTAATCGCCTTAGCGGCCACGTTTGCGAAAGAAGGCGCGACGATTGCCGCGGCCGGCTTAAAACAAAGACCGGCGTTAATCTCCGTGTCCCGGTCACGGCCTGCTAATGGACAAGCGAAATATATCAAAGCCCTTCTCTGCACGGCGCCCGCGATATTTATACGATAAATAGAGCTGTCGACCTTTGTGCTCGAAAATCGGACAGGAATCAACGGGATTCCTAAGTTAATACCGTTCCGCGTTATTCGAGATTTGCTGGAGCTACTCATACTGGATAACGTTTTATTTGATTTCAGATCCTCCCTGTTTATCTATCAGCATGTTCACCTGCAAACTCGCATGAAATGTTTATCTCCGGAAGCTTATCTAGATAAATTTGCATGAACGTTCGCAGTTTATGTGCAAAATATGGAAATTGTTGCTGCGTGTTTACAACCTTATCTGCATGCGGCTACAATAATTGCGTACACACGTGTTACGCGTAGAAATAAAAAATACGAATGAATATCAACGCGAATTATAAATAACAGTTTCGTGCGTATGTTGGAACGAGCTTGAAATTTTACATACATTATAATAGAAGAAAATCAAGATCAAAATGGAAGAGTAGAAGGCGTTGTTGTTACAATAGTGAACGAAAGATTGTATATATTGTAAGTTTGATTGAACGCTCGTTATGGCATTTTGATTCTCTGAACGAAGACTGAGCATGTCAAATTGTACATTTATTTACATCCTGTTTAAAATTACTATCCGTACACGCTATCTCTTCGAGGGCATTATTTCCTTCGTACTAAAGTCGCTTTGAAGCACCAACTTCATTAAAATGCTGCTATGCTAAAATCTGCTTAATCTCTTGTCTTGTAACGTCGGGACACACTCGTGACGAAAATTTCAAATTACACTAAACAAATCTGAATATTATTCGGCCCACGAAAACTCTTTAGCTGTCATGAATATTTAACCCTTGTGACAGATCTACCTACCGTGAACATACAAATCCTTTCTCTGAGAAATGATTAAATGTGAAACAAATTTTACAAGGGATAACTAAACCCAAAGGATGAACTAATCTGATAAGACACTGCTATGTTAAATAATATTTCGTCCTCGTGTCAAGTGTATGAATAATTTTACTATTTCTTTTAGCGTTTAAGATGTTCACAAATTTTCGTTTTGAACCAATTGTGTAGCCTTCAAGGAGGGACCATTTTTAGGGAAACATTCAAAATTGTTGAATACAGGGTCGTTCACCTAAATATCTCCAGCCACCTGAAAATATAAATTGCTCGTGTCACGATGGCAATACTTACCTTGGTAATGTCGCTCGAAAAGCTGCTAAATAAATTAATATAATACTCTGAAATGGCGTAAAGAAAGTTACAGAAAGAAGTGTGCCGTGAAATTGAAAGTAGCGACGACGAATTTGATTTTGACTCTTTCAATAGAAAGACTGACTTCGATGCAGAAAGTGATAACGGTTGTTTCGCAAAAAATTAATGCCAGTGATTCTGATAGAAAAATATAAAATATAATTTTTATATAGAATTAACGCATATTATTGTGTCACGTATATCTAAAGTTCAAAAAACTTTTCCTTCATACTCTTGCATATTTTTTATTACGGTTCGTTCAACGAAAATGAATTCCAATAAGCTTAATACGACGGGAACACGCTGTATTTTAGCGAATTCTCTTTTTGCCCAAATATTCGGTTCGTTCGGAAAGAAGGAAGAAGCATGCAAATTCCGTAGCAGTGCAGGGAAGATTTTCGGTCGGCATCCGAAACGGCGAAGATTGAAATTCGTTAAACGCTCGGAGTGTCGAATACGTCGCTCTGGTGGAAACCTTTGTCTCGGGGAAGTTGAGCGTCTCGCAGGTCCCGATAACGAAGGGAATGTCCCGTTTCCGTGGGAGTTTCGCGATCGGTAGTTCCGCGGGCAGGGTGAATGCCGATATCGACGAAGTTCGTGACTGGGCGGTTCGATCGAACCCCCTGTTTCCCGCCGGGGCTAATGATATTAATCGGAATGGGGGGTGGGGGGTGGGGACGGTTCGCGCTCGTTGCGATTTTGCCGGCGGAGAAAACTGTGGGATGGAAAAGAACTGGTGTAAAATCCGCGGCTTATCTGCCATCTGGAAGAGAAATTACGATGGCTATGAAGCCGGCCGCGGGCCTGGAGCGCAGCAAAGCTTCGAAGAGCCGCCGGCATTGTTTGCTCGCCGCGATATTGCAGCCTTCGCGAAAGCAAACTGCAATCCGAGATAGCGGGCTCTAGCGAGCGGAAGCGAGCGCTCCGGCTAGCTGGACGACGCTCGGCTTTGCTCGCAGGACATCGGCTGCGATTAAGGACGCAGCTGGTCTCGAAATGGATGGCTGCTCGCGGATAATTTCATCTTCGCTACCGGCTAGCTTCGGCATCGCAAACTATATACAGGGTCATCCGTTTTTAAACGGCCAAACGTCAACCAGCTATAGAGGACCCCAAATGGAACAACTTTCACCCCTAACACTTTTTTTGATTCGAAGTTATTCCATTCAGTCTCCACGGCGTGCCCCATGTCAAAAAAACCAAGATCCAAAGGTCATACAAAAAAGTTGACTGAATAAAAAAGATGCCCCTATTTATTTTAAACCAAACAAAGGAAAAATCATCAAGATACATAATTGCGGTCCTAATATATTTAATCTTACGTGAATGCAAAAAATGACGGATTTTTGCAATTATCTGAAAATCAAGACCGAATCAAAAAAAGTGTTAGGGGTGAAAGTTGTTTCATTTGGGGTCCTCTATAGCTGGTTGACGTTTGGCCGTTTAAAAACGGATGACCCTGTATACACGGCGTTGTCAAAATTATACGTCGCGTTATTCTACGCCCTCGGTTTGGCGGAAATTGATGTAAGGTGCAGCAAAATTAAACTTGACTCTGCATTCCAGGATCAAAAGATCAACCATTCTTTTTATTGCACCCTATTCTACTCGCCACAACAAATGCAATCGTTCTCTTAAAAAATGATGGTGAAGATTTTTCATTGCTGATTTTATTTATGTAGGATTGAGACCGGCCTCGGCCGTGATAAAGCCAAAATTTCGATGTAAATCGGTACGCGATCATCCGTGACGATTTTGAGCCAACAGCGTAACGGGCGGAGAGAACGTGAAAGCGAAACAATAAGTGAGCGATAACTGACGGAACAGCACGAATTGCTTTAGCGAAAAGACTGATGAAGGAAAAGTGAAAGAAGAAAGGGAAATAATGGCGGATGGAATCAACAAAGTGATAACCGCATCATGTTCGGGCGAAGACGGGGAAGAAAGCGAAATGGTGGACAATCGACCATCGTGGACAAAAACAAAAGAGACAAAAATAGACGAAATGAAAATACAGGAATTAAGGAAGAAGCTAAAACAATTTGTTAGCCCGTTACCAGTCTCAATCCTACATTTATAATATTTTTGTTTTGCGCAAAGACCCGTAATTTGTCAAATTACTCCGCATTTGTTGCACACTGTGCTCCCGCTTTTTGGAGCTCAGGCATTTGACCGCGCGGTGCAGTTAGAAATAGGACACAAAGGAGATGCATTTGGAATATTATACCGACGTGGTATCGGTGTCCAGTGTGGTCCTTCGGCAGGCTGATTCGCGGTAATGGAAATTGCCAGTATAGTAATGGGAATGCAAATGTCGCGTCCATTGGAGCCGCGTGAAAGATCAAACAACACCCGATCCGGCTCGGACCGCAAAGGATCGAGAGCCCGATCCGGCCCGATCGCTCCGGCTCTGTCTATTATTCGCTCCGTGGCTAGCTGGAGCCTCTCAATTACCTTTCTGGCGTTTCTGGGTCGATCGACCTCGACATTTGACGAGGCTATTTATGCAGCCGGAGCTTAATCGTTCACGCTCTCGGCCCGTAATACCGCGCGCGGAAACCACCACCAAAACCGATTTTACTCGGTCTAATGTGGGAAGGACCTCGGCTGTCCGACTTCGGGCTTCGCAATTCGATTTGCCCGGACGTGCTCCGCGCAATTCCGGATCCAATTCGGAAATTTCGTCTTTGCGCGAGAACGTCAAAAGTCCACTTAATCGAGGACTATGAAGAATCGAGAAGATACAGACGAAATTCATGCTGGAATTTTTACCGAGTTACTAACTGGCTGGTTGTCAAAGCGTGTTAGAATTTTTGGAATTAAAAAGTTACTTTGCGTTTCTTCATACTTCGTCGCAAAGCCGACTTCAGCCGGGACAATGCTAACTCAAGGGAAAAACTTTTTCAATTATTTCTCTGTGATGCTTTTGCCAATGTGTTCGTGAAGATTTTCTAATGAAAGTGGTACAATCCAGACATGATACGATTCGGGCGTTATATGTACATGGATAAACATGGTATTGTACATAGTACTGTACATGAATGTACACGTGGGCATCGTATTGTCGATGATGATTAAATTCGTCGTTTCAAAATATATTGAGTGCATTCAGGTTAGGATCCTTAAACGCAACAAGCTTTTTATGAGAATAGTTAAGTTTGTTTAACCCCTTGATTCTGAACAGGGTCTAATAAATATGTACGTTATTAATTTCCTTTAAAACGAAATAAAATTCTATTTCGTTGTAGTTGATATACAATCCTCTGGAGAAAACATGGGGATACAATAAATATAAACTATCTTTTTTTCCCCATGAAATTCTGAACGATAAAGAATTTCTAATCATTATAATCACAAAATAAATAGTAGCGCAAGGGGTTAACGTTACTGCTACAAATGGGACATTTCTGCAATTATGATGGGATTATTCAATCCCAATCCTAATCGTTAGAATCGTCACACTCTGACGGAGATACCTTGAAAAAGCCGATAAAGTGAAGGTTGCTCGATCACAGAGTATATTTTTGCTTGTGCCACAATTCCCCGAGAAATCGTTGAGGAGGACCGTTGTAAAGCCGCGAGTGATCCGATCGAGATGATCGTCAGGCAGACGCTGTTCATTTGCACGGAGGCGTGAAAGACACTCGAAGGTCAACAGGCCCGGCAATTCCCCGGTTGCCCGGTAATTGCGCTGTCGGAACGAGCGAGAGCCTGGTGCAACTTTGCTCGCGACGTCCGTCGAGAAAGTTTCCAGCAACCCGGGGGCAGTTTGTTCGCAAACGGGGCCGCCACTGCCAAATTCGCGGGGTTTATTTATCGCGGGGGCCGAGTTGCCGTCGCGGCCGCTGAGTTACGGGTTGTATGCCGCGATAATTCACAGGAAATCGCGGCCGAGCACCGATGTATCTTCCTGCTTCATCCGGATTTCCCTTTTTCGGCCACCCCTTGCTACCGCAATTAGTGGCCGCTGCCTTCTACGCGAGCAAACTTTTCGTTTCGTCGGAAACCAGTTTCCTAACCACGCTCGACCACCGAACAAGTGCATCGACGTTCGCGAATATTGATTCGGCATTGTCGTGCGAACGTCGCGTAATTTTACGATGTCGTGTTCGGTGTCGTTTCAGTCAGAAAAACGCAAGAATCGTGTCGATAAAAGTTTCATAGTTCTTTTATCCGATCACAGTAAAGTCTTGATCTAAGCCGAACGAAACTGCGCGATCTTAGTCGATTCGCCTATCCCCTCCAGTGGGGAGGAACAAATTACACCGAAAATCATCTGACGTTAATTTTAGAGCAGAAAAGGTGTTTCGAACGTTAACTAATGGCGCTAAAATCGGGCTTTTCAACGGTCAAGACATCCCACTTAAAAACATCCCCGAAATCACCAGAAGACTGGAGCATTCCTAAAACATCCCCCCAGCCCACATGCACATAGATTTTTTGAAACATTTCCTATAATCACACTCGTGTCCACAAATCCCACACCCCTTCCAAAGAACCAAGTAATCCCCATTCTGTTCACAGGATATCCAGGTCAAAGGGATAATAGGACTCCTCAGGTACTGGAACAATCAAACTCAAGGGAAACCCTCCAAAAAGAAAAAGTTTCACAAAAGAATACTTACAGATAACAGTTCGCTCAGTCTTTTAGTGTTGCCTGGCCGATAAATGTATGTGTCCCATGCCTAGAGAACTGTCCCTACAACAACCATCGGATCGAGATTCCGTCGATTCCGATCAGTCGATCGTGTTCAACCGTGCCCAAACCTGAGGAAGATGAATAGCTCGCCAGGTCCTTTAGTTATGAGACGCAGCATCGGGTTCGGGGGGGGAGAGGGGTTAGGGGAATGCTTTGTCTAGGAAAAGTGGGCTCCGGTAGGCAAGTTTCTCGGAGTGCAACGAAGGCCAGCCTATTACTCGCTCTCGTCATTGATTAGAGGTGGCTGCTTCCGGGGCACGGCCTCGTGCGGGATTTCAATTCTCTTTCCTGGCGCCCCCCCCCCTCCGACCCGCGTGCCCACCGGCGCGGCTCTCATTATGCAGAAAGCATACTGGGAAAACTGGACACAGTGCAGGGAAATATACCTGCAGGCAGGCGGCTTTTGGTGCTCGAGTTTGCCGACTATAGAACCGGAAATTTCAACGACCCCTTTCACGACGACCTACCCCAAGAGAAAGCGGCCGTTGCTCGACTCGCGACGTATCCAGGCGTAGTCGGCCCTTTGCACACCCTCCACCCCCATCGACCTGCTACCCTGTCCCAGCATTGGCCGCCAGGGGAGTCGGGCAGCTCGCGAACACCATCGCACGAATCAACGGAAATCGTCCGTCGGTTGTTCCTTCCGTTGATATCGACCCCGTCCGTGCACTTTTTCCTTTTTTTTCTCTCTCTCTCTCTCTCTTTTTTTCTTTCTTTCTTCTTTACGGGCTCCGTGTATTGCGAGAGCTCTTCAACCGGGAATATTCTTCTGTTTTCAGACCCTTAACGGACACGATTCTCGCGGTGCATGCAAAGTGCAGTCTTCTGCAGCGTGCTCTATTTTTAAACCGGCGAGATCGAGGGCTTGGCTTCCAGAGTTACGCGATGTTAAACTCACGCGCAACCATGAATTTGACCCGGAATCCTTGCCTCTCGTTGCAGCGTTTTCGACCGGTGGGCCCTTCATTTCCGGTGAATTTTGTGATTCTTCGAGATTTCATGTCGCAAAGAAAAGCACTGTACGCGCGTAGATGGAGAAGATCAATAAATTCGACTTTTCCAAACCGTGCTAGGTAGTTCTTTTTAAAGGGTGAGGTGTTCTGAACGGTATAAGGAATTGTAGAACTTGCTGGTAACAATAACTCTGACTTTAATGATAACAACTGTACAAAGATGTGGTGTCAATGAGGACTAACTGAAGACTAACGACTCGCACGCAGAGATGGGTTTTTAAGGGATGTGAAATTGGTGGTGGAGGTGGTAAATAGTAGTGGGAGAAAATTGGGGGTTTAGAGGTTGTCCAGACGCTGTCTTGAATTGTTAATGTTATGGTGCCGGAAAGTCGCAGAAAAAATGGGGCCAGTCCCGTCGCTTGGGTCTCAAGAGTCTTCGACTCTTAGGCTAATTGATTGCCTCTGGTAAGGATGGTCGAGGTGTTTGGGACTCTGTGTCAAATTCGAGAGACAGTTTCGTGGGTATCGCATTGCGTTGCGTCTCAACAAGCACAGATACTTTACTATTAAGAAGTGTGCTGTAAAATCGACTCGAAAGGGTTGGAAGAATAGAGCAGAAATCAGAGGGCAATTTTTCCGGTTGGTTTCCGTTTCCCTGGTACATGAACGAGCATGGTAGTCGGTCGAATCCCATTCACCGACTACACAGCGCCATACAGTGTCAATTTGTACAGGACAACAGGTCTCGAAGTCGATTTATCGTTGGTGTATTCGATGGTCGTCGTCGTGGCTTTAAGTGGTCAGGGCAACAGTGGTTTTCTCTCTGTTTCGAGGGCCGCGGAGTCGGGAATCTAGTTTTAGCCAGGACGAGAGGGCTCCGGACCAGCGACCCAGTTTGTTCTGTGTCAAAGGGCTCTCGAGGGAATACGTCGGGAACAGGAGTTCGATCTGCACGTTGCCTCCGCCCGGCCACCGGAAAATATTCTCGGATATTATAGTGGCTTGTTATTCTCTTAGAGACACGGTTATTAACTTAACCGGCGGTCGGACGTTCCAAATGGATCGCCCGGTATCAAAATACTCCGGCAGCCTCAAGTTACCTTGAAGCTCACCGGAAATCAAGGCCGAAGCCCTTCTCCAGCAATTCTTCCCGGAGAAAAACTCCAGCAGGAAAAACATGGACGACCCTTGTCTCAATCTTACCCTTTCCGTTGTCTAAATAATGTACCTGCAATAACGTTCTGTAAATTTTTTAATTATAATGGTGATATTGCGGAAATATACCACCCCCTATCTTCGAAAGTGTTTTTCTTCAAAACTATTAAGGATATCTGAGCGAATCAAAATGCAATTGGTGGACGCTTGCAACCTTTATTTCGCAGATTTTTTTTCAGAATTTTAGGTGAATTATTATGTCTGAAAGAAAATTAATTAACCGAACCTACCCCGGCAAACAAGGTTTCAGATTCTTTATTTTACGATTGTTGAAATTATCAGGATGCTTACAAGAAAAATCGTATATTCGGTTTTAACATTTTTATGAAACAGCACTTTCCAGATGCGATAGGTCCAGTGCTCATTTTATGGAATTTTTTTTTAAACATCCCTTTGAGTGGCACCTGCTGAAAAATTCAGATGTGATGGTCTATCACTTACCTTTCTTGTGTAAAAAATTCAAGAGTGTCCTTTCGCTGGAACGGAATCTGAAAAATGTAGTATCTGTACCAGTCCGCAGTGGAACGAGTAGGCGCTCTAGGTGAAAAGTTTGCATAAATAAACGGATACACGTGTCTTCCATTTGTGCATATTTTGAGACGTTCACCGAGACCATCGAGAACAGTCTTTGAACTTTGAACCGTACAGGATCGTTGTTTTACATTGATGCGTGTCATAGAAGGCTTTGTCGCCAAAAATTTTCACAAACTCTAAACGCATAAAGATCCGCAGCCTATTCATTTCCATGACAATGGCACGTTTCATTCGAATTTTAAAAAAGCCTCGGTCGCGCATAGAAGACGGGGGTAAACATTGTTCCGGCGTACAAAATTTTCTCAATTAAAACGTGCTGAACCTCGCCCATTCACACCGATGTGCTTCTCATTATCTTACGCTATAGTTCGCGAGCATGCTATTGTTCCCTCTGCTTCTCTTCCTCTTATTATTTTTAACGTTTCTCTGTTTGTAGGAGGAAAGATTTATTATTCCGCAAGGAAGGACCCGGACACTGCGCTGTGGTTTCAAGAAAGATTTTCTTTATACGTCTCCATTTCTTGCAGTCGTATCTGCTGAATTATTACTGTGTCTCGTTTCCCAGGAGCCTCTTCTTTTTTTTAAATTTCCGCCAGGATTAAAATGTTCTAACATTGGCAAGGTAATTGATTGGAGCGGAAATCATATTTTTAGAAAGCTCTTATTTTCGCGCACACACACCTGAGGGCGGTAACAATATATTTCTTTTTATTAGGACATTTCCTGTGAGGTTTATCACACCATAATGCAGTACAGTACAGACTATAGTGTACATTACAGAATAAAGTGTACATTAAGGTACAGAGAAGCTGAAGTAGACTTGAGATAACAAGAACGAAAATAATATTGGGGGAAAATGAAAGCAAATTTGATCGAGTATCTTGGAAATTAGTGGAGCGAACAGAATTATGCGAATGGTTAAATTATCTGCAATCTATCGTTCGTTTTTAAAAAATATTCTTGCATGATACAGCAAATGCAACACGCGCTTTTCGTGAAAAATGCTACGAACATCTCTGAAAACATTCAGCAATTTTCTTCTTTAATTTTTTTTTTAAATCTGCCATAGATTTGGAGATTGAAGTTTCCGCTTTACGACAACCCCTTAAAGCTTGACGTGCAATTTTTTGTAACTGTTTTACGGAGCAGATATGAGAAACAAGTTCGGTAAATCTTTGATGGTGTACCATACGTTCCTGTACGATTGGCGACACACCTCTCATTCAGAGTGTAACAAAACGACCGGTAGAAATCGTGCGTCAAATTTTGCCGTCTCCCTGTAAAGCTTCGATCTTCCCGTGGTAGACCAGTCTCAAAAAGAAATTTTTTAATGTCCCCACAGACGTTTGAATTTGTAGCATTCTCGAATGGAAACACACGCCATTTTGGTCTCTCTTAAAATTAAACAACTCGCAGAATTATGACTTCATTCTCGTGCAATATTACGCCGTTCCGTTGTAAAAGTTTGACGCACATATTCGTCGTTTTACGAGGAAGATTTAAGGGCGCAAAACGCGTTATCTCGAGGCCCTCGTTTGTCCACGATTTTATTCGGTCGAAAGCGGAAACGCGGCGTCATTTAGATTTTCATTCCGGTCGAATGTCCCGGCACGATCATGACCGAGTGAGAGAGAGAGAGAGAGAGAGATCATGACCGCGATCATGCGAGAGAGGGTGGCTCTCGCGCAAAACGGGGGCAGCCGTTCGCGCAGAAAATTGCGAGGAATTCGCGGGGTATTTACGCGTTCTTATTGCCGCGGTCGGAACGCAGTGAAACGGGGGCTGAAAGCGCGCGGCCGTAGACACCACCGTGTATTGTGTACAGAAGCAGGCTATTTACAAACCTCGAAGTGTATTTACCCGCCTTTTAAATTGTCTGAATGTTGGTTCACCTCGTTCGCGTCGCGCGTCCCGAGCTCTCTCCGCTCTTCGGCTTCGGGAAACGATCGCTTCCACGGCAGAGGATCCCTGCTCTTTAATCTTCTTCGTCTCTTCCCGATTAAATACACTTTATCCTCGGCGGGGAATCGCGTGAAATTACCCTCTCAAATAAACTTTACCCGCCTCCGTTGCCACCGAAACGCTCGATCCTGCCTTTACCCCTGATAAATGCACGGTAAATCAATATAACACACTCGCAATTTCAAGGGGGTGGGTTCTTTGAACGCGTTCCCATCGAAATGATTCGCTACGGGAAAAAATTGCTATTGTCCACGCAGCTCGAGTTTTCTGCTCGGTTTCAATTTCCAAGTTATTGGAATTTCACTAAAGTTTGTTAAAACGTACGCGCATTCATACTTTGGAAGATTGATTCTATACAGTACACCCCCGTATGACGCGATCAAGAAACTGTTTGAATAGACTGTGCGTACAGTGTGCTTCCTAAATCATTATCCAGGTATGATTGTCGAGGTATACAAGGGTGTTCGCGATAAATCGTACCAGCGCTTTTTTGGTAAGCATTAGAAAAAAACCGAAGAGGAGTTGTAGTATAGTATAAATAATAAATCTCAACTCATTTGGTTCAATTTTAAGAAAATTATACGACTTTTAAATGTGGTCTCGTACTGTTGGTTGTGTACGTATGTGCGATCTATTTTGCACCGTTTCCGGAAAACAAATTTCTACTTGACTTCAGGTTCCTGTGACCGTCGCAGAAAATTTTGATGCGGCTCAAATAGCCGCGGTTCAGCGATAGCAAACGAGTAGTTAGGCGACACGTGTCCCAAACGCGGGGTTAACGAAGATTAGGGAGTTGGCAAGCGGTTAGGGTGCCATGAAAAGGGTCCCGGTCCCAGGGAAGTGGAAGAACGAAGCACTGGGGGGACAGTAATCGAGGGAAAAAGGTCACCGGAGAGTTACCTACCCTAATTCGGTCCCGACCCGATTGTCCGGAAGCTGACTCGCGAATCTAAAGTTTACGCTCCCGTCGGCCATCAGCCTCGAAGAGTTTTACGTTCCTGCGGATCTGCCGAGGAATTGGCCACCAGCTTATCGGGCACGTGGTGATCAGACACGTGAGCAATTTCGGCGCCGAACGAGAGGATTCTGATCCCAGGCATCCCTTCCAGGGCCATCCTCTCTACTTTATCGCGTCACCCTTTTAGGGCTCGGTTTTACGAGCCGCCGCGTGACAACGCGTTTCCCGAGTGTCCGGCCGTCCCGTTGTCTTTCCTCGACGAGGAAGTACCCTAACGTCGGCTTCCTAGGCCGCTCGGAGATAATTTATGGGTCGTAACTTCGTCGTCGTGCCGTTGAAAATCGGTATGAATTATGGATCGAATTAGAACGAGCCGGAACGAGCGGAAAAGATCCACGGTTCACGCGCAGCTGGATGCACGTCGATCATTCTTGCTCCTATTCTATATAGTATGTCTCACTTTCGATCACGCGACACGTGGCTCGCATTTGTCTTTGCTGCGACCTCTCTGAATACTCGGGGAAAAAGTAAACGAGCTATTGAAGATGCTCTCTCGGCCACGATCGCGAGAGGATCGAGATCACTGTACAATAAAAGTAGCATTGAAATGCGAAACCGAATTGTTTGCCTAGATTCCATTTGAAAAAACTTCGATCACCTTGAGATCTCAAAAGATATAACCTCGAACAAATTTTCTTGCCCATCACAGTATTTGCCCCTATCAAGTAATGTAATCCTCGGAAATTCTTTTCAGAGTTAAGTGAGACACCTTGTATACCATTTATTATTATTATTATTATTATATATACATCAGAAAGAGGACTGTCTCGAGCTGCGTAGCACTTTTCAGTAAACTTTGATGGCTGGACCAAGTTCCTCTTGCAGGATAATATATTTCCAAGGACGAACAGTTATTGAACATGCCATCTCTCAATCTCAAGAAACTTGTCCGAAGTTTGTCGGCGTAACAAGCTCTATTTCCATCGGTTCGCAAAGTGATTGTAAACTTTGACGCAGCATAAATTACGTCGCAATAGACTCGATAAAAATCTTGTTTCGAGAGAGATGCGCAATTCGAAACGGGGATTCCTCGGCAGTTGCGCCCGGGTAGTCGCGGACGGAATAGTTTATCTTTGTATTTTTACGTTGCTCACCCGGAGAAGCGTGGACTTGACCCGGATCGCGGGAAATGTTTGTGCAAACAGACGCGATCGATAGTCCCCCTGTTCCGAGGGAAGTCGGTCAAGTTGCCGGTGCAAATTGACGCTGATTACAAATTGTAATCCCGAGACTCTTCGTTCCGCTCTGGGCGGCGCGGCGACTCGAATGAAACCTTGCCCCTTTGTTCTCCGATTTTTGTCTCCGCGACTGGCTGACTGGCTCGCTTCTCTCTCTCTCTCTCTCTCTCTCTCTCTCTCTCTCTCTCTCTCTCTCTCTCCACTTCTTGTTTCCCGCGACGACTTCGCGCTCTTCCGCATGGAAGAATTAGCGTGCCATTTTTTACTCGACGTAAATTGCATCCGTAGAATTCTTAATCTTAGCCATTTCACGCGAGCGAGGGAACACGCATTCCCCAGCCGTTCCTCATACGCCACGCTTCTATTCAACCTGTTACGAAACATAATTCCTGGAATTAATTTCTCCTATAGCACATTGTTAATCAGAGGACACGGAAAGCTCACTCGGTGCTTTCAGCATTTAAACAAATTTTTAACTCAGTGGTGTGCCACGTGCACAATCGGACGGAAGTATAATAATCGTGTTAAATCGAACAACCACTGTGATTAATTCGTGTTTAAGCAAAGACATGTACGAGAAGTTCGTGTACAAATTTCCTTGGTAATTGATAATTCTTTTTATTTTTCCAGCGTTTTAAATTCTACTTAATAAGAATCTTTGCGTCGAATGTTATGTCATTGTCACTGGTGTTTCGTTCGCAGTATTATTTTTATGATACCGTAATATCGCAACAAGACTGCAGAAACTTCTGGTTGATTTTCTAGTAGTTGATTTCCCCTGTCAATTAATTTAACTTTTGAGTAAATTATCAAGCCCGCAACGATCATACACCTGGAAGCTAATGACTATCTAATGTGCGTTGACATAGTTGCTGGAAGACCCAGTTAGGGGTTAATACATTCATTGAAGTAACTTCAGTCTTAAATTCAATCTATGTTCATATTTCATTGTGTTCATAACCATTATCGTTTAATTTACGTGAAACTAGCGCGCGAGATGCATTTCTCAACGACACACTAGTGCCGTCGGTACTAATAAAATGCAAGGAAAGACGAAAGTTGTTGACGTAGACGAATCCCCTTAATTGTCATAAATATCAGCTTACTTTTTCCCGGTTTTCAGCCCCACATTCGATAACGAGAGCGCATCCTTCTTTACTCGGTATTTCCTTGTAAGACACTCGCAACAAAGACTTTCTTCCCCGGAAGTTCACTTCCACTTCCTGCGAAGTTCTTGGGCACGACGAGGGGTTGACGGTTTATTAGCGAGGGGTCGGCGGCGGCTGCAGTAAAGTTTCGCGATCGAGAGGAATTTTCATATAATTGGAAAATTAGATGTCCGCTGCGATGCTCCGGAGATCGCGTTCCATAGTAATAGTCTGCCACTAACAGTGAGCCCTTATCGTTTATGTATAACCGAGTTCTCCGGCGGTAATTAGGTTTTCCTGGAAGAAATTCTACCTAGCTCCTCGCGAAATAACGTGAAATGTCTGAATAAATCTGCGAAAATGAAAAGAATCGGGTACGAGTGAAGATTTCACCGAAATCAGTAGTACGAGTCAATGATTAGTCAAACGTATTCTGGAGTAGAACGATTGTAGTATGTCGGGCAACACATTCCCGGAATTTTTGCGTCAATGATCCTCTAACTATTCAGTATTCATTCCCCTGAAACATTTTTCAATAGTAAACATGTTTTAAACAATGGTGTAAACGAGGTTTCTTAAATGTAAGTGATGCGAGTCAACGAAAAGTCAGACACACCTGCAGCGGCGGACATATACTTACGAACGCAGACATTTTTTATCTTTGATTGTCAATTTTGCAGTCACATGTGCTTACCAGAACTATTTTTGAGCAAGATGTTTTATTGGGAAAAAATGTTCAAGCCCTTCCTTGAAGATTTTTACTTTTTAAGATTGCTCTTTCAGTATTTTTCAATGACTTCTACACAACGTGACTTTTTTACGCCATTGTATGTACACATTGAAATAAAATACTGTTTTGAATGTCTGCTAAAGTCCATTGTTAAGCTTCCACGAGTGAAAAAATAAAAATGGTATTTTTGGTTATATTGAGTTTTATTTAATTTGTGCGTCAAGGGGGTAATGAAATGTGCACGAGCATTTACTGGAATAGTGGAAATGTAAATTTTATGGTGCGTTCACAGGTGTCTCCTACGCAAGTAGAACGACCCAAGGTTATCTCGGACAAGTTTGTCCTTCAATTTTTCAATCTCCAATGCAAATTTTGTTCTCTTTTCTACATTTTCTGCAACAATTTGAACGCTTCCTGCCTCGGGCTGTTGTGGAAGTTAAAATACCGGTTCGAAGTAATTCTTCCGGCGGCTCGGTGCTCGAATACTGTCACTCAGCCGTCAGTCAGCCGCACACTGTGGTCCCGGCGTCGCGCTTAAGAACACACGAACGGAAACTCTCGGATGATCTACACTGTTCGAACGTAGTTAGCGAACTTAACAAGTCCCCGTGACGGGACGCGCCAGCCTTTCCCGTTTAACTTCGTGGAATATTAATCGCCGAGCGAGAGACTGGATTTACGAAAACTTCCGGTCCCTGTTCCAGACACACGTCCTTTCTCACGCGATATTGAAAAGCGACGACGTTCTCGACGCCTCCGCGAAGAAAACGCCAGGAATTACTATGCCGTCAGCGAATGTTTGTAGCGACTTTGGGCCGGCTCACGGGGGATAAGGGCGAGAGTGAAAGGGACCGCGCACTCCATGGTTTCGAGGCTCTAGGCGAATAAAAGCCTTTAGGTGACTGAACGCGTAAGCTTTGCATTTCCTAAAATCATAAGCATGCAATTATTACCGAACGACGTAACAACGTTTACACTATTTTCCCGTAAATAGCTATCCTCCTCTTTTGGGAATAACCTCGTAATAAAAATATATTAGTCGAAGATTGTTCATCACCGATTTTTTCTTCTCGTTTTCAATACTTTTTCCCAGCTATTTTACAGAATTTTACCTAACAAAGGAACATATTCAGTTGATACAAGCCGATTCTAATAGAACTTAAAAGATATATGTTCTTCGAAAAATATTTGACACGTGTTTTTTGTATGTAACATATAACTGTGAAAACACACAATTTAAAAAAATTTAATTTTTTCGACCACTGGTTTCCGAGATATCTCAAAAAATGTGGTTTTGACCCCCAACTTTGAGGGCTGTTTTCGCCCCTTCAGAGTGGATGGTTTCCGGTAAGTAAAGGAACAGGTGTCCAATATTTTTCGAAGAACTATATCTCACATAATCGACTCGTCTCGACCGAGTATGTTCCCTTTAAGTGAAAAGGTATGGAGTACGTGGAGCACGTCGATCAAAAGTCAGACTTCACCGCACAAATCCATTTAGAGTCTCCGGTTTAATTGAAATGATGTGCTGATTGAATAGACATATTTCCAGAGATAGACGTTGCCTGCATTATTCAATTCAACCCTAATGCAAATTCAATCTCGTGCGAAGGGAGACCGAAGCCCTTTCATTTTCTAACGGCGCGAGCGTAGGATCCAAGCCGGATCAAAGGGCTCGGCTGCTCTGAATATTTAGGGGTTGCGTCCGCGACGCGCCCTTCAACATTTATCAGTATCGATCGGATGCTAAGCACTTTCGCCAACGCGGTTGAAAACCGACGGAAATTCCGGTGAATGGGAACATTGAAACGCGTCCGAGCCAAGGACATCCGTATGAATAAATTCTACGGTGGCCAAGGGTGCCAGCTATTTTCGAAGTCGACCGTATAGGGTTTATCAGGCAACCGCTATCTGGCTTATCATCTTTTATTCAAAGTAGACCTTACCGGCGCAACATGGCGTCAACGAGAGGAGAACCTCGTCGATCGGACGGTTTCCACGATAGTACGAACCTGGCCGCGTCATGCTCGTGTCAAGGGACTCCGCGAAGGGTTCTCGAGGGAACGTTTACGATGAAAAAGGAACAATCTTCGGATGTGCCAAAAAGGAACCAACAGAAATATCAATTTCAAATTTCTAAAACTAGCAGAAGTATTAATTTCAAACTTCATTGAGTACACAATATTTAAACTGACAATACTGCTTTTATTTGGCATTACTCTTTTATGAAATCAAATTGAAAATTGAAACTGCTGCTCTCCTTGAAAGTGCAAAAATTGTTCACGACGTACGACAAATTGTTATGACGCATTGACTTAATTGCAAATTGTTAGAATGTGATTCCTTACATCATGGTCGGTCATAAATCAATAGCTGCGGATCTTCATGCAAAATAAAATGTTTATTCTTTCATTCTTCTGATATTCACACTGTTTTCTTTAGATCTACGTCTTCTTCTTGCATCACTTAATAAAGCAATAACTATGTAAAGAGACTTCTGATCTACGCTTCCGGCGAATTTTATTTTCACGGACCGAATAGTATTTTCGTGGGGAACGCTTTAATAACCAAATAGTACAGAATCAAATGGTCGCGCCACCGCTAAAAAGATGATTCGCCATACACAAATTTCCCGAGGGAGGAGAGGGACGCGAGAGAAGGGGTTGGTTTTGGAAAAATCAATAATTCCGTAGGTGTTCCGGTTTCGCTAGGAAGAATCCTCGAACGAGTCGTTATCCGCGGTGGTCTCGTTCGAGACCGGACCGGAGCGATTATTCTCGCGATATTGTTGCTCGATTTTTCCTCTCGTCGTGCTCTCGGCCGAATTACCCGAGCAGATAGGAAAAGCGATTTTCCTGGCCGGTGGAATTGATTTTATTCCGGTTTCGACGTCGCCCTCGTGGATTGGCTAGATTCCCTCGCGACCGCTCGAGCAGAATCCACGTTTCCGTTTCTCGTCCCCGAAACAGGAAGGGGACACGGCCAGTTTCTGACCTATCGCCGGGCGGCATCCTGTTTTGAACTCGTGATCATGCAAATTAAGCGAAGCTGGGAAGCTTGTGTGCCGTAACAGCTCGCCCATCGGCCTCTTATTTCACGTGCACTTTGACCGCGGGATTATCGAGCCAATGAACCACGATGCCTGATACCTGCGATACCTCCGGAACGAGTTTGCGAAAATACGCGACTCGCTCGCCGCTTTTCGGATTTTGAGATTTGGCAACGCGCGTGTCGCAGCCTTTTATTTTTCTTTGCGAATGATAGTTTTTTTCTTTTTGTGGCACAGTAGCAACTGAATTGGCATTCTCCTGAATTAGAATCCTCTTACTCTCTGACTGGGTCATCGACACTTACCTAAACGAAATATAAAATTCCATACAAGAAAACAAGGTCACCTCGAGAAGATCTGGAGAAGATCTGTGACCACCGTAAAGCGTGCTCTCTGAAACAGGGTTGGTTAAGGGACCCGACTACAACTATTTTGAAAGCATAATGAATATTAAATTTGTTTCATTAAAATCAGTTATTATGTATCCCCTTTTTAACCCTTTGCACTCGAGTGGTGACTCGGAAGCACCACTAGAAATTATTCTGGCATTATTTCAAAGAAGTTGCAAAACATATTACAAAATATTTT
The DNA here is from genome assembly GCF_050948215.1 of Halictus rubicundus. NCBI lineage: Eukaryota > Metazoa > Arthropoda > Insecta > Hymenoptera > Halictidae > Halictus > Halictus rubicundus. Next base: position 14,171,373 of record NC_135160.1, read on the forward strand.
TGGTACATTACAAAATTTGTACTGAATAGATTACTAAACGTTCAAGTATTATACGTGGAAATCGGATCAGTTTCGGAAGAAAAATGTAGAATGGAAATAGCTTCGAGTGCAAATGGTTAACATTTATTATGCTTTCAAAATAGGTATACAGGCACAGTAATTGGTACCCCAACAGTGATTGGATCCCTCAGCCAAGGTTGCATTAAAAATATTTTTTAAAAATAGCTGCGACCAGGATAGCCCGTGCACCGTTGAAGGACGTAAGTCCCAGAATTCCCGGCGTACATAGACTGTTATTTGGTTGCGGCACGCGAAAGGTCATTCTCGATCGGACATCCTCGCAGATACGCTCACGAACAACCTTTATGCTCTCTTTCCGGCCAGCGTAGCAACTGCTTTATTCGCGGTAGCCACGAGTATGGTCGGGCTAAAGCCCCGTTCGTCTTGGGCCGGAAGTATACGTGCAACAGTCAATAACGGCTCCTCGAGCACGGTCTATCGCCCTTTGGATCACCGGTGGGGGAACAACGGGCGAATATCTAGGGAGCAAACGGACACAGAAGCCTCTCGCATAAAAGAATGGTAGGTTTCGGTCTCGGTAGCTCGGAGGGGAAACCCGTATTACTCGCTGGAGAGTAATACTCGGGACTGGAATCACCCGCCGAGAAGCATTCTCCCGTTGTCTACGCGATCTTAAGATCCAGAAGTCGGGCAAATCCCGTCAGGCTCTCCCATCAACCCCTGGAAAAATTCCATTGTTCGCCCAGGGATATCCCTGCGCTCCCGACTTTCTCTATCCATTTGCGTTTCCATATTCTAGCCAGATATTCCTCGAACCGGACGGGAACCAGTTGATAGCGGCGCGCATGATCGTTTGGCACGTTGCTTGCCAAATTACCTTAGATAAAAATTGCACCGACTACAGGGCGTTTTTTATGATAGAAAAAAATTTCATAGGAATACATTAGTTGGGGGCAGATGTTACGATAGGCAGGAAAACTTGTTCGAGGTTACATTTTTCGAGATTTCGAGGTCATCGATGTTTTTTTCGGTGGAATATTTTTATTATCGCTATGTGATAGCCGAGGTCAAGACCAATCCAACGACCTGTATGACCTTCACGCGACCTTGAACATAGGTGGTCCAGTACATACTAGCACGTCACTATCTCCGCTGTGTTTGACAATATGAAAAAACTTTCCGAACCAAAGTTTTCCAGTATAGTGGCAGGCTATGCAGTACAGCAGCGGCTATGCAGTGTGTGTGCCAGGCTATGGCAGTAACTGTTTCTGTGTAGGTGAAAGAGTTTCGGAGATTTCAAGGTCAATTTGAAGGTTCTTTTCGATAGAAACATTTTCTGTGTACTATTCTTTGCAGCTCTTCATTTCCTATAGAAAAGTGTCAACCATTCTCATTCGTTCTCTAGCAAACTAGTTGGTCGAACGTCTAAACTAGATTCAAGTCATTTGGACCAATTTTAAACAAGTTATTCCGCCTGAAAAGGTGTCGAAATACTTATGGACGCTAGTGTATGTGTCGAGGAATTATTAATTTAAGGAATATGTCAACTTTATTTTCTCGAATGCTGTAGATGGCTAGCGTCGATTGACGAAAACAGGAAAATATGGTAAATGCGTTTAATAGGACATCTTAACGATGAAAACAGTCGCGTGCGACACTGCAACAATCCCAGAACGAAAGGATTACCTTGGCGGTATTCGGTTTACCTGGTCCACCGTGAAAGGAATCGCAGAAAGGTGTCGGTCCTGCTCTCCAGAACCTGGAATCCTGAGGGAGAAACAGAGAGATAGAGAGAGAGAGAGAGGCGAGTCCTGAGGCAAGGATTATTGGCTATCGTCCTTGTCCTCCTGCGTCGCGACAATGTTACATCCCAAGGAATCCCGTTGGATGGAATATTGGCTATCTTTTCCGTCATCTCGGGGACAATGCGCGTTACGAGCCACTGAATTCGTTTCGTTCGTTTCTCCCCGGGGCCGATAACGCTCGAGATTCCTCGCGGAGCCTGCAGCTGTTGCGAGTCGAAGCTGATTTTTCGAGGACACCGACACGTCCCCCGGAACAACCACGCCCGGGATAATTCATCACGCTTTATCGAGCTGGTACTTATGCAAAGTATGACTGCCGGGAAGATTTATGGCACCGAACGGAAGCGGAATCGGGCTACCCGCTCTTCCCGGGACTCGATTCTTACGTGATCTCTCTCTCTCTCTCTCTCTCTCTCTCGCTCTCTCTCTCTCTCTCTCTCTCTCTCTCTCTCTCTCTCTCTCTCGGTTCTGCAGACATTTTTCTTTCGAGTGTTTGTTAATGTCCTGTGTAACGTCCTTTATCGTTTTCGCTTCGGCAGGTACAGCGAGCAGCCAAATTGAACCAGCGAAAACCATTTCTCCGAGTCATCGTTATTCGTGTGTTGATCAGAACGGACTCGCAACACTTGAAGGGCACGTCCTACATTCATTTCAATCTAACAACCGCCAGTTACGGTGTTGTGTTCCTGACTCAATTTTTCAAATATATTTAACACTGGAACTACCGAACGATTACTGAAACTATGAAAACGTTTTCACGAGAAATTTCTCAATATATCTCTTCTTTGGAGTACATGTAACCATAAAGATCATATGAAACCCGAGCAAATTCAATCTTGCTGTTGTCATAAAGGGATAAGTGTTAGTCACGTTTAGGGCTCGGTAGTTCTAGTGTTAATATTTTATTCGATGCAAATGCAAATTTTTTTGAAAAATTTGTTTCACCCAACACAAGACTACTTGTCGTGAAAACAAAATAAAGATATTATTAATGTTCGTGGATATTCACTTTCTCTTGTATAGACAGTGAGTTCTCGATATATGTCAACAGCACGTGACTTGTCCGAGGCCTCTCGAGCTTCACGGTAGTGGGGATAACGACGTGGGGGCGCGACGTTTATCGTCCAGGCCTCGGCGACATATATCGAGAGATCACTGTACCACAAATGCGTAAAAGCGTATCGAGAATAATTCGCACGGAGCTTCTTCGAAGCGCGCGACTTTCGATCGTCGTAAATTCGGCGCGTTCCTCGCGATCAATTGTTATAGAAATCGGATTTATGGTCAGGCCCGTGATCCATCATTCAAGAATAGCGTTCATCGACGGCGATTCGTGAAACCGGTGGCAGGGGTCGGGAATTTTCGTCGCGGCCCTCGGCGAACAAAGAATTATTGACACTCGTTTCTCTGACAGCGTGACGATCGATGCGCAGCGTGACGCGCGTCAGCCGCGGAAGAAAGATAGTTTAGATTTTCTTTTTTTTTTCTCCCCCTCAACGGGGAAAACGACTCGTGGTCGGCTCCCTGTCAGAAATCAAAATATTCGGGTTGTCCGCGCGGATGTGCCGGACGTCAATTTGCGAAGTCGTTCTGTTTTCGACGTCAATTAGTCTGACGCGGATCTCGTTCTGCTGAGATCCCCCCGGATCGATGATCTGCTCTTCAGCTTTCATTCGTTTATTCAGGAGGGGAAATCGACAAGCATAAATTCGGATGTACAGCATAATGCGAGGAAAAAATTGTTCATCACTACAACTACCGGGCGTGTCAAACCGACTTATTCCTGATTCTTCCTCCCGTAATTGTTGAAGTTCTTAAATAAATTTCGAGACGTCTTGAGAAATTTTTACCAGGAACCAACAATTGCTATAAAATTTTCTACGATGAAAATCATTGATAAAAAGTTGAATATTACTGAAATTTAAGGTAAATTTAAGATTTTTACAACTTTTGGTTACAAGAGACGTCTTGAGAAATTTTTACCAGGGACCAAACATTACTATAAAATTTTCTACGATAAAAATCATTGATAAAAAGTTGAATATTACAGGAATTTAAGATAAATTTAAGATTTTTACACCTTTTGGTTACAAGAGACGTCTTGAGAAATTTTTACCAGAGACCAAAAATTACTCCAAAATTTTCTACGATGAAAATCATTGATAAAAAGTTGAGTATTACAGGAATTTAAGATAAATTTAAGATTTTTACACCTTTTGGTTACAAGAGACGTCTTGAGAAATTTTTACCAGAGACCAAAAATTACTCCAAAATTTTCTACGATGAAAATCATTGATAAAAAGTTGAATATTACTGAAACTTAAGATTTTAAGATTTTTACACTTTTTGGTTACAAGTAACAGATATGTAGTTATGTAGTCGATGTGATACTTGTTACTCTATGACTTTTTTCTTTCTGATTAGAACAGTTATGGTCCCCGACTTTTACACGAACTTTTCCTTCATTTGAGCACATACTGCAACCAAAAATCGACTCTTTTTGCACTTTTTGCACAGTTTAGATCTCAGACTAGTCCAAACAGCACTGAATGAAAAATAAAAGACATGGAAATTCTTCCATATGGAAAAAAAGAGAGATTACGATACGTCAAAGCCAAGTTCGACAGTCGAAGATTAGACTTTTTGTCGGTATGAAAATGGCCGGTCCCGGTCGCGGAAAAGTTCCTCCATCAATTAACATCTATATGAGATTATGGATGAATATATTCAAGAAACGCGATGGCGGTCGATTGTCGGGGCAGCTGGTTTCGGTCGAAGCGCCGCGATCCACGGTGAATAATCCTGATTACGTCGAGCACATGGCTTTGCCGAAGTAGGGGCGGAACCATCGGGAACGGAAAAATCGTCCGGGGATTCCGGGAAAGTTGTCGTAGCGGCGACTCGCCGGAAACGTCCGACGAAATTAGAGATTCCAAGTTGGATTAGGAAAAGGTCGATTCCCGCGCAGAATCCGGTCGACTTCCGCTCATTTCACGTCTCCTTGCTTCTTCTCCTTTTCCTCTTCTTCTTCTTCTTCCTCTTCTTGTTCTGGTTCTTTTGGCTGTCGCTATCGCGCGAGGATCGCTCCATATCCGTGGGATCTAGCCCGGTTCCGCATCATCCGGATTTGTCCTCGAATGCGGGATCCCTCGTCCAGGAAAATAACACGTTATCCTTGCAGATTAGCAGAGTACCTTACCCTCGCCCTCTGACCCCTGCGAGTATAATAGGCCACGTTCTTTTTCGAAAATTAAATACAGTAGGGACTGCGGATTTTTTGTGTAAATTAAAAATGGTCTGCATTGACCGCAAGATTCTGGGGCCACGTGGATGTCCATATTTTAGTCAGTTCAATCTGTTGAAAAGCAGAATTTCCAAATTCTTTAAATGTTATTACTAGACTGCGGATTTTGGTATTTTGGATTTAGGTAGAAACATTAGAAAAATTTTTAAAATGCTGTTACATTATTTTCAGCCTATTAAAAATATTAAGGAAGAAAATAAATTTCTATTTGACTCCAGTTTGTTGCAACTCGGGTAGAATGATTTTTATTTTGCATAAAGATACGCAGTCCAGTTATTACTGTCTGAACAGCTGATAATCTGATAATCTGGTTTAATGAGTAATTTTTCTGTAACTAAAGTGCGAAAAAATAATTCAGTGATTTATTTTAAAGTGCATAATGTTTTATGAAATTATCACTTCGAAATCTGAAAAAATAATACAATATATTTTGACGATGGGTTCAGCGAGAATTCGTTTCTGCTCGAAACATTTATTTTACGAGTTTATTATACGATTTATTTATTTATTATACGAGTTATTGACTCCGTATTATTCCAATTATATTGCTTTTCATACCGGTTACCTGATATTAATGGATAATGAATTACAAACAAATACGTATCGGGAAAATGAAATTTTAATGGCAAGCTGAACCAAGATCGTAATTACTGGAAAATTTTAACGGGTGACTATTATTAGCTGTAGAATGTGAAAAGCAGTCTGCGGTGGCTGATTATAGTCGTCCTCGGCGTACTTAGGCGAAACCTTGGCTATAGGAAATACTAAGCTTCTTTCCCCCAATTATTGCTAATGTCGACATGTATAAATTGTATAGTGCATATGATATTACACACTCCACTAGTAATAGACTCCCGGAACTTTATACAAAATAAGTGCACCGTGATGTTAACACAGTGAAAATAATATATTAATACTCTCAAAATCTTTTAATATTTTCACTGTCTTAAATTGCATCTGCTCAGTTTTGTCATAAATGCTAAAATTCTTTACTTTTATTATCAGTATTTAAGCATTGAAGTGAATATACGCACACATTAAACAACAATTTCATAGAGACGATGAAAAATTTAGAACGAGGGTTCAAGGGTAAAGGGTTCAAAATCATTCTAGTTGTTGTAAGGCAATGGGTTAGCACTAAACCTATCGAGCACTAGAACCGATTAATGTATATTATTCGTTAAAACTATCAGGTTAGAATTTTGTCCAATTTGCACTACGATATCTGCTCGAATAAATAAATTGTGTTAATGCCAACTCCTTCCTAAGCAAAGACGAACAGTTGACGTCCTCGTTCCAAATGAGACGTGCGAAGATTAAAGTTCGTCATAATTTTTGCAATAAAACACGGTACAGGTAGTTCCAGGGCATGAAAATTTGTGGAACAATGATGCATTCGCCGCGGCGAACAGCAGCGAGCTAATATTATCGAGCACTGTGTATTCAACACCTGCGCATTAAAACAAAAGTCACCGCGGCCGTTATACATGGGCCGGTTGCAAATGTAGATTCGCAGTTTTCCCCGGTCGGTTCGCAAATTTCAGGAAGCTCGGTTTCATTAACAAGCGCGTAACGATCCCCGGTCTTGCTTATTCGGTCCTCGGAGGGGTCCTCGGAAGAGCTCGCGTTCGCGTCGCGTCGAGCCTCGCCTAACTTCGACTGCAATTAGGGCATAATTGTTTTCCAATATATCGGTTCCGAGACGATGTAGCCGCGTCTCCGGGACGATCTCCTCGGTGAACCCGCGCGGCGAAAAATTCGCTGGTTTTGTTGTTCCGAGGGAAATTCGCGCGATCTTTCTTTCGCCTAAATAATAACCGGGGCAAATGGCTTTCTTGCGGCGTCCTGGAAATTAATAGCCGAGCTCGCCGGGCTGCAAAAAGCCGAGGGTTCCCCGAGCTCCGGGACCGCCGCCGAATGCATAAAAATCGAGATAGATTGTGATACTAACGAGAGCGAGAGCGAATTCTTATTCGTAGCGGAGCAAAACACGGGAAATCCTCTGACGGAGTATCCGCTGTTCTTCCTCGTCTCGTAAACAACGAGATTAACATTTGAACGGCGTGCGTCGAACCAACCGGAAACGGACGAGGAAGCTTTTTAACCTTTTAAGGGAGGCCATTCGGCGGAAAATCAACTGCTTCTTATTTCTGCCCCGTTCCGCTTCAGTGTAAAGAACGATGCGAAACGAGACTGTAGTATTATATTAAATTCTCATTACTCTTTTAACCCCATTAATTCGTTAATTTTTATAAATCTCTTGTATCGTGTACGTCGCTCTACACCGTTTTCGTTTGCTTGGTTGAAATTTTAGAAAAATGGGAGAAAATGATAGGACAAAGAATGGAATGTAAAAAAAGAATCTGTCGGTTTCATTGCAGTTTTATTTTACCTTTTCCTCGAAAAAGATGAGCGAAGGTGGTCCTGTGTAGTCGATTGCAACGCGGACAGGAAACAATGGGATAAAATTGCGCGGGTTTCGCGCGCAAAGCTGTTTGCGAATTAATAAACGTCAAGCAACGCGGCCGAATTCCTGTCGAATATAAAAGTACAACTGGTCCGCTTCCAATTAAACGACGGCCCTTTTGAAGCCCTAGACGGCTCGCGGCGCTGAACGAGCGCTCGTTAAAAATATCGGCGGCTGATGCGCCGGCTGATTGGTAATTGGAAAAAATTTATTATACGCAGCGCGCGAAGGACGAAGCGCCCGGCGCGCCGTCGTTTTCACGCTGCGCGGGCTGCTCTCGAATAAATTGTCACGGAAAAGGGCCTCTGTCCCGCGAGTGTTTTTCTCGCCGTTCTCCTCAATTATCGGGTGACCCGCTTGTTAACGCGACGTTCCGCGTTGTGATCCTGAAAGTGACGTCACGAAATTTACCCTCGAACCACCGGCCACGATTCTTTTGTCCCGCGAGCGCCGTTTCATTTTTACCGGTCGATTATCGGATCGTCCTGCGAAACGCAATACCGAATTCAGATTAAAAATTATTCTTATTATTCGGACAGAACGAAGTCAGTTTCTATTCATGTTCGTGTCGAACATTTTTTGTACTTTAAAGAAATAATGGTAGGCGGTGGGTCGTAAGATAAATACGTTCGGTCTCTTTTCATTTGTTACTGCAGATTTATTAAGAATTATACAGAGTGCGATTATACAGAGTGTTATAACGTGTACGAGCGGGCAGGAGGTAATTCTACGTGCAGAAATAAATCGCAAAGGAGGAATAACATTTTTTAATCTGTCGCCTCGTTTACGAGAAAATCGAGTTTAGTATATGCAGCAAGTAGAATTAGTATGTTATGGTCAGACGCGTCAGACGATTCCTATCTAGTAGCGCCCGTGTTCATTTCAAACTCGATTTTCTCAAGGACGAAGCTTGAAAAAATGTTATTCTATATTTTCGTTTTCTTATTTTGATTACGAAGAGTCAGTAGGTGTTGATGTAAATCAGAAGGTGTCGGTGATAGTCGTGAACTAAACCCCTTGAAGATGAAAATATAGTTATATTTGTGACCGAACGAATCTACGCTACAACCCAATACATTGCGAGTGGTTGTTTTAAGGTTGCGTAGTGGTAATCAAGCGGGAGAGTGGATTAATTACAGGTACCTTAGTCTCGACGAAATTCGCTGCAGGATCTGTAATTTCGTCACAGTTTAACGTCTGCTTTCAACGTTACACCTTACGTTCATATTTAATGGATCGTTCACACAGTTTCAGGAGTAATTCGGATTTGGATTATTTAACGGCTGCGCACACAACGAATTTATAATTACTAACGCAGCGAATCGTTGAACAGTGTACGCTGATCCTTTGTTTTACTTCGTTATATTTATAAAACAGGAATAACTAGACTGCGGATTTTATCTGATAAAAATGGGTAGGCCTAATTTAAGACAATGAAAGCATTTGGAGAATTTAAATAAAAAAAAAAAAAAAGAAATTGAAAGAAATTGAAATTTCACCCCAGTTTGTTGCAACTTAGGTAGAAAGTGTTCATTTTGCATAAAGATCCGCAGTCTAGTAACATTTTGGGGGACAAAACGGTGGCCACAGCGCGACGGGAAGTGTCCCAAGGGAAAGACGCCGAGCCGAGCCGGGCCGGGCCGCGCCGAGCCGAGCCGCGGCTTCTAATTAACGGCCGACCCTAGCACGCAGACAACCGTGCAAACATATCCTTGGAAATCCGTTCGTCCCCGCCTCCATAGCTCCGAGCAACCGAACGGCTTCTCTTTTCGGCTTGTCCCGCGGATGCTCCGACGACGAACGCCAAGAGGGTGCGCACCTCTCTGCGCAGTAAACTTCCGCTAATTGAATCGCGCCTCGAGGATTCGGGCCGCCTCCTAATAAGTGCTGCAAATACATTAGCATCGGATCCCGATAGGGAGTATAGTTCGTAGGATTCCAGCGAGGTATTCCACGGCTCCGAATCGATTCCGCGCCGAGAATCCCGGAAGGGGATGCTCTCTTTGCACCCCTAATTTTCTAGTGATCCGCGCTGATTTCAGAAACTGTACCCATTTCAGGCTACTCGTCCCTTGTACGCCATTTTTTGTGTCAAATACGTACAGTGATTTCCAATAATATTTAGACACACTTGAGATGACATATTAAACATTTGCATGTTTAACTTTTTAAACATTGGTCCCCACGACTTCGATTTCTTTTCTTTTAGAAGTTAGAAGAATTGGTTTACTATGTGACGTGAAGACATTTTTTAATAAAGTTGCAATTGGTTGGAATTGCAGAAAGAATACTAAATGTTGTATTTTGGGACATTTTTCTGTGGCCCTATATTGAAAATTTAAACAGTGTGTGTTTGTAGATCTGTGCCAAATATACACATTCTGAGAATGTCATCAAATACCAAGGTAAAAATTGATTTTCCGGTCGATCACCTATATTTTTTAGCACTTTCTATCGTTGACTAACAGAACGTTAAATCTCTACCACATTTTGACTAAACATCGGATAATGTTGTCGTCAATATATTAATTTTCTCTCTGACATGAAATGAATATACGACAATCACGTCGATATTGAAATAAATCTAATCTAAACGTAAAGGTGGACACGCGAATAGAACCTGAAGATAGGACTGGGAAGATTAGCCTTGTACCTTCAAATGACATATAACAAAACCTGTAGATAATAATACTATTCTTATTACTAGTGTTAAATTACTCCTGTTCTATTCCTTAGATTATTTCCGTTATTTATTTCTAAATATTAAAACGCTTCATAAAATTTGCATTCTGCAGTCATTTCACGTGCAACGGCCCAGTGTATTGAAAATCATTCTTGGACAGCTAGTCGATGGATTTTTTTCCTTATGAGGTGTCGATGAAAGCGTCAGAAAAACGTCTCCTAACCGGCACAATTTTTAGGACCGCGGCTGCGTAGAATGGGAACGTCGCCATTATCGTTATTGTTCCGACGGGTACACAGCAAGGTACTAAAACGATCCAGTGGGCCCACGTGGCCCGTAGCTCCCCGTTTCCATCAAGAGCGTACGTCACGTCCGAGTCGTAGATCCGACGAAGGATGTCTGTTGTGTTTCCGGCAGGATTCGCGCGCGCGATGGGACGGCCCGGCCGCAATAATGAGAACAACGCCGAGCCCTGAACGGGGTTTACAACGTGGCCCGGGTCCGGCGGCATTAACTAACAATGTATTTCCCCGGGGTGAAGTGAATCTAGTACGGCCAGTCGCGGCTCCTGGGAAATATGGAATTGAATTGTTAATGTCGAGCAACGCCTGTTGCCCGCCGTTATCGGAAAGCGATAACGCGGACGACAAGGCGCGACGATCAGCCATCTTCTCGCTCTCGAAACCTAATTCCATCGAAAGAACTGAACGCCGACGATCCTCGTTAAGAATAACGACCGCCACCAGGATTTATGCTACCCGAATAATGCTCTCTGCCGGAAATCCCGTTACGGGTATTTCGTAATTAATTAATATAAATATGTGTTCGCAGGAACTGATCAGGACCAGGGATCACAAATAACAGTTACTCTATTGTACGATAAAAATCATTAATACAAAGTTGATTGTTAGTGAAATTTAAGACAATTTACACGAAATATAAAGACAGAAATTCGAAGAACAAAATGATTAGTAAATATCGATTTTTAGTGAAACTGCTACAAAGTTTGAGTAACGACAACCTCGTTAATTTTGAAGGACGACGCTTGCCAGTCACTTTTAACACGTTGACTGCCACGTCACCCATATATGGAATTATTTGTCCAGGTTATACAATTAATTTTTACGTTAGTATATTCACCGTAACCAATTTTATCAGTATCTGTAAAATGCAAGAAAGTTGGAGGACTACTCGATACCATACTTCCAATTTTTTCAATTCTTATTTCATTAAATAACTTACTTTGATTTTATGGAATTTTTGAGGTTTCCAGTTTGGCAGTCAAAGTGTTAATGCTCTGTAGGTTCAGTGTTAATTGCGCGCACTATCCGTGTTGGTATAAACTGTGTTACAATTTAAATATAATACTATAATATAAATTTTCGTTCCCTCGATTTTACTTGTCTTCCAAGTCACGTCTGTGCAAGTGTTCGTAGTTAATTGCTTCTTGTTGAAGTTCCAGGAGCGTTATTGGAACATAGCTGGAAGAATTATAGTAAGTAGCTTGCGCACGTTATGGCTTCATGAACAAAAACGAGTGATTTTAATTTGAATTAGAGAGATTAAAAGAATTGAAGACTGTCGACGTATGATTTTCGCCTTATTAAAGTTATTAAAGAAAGAATCTAAGCGGTTTCTGCTCCTTGCAATTGACGCAGACAATTTTAATTTTGCAGGTAGAAATCATAAGAAGCCTGATTCAATATAGTAATTCATCGTATGCTTTCCTTGTTGAAACTCCCGGATGTTCGATACTCCGTTCGTTTGTCATCATTTTACGTCGTGACAGAGAGTCAAACAGCGTCGCGGTTCTCCATTTTTCACTCGTTAGATCGTCGAAAATATAGAATTGCAGGTGAGTCGCCGGTTCCCGCAGGTACATCTGAGATGAACGAGAGTGCACAGTCTTGTGAAAAGTCAGCGGAGCGTGAGTTACGAGACGAGGAACAGCAGAAGATCGATTCGGGGGATGCATCTTTGTCAGTGCATTTAAATATTCCCCAATGTTTCCCTCCGAATTGACGCGCTCGTTTCCCCCGCGTATCAAATCGATCATGCGAGACACGACGCTGTTTTCTTGTAACTGATGCCACCGGCAAAACACTGGGGCGATTCCACGCGAGAAAATCAACTGAAAATTCAAGATATGAAATTTCCTCGGCTGGAACCGACACCGAGCTTGTCTGTTTGCACGGCGTTCGCAATTTTCCCTGGCTTTCCCCGTAGTTTCCCAACATCGCGAACACGGCTAATTTCACAGTCGATTTACCTGTTGCGAAATTTTTGTTGAAACTCGACTTCGGTCTCCAAATATTCCTTGAAAAAAAAAAAACAGAATCGAAGTTCTCGCTCTTCACTGGCCACTTTTTCTGTACAAAACTCGGTATCGTTAAAAGTTTAAAGAAGTTCCGTTTCTCTTAACTTGACAGTGATCTTTGCAGTGTAAATATATTCCTGCTTAACTTTTTATCGGGTGTACTTTTTAATTAATTCTTGTAACACGGGGCGAACACTTGCTCGTTTCCTGTTTTCAGACATTTTGGTCAACTCTTTAATTCCTTCCTGTCCGTGTTAGAACATTTCTTTGAATTGTGAAAGTATCGGTGAAACATCATTTGCTTACTTAAAGTGTGAAGCACCATCTGACGAAGTGTTATCCTAATTATTTTTAAGCAGCATGTTTTATAATTCCAGCGAATGAACAATTTTAAATGTCAAGCTTGCAATAGAAAGACATTCATGGTATCAAATATAAAATAGATTCCTTTTAATTCCTTAATAATTACTAGATTATTATCGACAGTATATTAAACGAATATATGCATCATGAATTACTATATATATATACCATTATACTTGCTAGTGTTTTCGCTGAAACATGTTCCGTAGTAATCGACATAATTAACTTATAAAATTAAAGGTTGTAATCTGCGTATTACGCTTCCAAGGAATGCAGAGTGCAGTTGCATGTAGCTCTAGTTTCACTTGCGTGGTTACAATCCTTTCAAAGTTTTAATGAGGTGGGTTAGACAAGGCAAAAAAGAAAAGGATTCCCGCAAAGAATGAAAACGCACGAAACAAATTTATAAAACGGGAGAATAATAATCAAGCGAACGTTGAGTATATAGATTTTTTTAGAGCTTCAATAACTGTCAAATAAAAAATCCGAGGAATTCAACGTAGCATTAACGTCGAGAAATAGGTAAAATATTTTAATGTCCCTGCAGGATAGACTAATCCTCTCTTTTAATTGCTACTAATGGCACAGTGACCAACCAAAATTCTCTATCGGTCGCGCCAAAATTGCACTCAGCGATCCCGCCGCGATGCCCGCGAAAATCATAGATGCAATCAAATTTGATAGCTTTGTCGGGGAGTCTATAATCAGTTCCAACTAACTCGATACAGGAGCGGTCCGAAAAGTGGTCGTATTCGAAATTCTAGAGACGCATTACGGTAATTTCGGCCGACCGGCAACATTTCCGGTGAAAATCGGCACGCGCTTCATGTTTGGCCCGATACCTGGCCTGCCAACGAAAATTTGAATGGCCGATCGCATTACGGATTCGGCGTGCGTAACCGCACAACTAAAATTGACGGTAATGATCTCGATATCGAGATATATGCATCTGTATACAGGGTGTTAAAAAAGACCATTCAATATTTATATGGTGTATAGGATACACTGTACTGAGTAAAAAAGCCTTGGGAAGCACAGGTAAAAAGGTGAACCGTTTCTGAGATGTAAACATTTTTGTTTGCCAACATCATGATTCATTTACTACTGGCCTTTTGGTAGTTGTAGAAGATTTTCCACGTGTTCTCCTTTCTTCTGAATGGGGGCATGGAAGCAAGTCAATCATGATACTAACAAACAAAAATGTTTATATCTCAGAAACGGTTGACCTTTCGACCTATGTTTGCTAAAGCTTTTTTAGTCGGTACAGTGTATCCTACATACCATATAAATATTGAACGGTTTTTTTTAACACCCTGTATACAGCGTGTCCCACGAACTCTGTCCACCTGAATATCTCGGTTATCTCAAACAATACGAGTAAATGTTACTTGCAGAAGTTGTAGGGTTTAAGAAACTACGTGATATGGTATAAATGATATTCTTGCAGGTGGGGGCGTAGAAAAGATGCAGAGGTCAGATTTGTCTTTTTAAATGGGACGTCCAATCTTTCGTGCTCTGTTTATGTACTGTTTGAAGATATTCAAGTGGTCAGAGCTCGTGGGACACACTGTATGTACACAGTGACGTATATTCGTTGGCGAATCGCGGAAATAGGGCTGACTCGTTGCGATCTCTGATAGATAGAGCGACAAGATAGATCGACCGAAAACACGCAACGACGCGGTGTATAATGCTGGCCGAAATGCGGCCGGTTTCAATTTTCGTCGTATAAATGCCGCCGGTAGTCGTTTTCGCGTTGCCGGGGAACTGTATTCCATGAACGTTCAGCCGATTAACGGCGGGGAAGCCGCCGCGTTGCGATAAAAGAAACGGCGCGCTTCGTCCTCCATTTTCGATGCAATTTTTTCGGGATTAGCACAGTTTATCGAGTTTGCACTCGATAAAGATGCAAATTCGAAGGACGCCCGCGTCTCGCCTCGCCTCGCCACGCCTCGCCTCGGTTCGCTTGGTTTTGCCGCCGGCAAATGGAAATAGACACGTAGAATACAAACCGAGTCGCTGCTTTCATCCGCAGCTTCCTCTCCATCTGGACCGACACGTTCTATCCTGTGCGAGCTTCCCACTTTTCCTTGCGCGGATGCATAGTTGTGCGGAGAAAGGTGGAAATATTATGGCAGGATACGTGGCGTATCGAATGGACCAGGTACGGGGACGGAAATTAAATCTGCAGGTTCTGTAATGCGCTTATACAGGGTGCGACCGAAATTAATGCTACAGGGGATGATTCTGCGTGGAAAAATAAGTTGAAAACAAGGAATAACATTTCTTCGTTCGACGCCCCGTTTCGGAGCAAGTCGAGCTTAAAGATTAAATTCGCTTGGGCAATGCGTAGTCTCATTGTGGATGTAGTAGACCGAACGAGTTTGTTTAAAACTTTCTTACGATTTTCTTGTGAAAAGCCTTCATTCTGGAAAGTACTACAATATGGAAATGACAAAGGCAACGGTGCTACAGGTGCCATAGTTGTGCAACAGGTTCCGTAGATATTGGCTCGCTGGATTCTACACCGGAAGGAGTATATATCTCCTTCAAAATTTTATCTCTGTATCTCCGAAAATGGCCATAATGAATTTCGAAAACGTACGGTCTCTCAATCTAGGTGACTTTCATTCGGACCAGTACAATCAGCTTTCAGATATTGTTCAAATACGGAATTTTTCACGGTTGTATGAATCGCCATGGGCATTTTTTCTGCTCGAAAAAAAAAAGAATTCGGCATATTATACCTGCAAACAGACATTCTCGAATCGAGTGATTGCTGCATCCGGGAATTTTACGCGATCGTCGAACTTTGACCATATTTGTATTTGTTCCGGTTTTATTTGAAGAACATATTGTATGGTCCGAAATATTATTTGATCAACCAAAAAGGGAGAGAGAGAGGAGAGAGACAGCGAAAGGTTAATAGAGGAAGAGAATTTGATGACTGCAGCGAACACGGGCGCAGAATTTACAATCAATTAGCGCAATTTTTAACGTGAATATACGAAACGTTGCAAAATGTTCCATTAGTAAAATATGGTTATCGAAAATAACGCCACTACATTTTAATACTAAAAGATGCGCCGGGGGTGATAAAGAGAGACAGATTATTCGAGAATGTTAATAGAGGAATTTGATGACTGCAGTGAACGCCGCCGCAGAATTTACGATGAATTAGTACAATTTTCAACGCGAAAATACGAAACGTTTTATTCTTAGTTGTTACCAGAAATCTCCCATTTTTTAAATATTATTATCGAGAATAATGGCGCTGCATTCAATACTAAAGATGCATTAAACGCTCCGCTAACACCAGGATGCACGGAAAAGTCTGGGAATTTTTATTTCGTCCGGTGTCACGTCATCGTACATCACGAGTGAAACTAAAAATTAAAATGCTTGTCCCGTCATACGCGAGAATTCAATAAACCCGGGGTTTTGAAACGTTTCAATGGAACTGCCTTCCATCTTTCCAACGCTGTTTTCTCGTAATCAGTTTTACCGGCCGCGCTTTTATTACATCTATGACCTCAATTGTGTTCCCCATCTCGGACGATGAAAGCTCATAAATTAGCTTGAACCGCGCGGCGCTTGAAAATTCGCGGGCCAACGAGCAGAAATTTTAACGCGTCGAATTGTTATCCCGAATAGTTAGATGCCGGCGGAATTAGACATCGCGCGGTGCTTCGACACTCAATTATCGATAATCGATCGATCGAGTGGCCGATTCGCGGCTGAACGAGCCCGCCACAGTGTGTCGAGCGAAGAAGATTTAAAGACAGAACTGAAATATTCAATAATTCATTTGTGAAAATGTAAATGTCAATAAATTGATGCGGCTCACGTGATCGTATCGGAATAACCGATGCAATTGTCGGATTACAGATCTTTATGCAAAATAATAACCGTCTGTATTAATTGTAGGAAACAGGGGACGGTGTTTTTCAATTCTTGTAAAATTCGTTTGAACCTCCATTTTGAATTTTCTATTTTTTATAACACATACGTGCGTGTAGGGGTACGGTAATAATAATCATTCTGAACAATTCAGGATCAGAAAAGAAGCAGAATTTAGTTTAGAAGTAACGAAGTACATAGTATTCTGAATACTGCACGATTATTGAAACAGAAATTGATAACCAGGTATGGTGATCAAAAATTTAACAGAACATAGAGCCTCGTATTTACGAACTGTCTTTAGCAATAACTCGAAATCATCCAAATAGAAATTGTTGAACGAATAATGGAAATACAACACAGTGCTACGGCCAATATTTGAAATAAGTAGAAAGGACGAGGAATGGTCAGACGTCGCAGCTGAGAGATCCAAGAACAACAAACCTTGAAATTTAGCGACTGTTTTCAGAAATAACCTGAAATAACCGAGTACAAAATTGCTCAATCAAGTGTCAAAACATAATGCAATACGTCAAGCGATATTTGCGATAAGTAGAAAGGACGATCAATGACCAGACACGACAACAATCTGGAACTTCTTAATACCTTCTCAGTATCGCGATATCTTAATCAATATTATTGTATGATCGAAAAAGACGAAAATAATTAAACAACCATCAACACTTAATTCCAGTAGAAATATCGACGAACGGTCAGACGCGACAGTCTGCGCCTGTCATTGCTGTAAAACCCAACAAACGTCACGTTTAGGGACCATTAGGGAATATGATAATTAAATACCGAGTTATTAAAATTTCTTTTTCAGTAGTTGTACTATTTAGCGAAATTGTCACTGTTTAAGCATCAACAATTTCTCGAGACTGGGAAATTTAGTGTTCCAATAAATTGTGGATCCAATGTGTTACTTACCGTCATTTTCAGCCTACTGAATGTATCGAGAAGAAAACTAAATATTTCTCGTTTGTCGCAGTTCGGCTAGAAAATTTTTATTTTGCATAAAGACGCGCAATCTGCTGATTACCCTGGGAAACGTCGGGACGCGGCCGAAATCCGTTGGCAGTTGTATCGCGTGTCCCATCCGGGCCGGTAACACGGGTGTACGGTCTGTTATCGCGCGCCTTTCAGCTCGAGCACGGTCTGCGCGTACACTGCGAACACTTAGGCGTGTGCATGCACGAACAGCTTTCTGGTAGCAGGCCGCGGCGCGCTCTTATCGGCGGCGTCGAGCAACAGGACTGTTTTACGCTCGCATGCAAATCCTTTTCGCGAGTAAACAGTAATTAAATTGGCTAACTTTATAGCGTAGTACGAGGACACGGGATCCTCTCTCTCTCTCTTTTTTTTTACAAAAAGGTCCTGGCTAGGTGCACCCCGAATGGAAACGAGGCCCGATGGGAAACGTAACGACCGAACTTTTCGAAGTTTCAGTTCCCGACGTACGTTTCCGGTCGAGGTAGAACTCCACGTTCTGCAATCTAATTCGTTCCCTCGCGCGTCGCCTCTAACACGTCTCCAGGTGTTTTATGAGTCTCCGTGACGAGATACAGAGGACCTTTCTCGCCGGGAAAAATCACGTTTCGGGGCGAAGGAGTTCCGAGCGTTTTCGGCCTCTGTCTTATAGCCGGAAATGCAAACCTAACTATACTCGCGGGAAATTACTGCGCCGAGAGCCTCGAGTGGAACGCTTCCTTCGAAGAGTTTGCTTGTCCGGCGAATTTATTGCTATCTTGTGTAGTCCTTGCTACGCAAAAATGGGTGCGAATATTAATAGTTCGTAGCACGTTGCACAAAAGTGAGACGCAGTCAGGCTGGTTTAACTGCACGTAATGTTTATACCTTAGCTTTCAGAAGAGCGAATCGTGTTCTTTTTAATGAGCATCTTTCATTGGAGTTGGTAAACATTTCAGAATTTAATGGGAGACAGTACAGAGGGGGCCCCCCACCTAAATATCTCCTTTATTTCTAGTTGCCCAAAAAATATTTATGGCATATTTGAAATGATATCGAGAAAGGAATACTATAGAAGAAAATTTTCATTTCTCTCTCTCTTTTCGGTTACTTGTAATCCTTATTACCAATCCGATTTCAGCCGATGAAATGCTTGTTATTCCATGACTTTTCAATTGGGGTCCTAGGAACAGTTAGGGTCCCTGAAATAATTTGAACAAGCTAATAGTAACCTAAAAATGTTCTAACCTCGTTCAAATGTTTTCCCTGTCTCGCGTCTGATCAAAGCCTTATTGGAACTGCCTGAAATCCGCAATTTAATGACGACACCAGTCAAAAGAACACGTTACGCATGTACTGGCAGAAGCGAGTTTGCATTTTAGCAGAGCAGGCATTCGCTTCGGCAGGTTCCTTGTTCGATCGGCATGATCTCGTTGGCGTTCGCGCGCGTAGAACAGAGAGTCGGTAAAAGGATAATGGGATTCTCTTCTTTCATTAAACCCGATTGCAACTACCACCGCTCTCTCTCTCTCTCTCTCTCCTGTGATCGAATCGACAGGATAGTTGCTGTGCTCCGTTCCGGGATTCGTTTATCCCGAATACCTTCATTTCGGACGTAACACCGGCGACGGGATGTCGAGGTGTCTGTCCCTGGCTGGAAGAAAAGCATGTTTCCTCTTTGAGACGGAAGGGGCGCGGAAGGTGGAACACGGGATAAATTTACATTTAAAACGAGTCCCGAAGGAACCGTTCGACGGGCACGAAAAGTTTGTTGCCCAGGCGATACCGCCGGAGGAATTCGCCGTTTGAAATTCGAGAGAGTGGCACTGTCGATGCTGCTGCGAACCCTGCAAGTAATTACGGGAAGCTAGTCGCGCATTTGCATTCGTAAGAAACTTCGAATGCGCCGATTATTATAGTCGCCCCGACGGCACGAAAGAAACTGTAAACAGCTACCGCTGTCGTCGCTGTTCGAGCTTCGTGTGCTGTATAATATTTTACACTTCGTTAACATCTGCTTAACACGTGCACTGCCGTGTCACCGGCAGGTATAGTGGATCCGAAGAGCATTTGACCCTGAAATTTCCAATTCCCGAGAAATTGCAATTTCGTGAAAACAATAGCGATAACCTTGGACTCATTTTAAACCTTGAAAGACGATTATAATATTATATAATTTTGCTAAGAAACATCTTGGAAGTTTAAGTAACACTGTTCGGTATATGTCCACGACTGTACAGGGTGGAACGATGAAATACGATGTTCGCGAGCGTCGTGAAGAATAATTTAAAGAAAGAAAAATTTGCAGCGTATAGTGATGGTCTGTTGGGGCTCCGAGAGCACCGAGATTCGTCGCGCGTCTTATTCCCGAGTTGTCCTCCAGGGAAATTGCGTTCGGCATCGTCGAGATTCGAGCGAAAGGGGTTGCGGTGTCCCAGTCATTGTCTTCCGAGCGCTCCATCCGCGCGACAGTCTGTTTGCGCAGCGTGTCGCGGCGAGCAAACCGAACCTGGCGGCCTCGCTTCGCTCCACCGTGGCGGAAGTAGGCGCTAACGACAGATAATTACTTTCGTTCGGGCGTGAAAGACCTGCGAGGCGTCGCGACGCGTCAATCGTGACGCGCGAATCACTCGAATCGACGCCGCAATGGCGCGTTCGTTCGGAACACTGGCCGAAATTCATAATCTCATATTGGTTCCAAAAAGTAGTCTTTGGGGTGGCTGAATTCGTGTGCACGAATTTATTATAATTATATTTGTAATCTTTAAAGTGGACAAAAGTTGTACATAATTTATTTGCTGTTGATCTTATAATTGCTAAATTCAAAATTCCTTGAAAGTCCTTGTTAAGCATGACGAGTAGTTGCTAGCTCAGCTGGCCTCAAATCTTAGCTCTTGTCTGATCAGTGCAGATGATTTCTACTAGCACCAAATCTTGATTATTTTGATCCTCTGTTCCTCACAAGAATCAGAATACATCGCCTCCACAATGATCGTATCTGTTTGTCCGACTATTTTGCACTATTTCTACTTGGAACAAAAACATTAAATTATTGTACAAAAATATTAATGTTCTATTAGACTGTTTTGCATTCTTGTCGACAATACACAGCTTCGAGAAACGGACACACATTGTCTCGTAAACTTGGCATTCCCGTCTGACCATTTCTCTGTATTTCCACTTGCCCCGGGGCACCGCGTTATTTGTTAGATATCAATCACACAATTCTCTACTAACTGCTATTATGTTACCATTGAAATCGCATATGAAACATCAGAGTCTGTACAGCTCTCAGGTCCCGTGGCTGATCAATGCTTGATATTTCTACTTGCCCCAAACCGACAAGGCACGACACATTACCTAATTACTGCGCAGGCTGTTGCATTCTGTAAATTATATTACATTATTACTAGACTGAGGATCTTTTGTGGAAAATAAAAGTTTTCTGCTTTTGTTATAAAATACAGAAGCCACTTGCAAACGTTTTCTTTAATAATTTTACTAGGTACAAAGTAATGTATTGGTATTTAATTCGTTCGATCTGTATTTCCTCTATATTCCTTCAGTCTAATTATTACTAACAGCAGATTGCAACTGCCAATACCCGCAATTATCTGTGCGAGTAGAATCATCCAGCCACGCACAGACGCTGCGAGGAAAATCGATGCGCGCGACGACGAGGCCGCATCTTTTCGCTGCTCCGAGCACGGAATCAGCTGATTGACATCCCGGCCTCGTAATGGCGGGAGGTGATCCCTTGATGAAACGTTTCAGACGTCATCAGCTCGCGTCTGAACTAATCAGCAACCCAGTTATCAAGAGAGCAGGACGCATGGCGTGTAATTACTTAAATCAGGCGCCGCAGGACGCCGGGATAACGCGAAGAGACAGGCACTCGCGTCGAAAACAGGGTTGAAACCGAGCTCAGCCCCTGTTCGACAAGTCGGACGTCTCCCGCGGGTGGTGTTCGCGTTGAATTCACAGTAGGCCGCGAGACCGAAATAAATCAGTTTCACTAGGCCGTTGCGACTCCACGGAAAAGAATGATTAACCCGATGGCACGTTTACCTCGATGCCAATGAAGACACTTTGACATCCGCGGACAATTACGTGACATTCGAAGATCGTATGCACCTTTTTATCAGCCATTGGAAAAGTTGTGGAACTTTTTGATGCGGTGTTCTAAAGACATGGAACGTTGGAATGTTTTCTGAGAAACTATTTTATAAATTCCGATGGGAATAACCATTAATTTTGAAATGTAGTGGTTTTAGCTTGAACAGAACTTGTAATATTTTGTAACAAATGCTGGATGGTGTTCAATATGGAGAATACATAACCTTGCTCTATTATTTCCTTCGCAGTTACAATCATTAGAACTTATTTAACGAGTTCCCAGTAGAAATAGAAAATCTATATCTGTTTAGATGTTTACGGTTACATGCTTTACTGCTTCGATATTGATGACAGAATACTAGAGGCAAGGTTAAATAATTATTACAGTGAATTAACATTCTATGAAGGACAGTTCTTAGAACTGAAGGGACTTTCTCACGCTTTATTTTTCGAAATAATCTATTTGCAAGGCGTATTTGAAAAATGTTGAAACAACAAGCTTCGTAGAGTCGGTCTTTTAATACTGATAAACTGAGAGGTGAAATGATTAGAACAGAAAGGCAATATCCGGAGTAGCAGCGAGTGGACTGGGCAATCGTCGACATAAAATAGCATGAAAAATTCATGGCCAAGGGCCGGCATCCCCAATCTATTGTAACCTCAAGGCTCCCGGAAACTAATAACACTGTTTTCTGTTGCAGATCCCGAGGCACGTAACCGGTACACCGCGTCGATTTGCTTCCACCATCTCCCAGTGAGTACGCAAGGGGCCAGATTTGTTATTCAATCTTTTCCAGCATCCGTTAAACGCGCAGGTGCTTCTCGCCCCGGCTATAAAAATGGTAAAACACTTCCCGGCGAGCATAAATTCTCGTTTCGCGCGTCCGACCGACCGAGGAAGCTGCGATCTTGTTCCCCGTTTCTGTTTAATCCGATTAAAAAAATCTTTCGCTCGAATTAAAATAGCATAAATCGCGACGCGGGTTGCGGCTCCTTTGCCGCGCCGCTGCGCGCAAAAGTCGCGCTGCTCGGTGAACTTTCTCGCGTCGAATTCGCTCTCCTTTCTTCCCCATTTTATGCGAAGCTTTTACGCGCGTTGCCCGAAAAACCATCGTTTCACGCCTAATCGCATGATTTGCATCCAGCAACGTTATTCCCGCGGAACATGCGAGAATACCTGCGACCAAATCATTTTGCATTGGACCAACTCGCTCGACACTTGTTGAGTGCTCTCGTTGGAATCGTTGCATCACTATACTAGAGCACAACGGTAAAAATTGACTAATTTTTACCCGTTGCAATTTTAGTGGGATCTTTGTGCGGAGTCAAAATTCTCTGCATCGATTGCAAGAAATAGAAGCTGTATACAGGGTGTCCCGTATACCGTAAATAACCGATTGGGAATTAATTTTATACAAAAAAGTGAGTCGGAAAGAGAGAATAAAATTTTTTTGTTTTGACACCCCCTTTTCGAGGGGAACGAGTTTAGATCTCGACGAGTTTAGAGTGTTGCACTAACTTTTCACTGAACCCGTACAGTTCTGACATCATCGCGAATTAAACAAATTAACCAACTAATGTCGTGTTTGGTCTCGCTTCGATCAGGAGAGAGTCACAAACACGTTGACAGAAGTTTCCTGAGAAAATAATTAAAAGCAGAGAAGCGTTGGTGTATTTTTCGCAAGTATCGTGCACATCTTCGACACGTATATCGAGACACTCCAGTAATTCTCTCTGTGAACTTCTTCTTTGAGAACGAACATGTAAAATGGTATCAGTTCGATATACAATTATTCAGGTCGTTTGTAAAACGATATGCAAAATCATTTACCCGTGACAATTATGTGAAATTGACACAAGGGATGAGGGTTAAGACCAGACGGATTTTTTATCAGTTCGAATCACGGTTTTGACCAGTGTGGATCCACTAGCGATTTTATACACCGACGTTGTATTAATATTCATCGTTCGCGATTTATTCCGTGCGATTTGCGAGCGCAGGCGAATTGCACGGGGGATGGGAGCGTTCGAGTGTTCTTCGGGAAGGGGTTGAACGGAGTTTCGCCGCTCGTTGCCACCTTCGGCCTAGTTTCCGGCTTCCTGCACCAGGTAGGCAGAGGTTCGAGGTCACTGTGCTCTGCCTGCCACGAAGAACTATCGGAACAACATTCGATTTCGAAGGGGATAATTGAAATTCCTACGGAAATCCTCGGGGGATGGCCGAGATGCGGAACTATCGTTGCTCTGCTTCTTTTTCTCAGCGATGGTAATCTTCTAATCGTGATCGAAATGGAATCGTAATCGCGTGTTCTCTATCGAACGAATTCGAAAGCTGACGAGGAACTTGTGAACGCTCATCCTTGACCGTAATTGCCTGATAACGAATTTCCGACAGTTTCTTCGACTCTCGAATTCCATTTGTATTGTTGAATATATCTGCAATTCGATTGCTTTTATTCTGTAGATGGTTCGAAATACTTTTAATCGATTTTCTATAGTTTTGCTTAACTTAACTACAGCATGTGTAGCATTTTTATAGAATTGTGTTGTTAGTTTATGTAATGGCAAACTTCTATTAATCTATTAATTCTATCTAATTTATCTAATGGCAAAACAGAAAAAATATTGAATATGTTTCATATTTATTTATTTATTCTTGCTTTAAACCAAGTGGTTGTAATATAGTAATACTGACATTGTAAAGTATTAAGTTACAATCTCACAGACAATTTTAAATATCACCAGAGGGTTGCTTTGAAATCATGGTAAAACTGTGAATACACTGAATCTAGATTAAACAGTATTATTAACTGAAAATTTAAGAGATTTTGTTCCCAGAAATCAATCTCTAACTGAATATAATAAATCGTGAAGAATTACCTAGAAAAGATCGTAGAAAAAATATTTTGGAATCTTTCGATTGATTTTGGTCTATTGTAGACCATACCGTATGTCTATCATAGTGTTCCCATCCATAGCTACTCCAATTTCCGAACCAGCCTGCATATCAGGCTGCTATCTGTCATGTCGGATCTACGCGAAAAAATATATCGAAAATGTAGAACAACATGTTTTGTTCGAAGCTTTCAAATAAATCAGGGTTGCGGAATCGATCCGCACCGCGCAGATAAGAAATCGACCTGTTTGCTCATGGCTGATCGTTTCTACTTGCTATCCCGAATCCGCACGCGTCGACCTTCCTATTATTTCAATGACAAAACATCGTGCAAACAAACTTTTTTCCACGTTCTCGACTTACTCGTCTCGCATAGTTTCACTTGCGTTCCGTATTCAACAGTAACTGATTGTCAAGGTGACCTTTACTTTTTTACGTAAAAAGCATTTTTTCTCACCTAGTACTTAACCTTAACGTTTGTCAAAAACAGTCTTTAATTGCCCCCCGGAATGGCTAAACAAATGGTGACAGAACATAACCGGTAGACCCCGTATACAAATTGTTTCCAGTGGTACAAGTCAAGCATTCGCTATCATTTCTGTATAGTGGATTAAACGAGTAAATACAATGCGAATGGTATCGTGTTTGGTATCGATTTAATCAGAAAACCGTGACCAATGCGCCAGTAAAAGTATCGTGAAAAAATAATTGAAAACAAACAAGTTCTGTCACCAAATTAGTATTGTCTCACGGATACCCTTTTCAACGTCTGACTTTAGAGAATGAAAGAACAGTGCCTGTACACGATAATCTGTGCTGCGAGATACTTTGTATTAATTCCGGCATGGAAACAGTAAATTCTCATCGGCAGGGGAAAAAAAACTGAATCGGTGAAAGCGATGATATTAACGGAAGCCTGGCTCGAACGGCGCGCGTTTACTGCTTATAAAAAGATAACTGGCGGGCATGATGAAACGACGTCGAAAGAATCCCGGGGAATAAGAACGCCTTAATAATTGCGGGGGTAGCGCGTGCGTTGAAGACTTTCATCGCGCGGTTAACGCCGCTCGCCGAGTAATATCCTCGCGCTCGACGATCCTCCTCCGGCTTTTTCGCGTCGACGTAAACGAGTGACAGGCTTTAGGGGAGGGGGCGCGACGTACAGTAACCCCGAAGGAATTATTGTTCGAGGGCCGACTGACGTCGGGTCAAAAGCGTTCGCGGAGGAAACGCGGCGGATTTCCATTTGTAATTGAATTTCCACGGACGAACCCAAGACCCGCGGCCCAAAGGCTCCGCAGGGTACCTGAAGAATGGCACGAAGAAAAAAGCAGTTTCCGCGCCCTTTCTGGCTTGGTTTCGAAAGTAGCAGCAACGAGGGGAACACGCGATCGCAATTTTTTAGCTGGCTTTTTCAGAACCGTAAGAAACGCGTTTTATCACGGTCACCGCGTTATTTGTTAGATATCAATCACACAATTCTCATTGTCTCATGAAGTTGGCATTCCCGTCTGACCATTTCTCTCTATTTCCACTTGCCTCGGGACACCGCGTTATTTGTTAGATATCAATCGCACAATTCTCTACTAACTGCTATTATGTTACCCTTGAAATCGCCAATGAAACATCAGAGTTTGTACAGCTCTCAGGTCCCGTGGCTGATCAATGCTTGCTCTTTCTACTTGCCCGAAACCGACAACCAATGACGCATTACCTAATTACTACGCAGGCTGTTGCATTCTGTAAATTATATTACATTATTAGACTAGACTGAGTGTCTTTTGTGCAGAATAAAAGTTTTCTGCTGTTGTTATAAAATACAAAAGCCACTTGCAAACGTTTTCTTTAATAATTTGTACTAGGTACAAAGTAGTATATTGGTATTTAATTCCTTCAATCTGTATTTCTTCTATATTCCTTCAGTCTAATTATTACTAACAGCAGATTGCAACTGCCAATACCCGCAATTATCTGTGCTAGTAGAATCATCCAGCCACGCACAGACGCTGAGAAGGAAATCGATGCGCGCGATGACGAACACGCGATCGCAATTTTTTAGCGATTATCGTTGGCGCATATTTTCGAATGATGCGGCGCCGAGGGCGGGACGAGAGCCGAGGAACGAGAAATTCTATTCGCGAGGAGTAATGCTCGCGGTAAGAGTAATTAACCCTTTGCGAACGAGCGGCAGATGGCCGCCATCTCCGACAAACGCTCGCGGGATAATGCAATTTTTGTGGCTCCAGCGATAGCACTCTCTGGATTATCTGTGACACGAAGTGGGCATTAGCTGGGCATCGATTTTTTGTGTTTGGTGTGTAGAGTTCCTTTGCTAAATAGACTCAAAGGACTTCGCTTTAAACGGTTCTAAAAAGTTTAATAATTGGAATATCGAAACAATTCTACGTTGTAAAACACCTTAACAGGTAACAGGTAAGCGTCCCAATATCCGGACACTTAAGGAATAGCGGTACGGTATTTCTTTATTTAAAACCACCATAAAATTAAACAAGCTCTGTTTAATTTGGAAGCTAATACAATGTACAATAATTACTGGGGATTAGGGCAGTCAAATCTCTAAATGTTGGAGAGGGATTAGGAGAAACACTTTTTTACCTTTTATATGTATATATTTATTTATTTATTTATTTATTTATTGAAATAGCAAGTGTAGATACAGTGGATCTAAAATGTATTCGAACACTAAATTTCCCAGTATCGTGACACCGTCGATATTTAAACTGTGATAGTTTCGTCGAAAACAATAGTACAACAATAAACCTAGTCTCATGTTAAAGCTTCAGACTTCTACTTTTACCAACCATCAGTCATTTGTGCGTAAGACAATTTCGCACACCGGGACAGGTGGAAAGCTGAAGGCACGTTTTCTCTCGAAAAAAAGCCTTGATAATTTTCCAACGTAACACAATTTGCTGCCGTATAAAGTGCTGCATCGTTCCACTGCACATTCAAATTTCAAAATATCTCTTTGACGTGGCATTCGAACTTTAAAAAAATCAAAACCAACAACATAATGATTTTTTAAAACCGTTTGACAGGTATGTCCATTTGACCTCTTCTTCTTATATTTTTATCGCGAAGAAACATGTATTTTACTTGTTGAAAAATTGCTATGCTTTAGAATTTTGTTATTGCAACATTCTTAACAAGTTCTATCACATCCACCACTTTTTTCCACTGTCCAAAGGAACCGGCTCTTCCATTTCGAGTACAGAAAACGTGGACGCAAATGTTCAATTTTTTAAAATACAAATAAAATACTTGACTGTAACTGTGAGTGCTGGATCGTTCCCATTCGAACTGGAGCTGGCAGCTGTCGCGTAGTATGTTTTCGATTTTTTATAGCCAGTGCTTTTTGCATGGGATTTTTTAAAATATCAAACGTAACGATGTAGAAAACAGTAAATCATTTGTCGAGAATTTTTCTGCAGAAAATATATAACTAAAATTTGACATTTTTCGGCATTCCTAGGGTTAATACAGTCGCGGGCTAAAGCTGTTATCGACGAAAATAATGTCGGCGAAAGCTGCGTCGACGATTGAAACGGAACCGAAGAAACACAATGCCGAGAGGGACAAAAGACCGCCAATTACAGCTCGGCTCGCGGGGAATTAATTTCCGAGGTTTTCCGATCGACGCTCGCGAGCACGCTAATGGCCGCAAGCTGATAGAGCGTTTTCGATCACCGTCAGCTTTGGCGAGCAGATACAAGGGGCCTGTTCGCCGCGGCATAAAATTCGAAATCACGCGGCGTTATAATAAAATCGCGTCCGGACAATGCGACCGACACGGTGCGCGCCGCTTTAGCGACGATTACGCGGCACTCATCCGGGGAACGCGTTACCATTACCGTTGAATCAACGGCGTTGATATACCGTTCTGGATGGCATAATGCGCGCGATGGTCGAGGGCAGCCACGCGTCAAACGGCGACCAGCCTGTAACGATAAATAAATCGTCCTCGACAGCGTCGCGTCCCACGGCGGTTGATTATTCGAGAAAAAAATCCAACAAAAATCGGGTACGAACACCTCATTCGGTCGCGAACAATAGAATCGAATTTACCGATTGATCTTCATAATTTTTACAATTTTTTCAAATCGATACAATTTTCTAAAATTGTATCGGGCGACTTAAGTTTCTCTTTTTGAGATGTTAGGAGTAGTTTAGTAGCTAAGCAATATTTTAAAATTGATACAATTTTCTAAGATTGCATCAGGCGACTTAAGTTTTTCTCTTTGAGATGTTAGAAGGAGTAGTTTAGTAGCTAAACAATTTTTTAAGATTGATACAATTTTTTAAAATTGCATCAGGCGACTTAAATTTTTTTTGAGATGCTAGAAGTATTAGTTTAGCAGCTAAGCAATTTTCTAAAATTGTATCAGGCGACTTAAGTTTTTCTTTTTGAGATGTTAGAAGGATTAGTTTAGTAGCTACGCAATTTTTAAAAATTGATACAATTTTCTAAAATTGCGTCGACTTAAGTTTTTTGGGGGGGACGTTAGAAGGATTAGTTTACTGGCTAACATGTAAATAACATTTTAAAAAATTGCTATTCGCCGCAATCGCGAAGGCACCGTACTGAAGTTCCATTGAACTTTATATTTCAATATTTTTTTAAGATTGTCCACATCTAGGGACGTTTCTAGGTTTTAAATACCAACGTGGAAGTCATCCCTTTTTTTTTTTATTTGCATCCATTGTGAACGCACTGTGCGCCGCGTCGCATCGTGTCGCCGTTCGCGCCGATAGTTTGGCTATTTTAATCTTTCGCGTGCGCAAATCGAAGTCAATTTCGCGTATTGTCGGCCCCGGGATCGAGTAGAGTCGCGCGTCGAAGCGTAAAGCCCGATAGGAAAGAACGACAACCACCCCCCTCCCACCCCCGCACTCGATATCGAGCTCTGCCACCCCCCGCGCCGTCACCTGAAATCGTTCGCGGCCGTTTTATCGGAAACTCGCGTTCGAATGAACCCCGCGATCAGAGCCGAGAATCGTACGACGGGAATTTAATGACTCGCGGCGGGTTGTTTACTTGCTGGCCCGACTGCCATGCCACCGCGGCAGAATAATAATTTCCTCTTTTCGTCGGTTTTGCCTTTCGCCCGGTTTCCGGGATGCTGTCCATCGACGTGTATCCGATTTCCGCGCGTATTCGTCGGCGACCGTCCGAATTCGTTAAAACTTCGTTGCCCGGATTGGCGGCATTTAACGAGTTTAAGTAGGTTGCGGATTTTATGCTGATGTCCTCCGTGCGAAATGCGACTGGGGAAATGGATTTGCGGAGATTTTAATGCAGTTCGGAGTTATCTGTACTCTGGGACATGCAGCTATCAGGAATTTTTGTATTTCAACAAACGGTTGTATTAAGAAAAAAAAAGCATTTAATACGTAAATTGTATTAAACACATTTATCTATACAGAATGCTAAATTTTCGTTACGGAATATCCAATAGAGGCCATTTCGTCGCAAATTAATTTCATTCGATTCGTTTCAATGTACAAATTAAACTCTCGGCTGTGCATCCGTGGTGCAGCGCACAGATATTCGAAAACTGCATTCCGTAGCCGTTGAACCGTATCTGGTTCTGTTGTATGGCCCCGGGTAAGTACGCCGGAGTTCGAATCGAATTTTGAAAAATTCACCGCGTCCTCGACCGCTCCGAGATCGAGCGCGCGGATTTTTATTTTCATGCTCTCCTCAATTATCCCCGGGAATGTCCGCGAATTATTCATCGCGACGGCGGTCGGCGCTGCGCTGCACCGCGCGCATCGATCGTCGGTTCCCGTAAAACTTTTATCGCCGCGAAATTCATACGCTTGGCTCGAGACCGCGGCTCAATTTCACGCTGGAGCAAATGATCCGGGACACCGGCTCTCGATGATTCGAGAGCCGGGTACGAGGCCTCGGCGCGGTTGTCGAGAAGATTAGATTAGGGTAAGCTGGAAACGTCAGCGCGAACGGAATTATGCGAGGTCACGGTTTAGCCCTCTCGTTCCTCAATTTCACACATTTTTCGAGTAAAGTCATCCTGCCGTTTGGAAGAAACACTACGAAACAAAATGTGACAATACTGTTGAAAGACTTACAGCGATTTCTCTATATATGTCGCCAGGGCCTGGACGATAAACGTCGCGGAATTATCCCCATACTACCGCGGGAAAAATTTGTATCGTCATTTTATGCAAGTTGTCTACGTTTTATTACTACGTTTAAATTTATCTACGTTTTATTATATGAACAATAACTTTTTTTAAGGACCGTTGTTGGTGAAAGTCTCGTAAAAAGATAATGAGAAATAAAGAAATTCTCGAGCCTGGCTGCCTCTTTCTACATTCGGCAGTGTATCAAAAAATAATAGGGTCTCATCGGCAGCAATCCCCTGCTGTGACTTTGACAGATAATGTGTAGGACACACGAATTGGGACGTGTTTACAGACCGCGGGAAACAGTGAATGACTATCGTTGTCCTTTTCTACGTTCGGCACTGTATCAAAAAATAGTAGGGTCTCGTCGGCAGCATTCCCCTGCCGCGACTTTGACAGATAACGTGTAGGACAGACGAATTAGGACGCGTTTACGGACCGCGGGAAACAGTGAATGACTATCGTTGTCCTTTTCTACGTTCGGCACTGTATCAAAAAATCGTAGGGTCTCGTCAACAGCATTCCCCTGCCGTGACTTTGACAGATAACGTGTAGGACAGACGAATTGGGACGCGCTTACGGACCGCGGTAAACTGTAAATGACTATCGTTGTGATTCTCTACGTTCGGCACTGCATCGAGGAATATTGCCCGACGACAAGAGGCTGGTGACATAAAACGCGGATTCTCTGTAATTCCCGCGAACTTTTTGAACGGGTCACGTAGGATTTCCCGTGGAGTATGACACACGTCTGGAAGTCGCCTAAGCGGAGGCAGTCCCCGGAGCGCAGAGGGACGACGGCGTCCCCAGTATAAATAAGCAACCGACGGACGAGTGTTGGTAAGTGGACAGAGAATGTCTATAAAGGCGGCCGACAAAGACGTACGCGAACATATTTCCGTAGCGAGGCAGGAGAAGTATTTCAGCGGAATAGTTCCAGAGGTTCAAAGGGAACGGGGCATGGGGGTGGGGGGTGGGGGGTGGAGGCGAAGTTACTGCGCCCGGGTCCAAGATGGATCACCCTATTCCCGTGTATTTTTATCTCGACAACGTCCACGCCTTTATCTCCTACCAATGAGCAACTATTCTCGCACCGGTTATTCACCGGATGGATCGACGATGCACTAAAAAGCGATGCACGCTTAGGGGATCGGTCGCACGCGACACGCTATAATATAAGAAGAACGCGTTCACCCGCGTCTGCGCGATTTGATACATTCTACCCCCGGGGGCGTCGGGATACGCTTTGCCGGATAAGGATACGCTCATTCGTCTCCGCACGGCGGAAGATCATTCCCCCGAAACGAAGGATACCGTCTATCCTATGAAGACGAACATGCTGCAGACTCAGGAACCACTCTATCCCCCAAACCATCCGCCCGGCGAGCTTTATCGATGAAACACCGCCGAATAACAAACGAAGCTACTGTCGCAGCTGCGGCATTGCTGCGTCGCATAGCGGACTATTTCCACGTCCAAAATATGATTCCAGAAAATGTGTACAAAACAAAAGATTTTTGTCCTGTGAGATAGTCAAATGTCTGCAAAATAGTGTAGCAATATTGTTTTTTTTTTCATGTACTCACTCTCGACCTGTTCATCAAATGTGAAGAGCTTTTGTAGCACACGTGTCTCTCATTAGTGATTTTTATATGTCACAAAGAAATAATTTTAATATCAATTTATAGAGATTTGTCAGGTAGGTGACCTGTCCAGTGAATGAGCACTTAAGCTGCATGGTAATATTATTATTCGGAGAAGGTGATTTAATTTCCCGAATATTATTTCTATAAGAAGACTGTGTCATTGTATGATCATACACATAATTCTACAGTGAACGAAATTCACCGAAATTCGATTTAAACGCACGTAAGAAAATAAGGATTTTGGGGCTAAAGGTTCAAACTTTTAACAAGAAGCATATAGTGATAACTGAGAAGTATTAAATTTGTAATATTAAATATTGATACTAAATAATAGTAAATATAACACTAAATGTAACACTATATATTAAATTTGCAATATCTATTTATTTTCGATTTTAAATTGTTTTCCTTACATGTGCGTGTAAACGAATTTCCTACGAGAAATATGGCTTTGTTGGTAAAAATTTTTGCGTAAACGTTTAGGTGAATATATATGTACTCAGTTATTATTATATTCTTGTTAAAATTTTGAACCTTTACCCCAAAAATCCTTATTTTCTTACGCGCGTTTAACACTTTGAACGCACAACTAGAAACCCCAAAAATTCCATAAAATCAAAGTAAAAAAAGTAGTATTAAAAGTAGTATTTAATGAAATAAAAATTGCAAAAAATTAAATGCACAATAATTCAGTAACCATATTTGACGGTTACAAATTCTGTTTAAAATCTGGCGTAGGATAAATAAATGGGCCAAATGAATGGACACAAACTTCTGAAACGAATGAGCAGAGACACGTGTGACGATTAAATCGATTAATTAAATGTCCTCTCTAGGCTAGAATAAACGCTTTCATAGTTTCTGCGTGCATTTTGAGCCTCGCGCACATCGAGGCTCAATCACTGTGCTCGCCTGAGCTTTCTCTCGACTGATAAGCTGACGGTTGACGTCGTTGTCAACTCGAGAGTTGTTTGATTGGTTTCGAAATGACTCGCTCGAACGGAGCGCTCGCGGCCAACGTCTCCGAACGGTCGCATTTTCAGGCGTTGTTTTCGCATCCGCGCGTCGCGACGTCCGGCATCGGTGCGGATAATCGTGGCGCAAAATTGCGAAAGTTTATTCCCGCGGCGTAAGCGGCGCCGTTTCTCGGCGGTGTATTGCGGGGCAATTGAATCGAATTAAGCCCCGGAATTCGTCCGCACGGCTGGCCGCACAATGTTTCATTGATAACTTCGTTGTTAGGAGAGAGTTTACCCCCGCGAAATCGCGTTTACCCGGGGTTTTAATGCGGTCTAATTGGCCGTGCTCTGCGCCCGACATTAACTTATAACGATGCTCGTTGCGTCGGAAAATTATCCTCTTTATTTTCCCTTTTTACGCGTCGGCTGCGTCCGCGGTTAAACAGCTCGACTCGATTCGCCGGAAACCGGCAAGCGACTACTTTTCCTGTATAGTGATTCGTTTCGCGAGAGCGTTCGGCAAATTGAAGTCCATCGGCAGGAGGGGGGGGGGGCGTTCTCGCAGTTTTTCCAACGAATTATGCCAACGAGTTAGACGCAATTACGACGAGCACACTCCCGATTGTTTAAGTCGTCGAGTGGACGGCAATGTTGGCGGATGTGCACGGTTTTCAGCGCATCGATTGTTCTCCCTCGGTGGTCAAGGGAACGGGAACGTTCGGGAATCGCTTGCACTTAATGCGATCGCTGCAACTTGTTCCGAAAAGGACACGAGCGCACGCTCGCGTGTCGCTGAGAAATATCTGCCGCTCGCTCGTGACCGCTGCGCTGGTTTCTCGCTTGGGAATGAATATACGAGCGGCGAAAACGACTACGGAACTTTCTGGCCCGATTTGTACGATCTCGCACCGATCGATCGACACGTGCGACCGTTCCTCGTGCTTCCAGTGCTTCAACAATTGACACTGGTTCGAGCTACAGTCTTTTCTCGATGTATGTCCTAAATGTCTAGTCGATAAAAGTCGCCTCCGCGGGGCAGAGTTGTGCTAATTCAATTACAGTGTAATTCAACTACTTATATTAACACTAGAACTACCGAACCCAAAACGTGACTTAGACTTATCCCTTTATAGTAACAGCAAGATTAAATTTGCTCAGGTTTCATACGATTTTTATGGTAACATGTGCTCCAAAGGATATATTAAAAAATTTCTCGTGAAATTCATAGTTTCACTAATCGTGGAAGAAGAAATCATCCACCAGACATTTTGACTGGTTCGGTAGTTCTAGTGTTACAGTTAACTGTGGAATTTAATTTTACAAATCCCTCACGGCGAGGAATTAAAACCAAGCAATGAGGATTGTACACGTCGAACGCAGGCGAAATGCGGCTATTATAAAAGCCAAAGACCTTGTAAAGCTAAATGAGGAAGAGTTACATTTTTATTCGATAAGAAATTAACGATTCGTTAACGTTAACCGCACCGCAATAGAGTTGTCGATTCTAATATTTTTAATTTACGAATATTGAGATTGTAGAGATGCATCCATGAGGAATTATTTAACAAATTGATTTCTTTCGATATATATTATGAACAAGATGGCCATAAATTTTGAGAGATACAATCATGTTATTTTCGTAAAGTAATGTAAAATAGTCATTTTTAGTGCTCCGTAAACCTAGTGTTAACTGATTAATATTTTTAGAATATTTTCTACCGTGTACATTTCGTACACGGTTATTCGATGTGGACGCTACTCTTACAACATTGTTACGTGGATTCGTCTGGTTATAATTGTACACCTAATCGGCGTACGTTACCAACTCATAATGTGTACTAGGAAGCAAGCACGCCAATAGTTATGTTAAAAATAACGCTACCCCGCTCGACTGTAAACGTAAATTTGAGGAGTTCTGGAAACTCGGAACGATTAACCAAAGTAACGAATATCTAATTTACAGCAGCGCGATTAATGCTACCGGTCACGGAAAATATTTATACTTCTGAACAATGTTCGTCGAAGGGACGCTCGCTGGAGCCATAATCGCAGCTGCGACAAGCGCAACGTGTATCACGTGCTGCGCTCGAGGATTAAGTTGGAAAATAGCGGACACGGGGCTGGTTCTTCCCCGTTACAGAGAACCGGGCGAAATTATCATAGCCCAACTGCAGTTAGGCGTTAGCGGCCAGACACTTCGTTATCGTTGTTAAAGTTAATTAAACGGTAGATACGGACACGGCGTGCACGGCCGACGAAACTCCGTAGAAATTACGCGATCCGGGACGCGAAAAGTGTACCGGGAAAATTCAAAGAACTTTGCCGGAAGTATTCGTCCGCGGGCCGACGGAAGGGGAGTGCTTAATTGCCTTGTTCGACCGCTAGAGCGTGGAAACATTTTAATCGCCGGCCCGCGGATGTTTATCCACTTATTTAGCATAATCCTGTCAAATTCGGCTTGGCAAAGTATTTATTCCATTCATCTGATGAAACGAAAGCGGGGACACTGGTGGCCATCGTGCGACAGTTGTTTTAACCCTCTTGCACATTTTGGATCGTAATTGGTCCGGGTCTTTATGCAAAATCAAAAGTTGTTGTCAAAATGTAAAATTCATATTATATTAATACTCGAAAATCTTTTAATCTTTACACCGTGTGCACCTACTAATTTTTGTCAGGAACATTCAGAATATTAGTGTAGTGAATGAGCTTGCAATATATTATAATTGTAAGAAATTGTTGGTAAGCAAAACAGTAAAAATACCTGAAGAGTTTAACACTAAACCTACCGAGCCTTAAAAGCAACTGATACATGTTGTCTTGTAAAAATATCGAATTTATTTGGATTTTGTGCGGTTCGCATTACAATACATGCTCTACTAAATATATTTACTTAATCGTTTCCCACGAGAACCCTAAGATTCTAAAATAAAAAATGTGAAACTGGTCATTTTGAGGTTTACCAAAACTGGTAGGTTTGGTGTTAACATCGGACCTACTGGAAGAGCGACTTGTACCCGATTTTTTCTTTTTGGAATTCTGAGAATGCTTCGAATTGCCTGTTTCAACCAAAATTTCAGCGACTGGAATTGCACATATCCACGATCTTGTATTTTCGAAAAACTAGTGAAGCACAGGGCGTTAATTTGGACGCGAAGAGGGTGCGTGGGCGTGTACTAAAATATTCCGGCTACGGAGACTGACAGCGGAATGACTGGCGGAGGGTTGGCGGGTGGTATTCAAAGGGAATCAAAGGGCGATCTTAATTAACATCAACAACCGATCCGTGCGAGGCTCGCCTTGAAAATCCGAGGGCGGAGCGGAGCTTTCAATCGCGGCGGGACGTTATTTAACCCGAGAAGCCATCCGGCGCATAATAGCATAATAGAATTCGCTCGGAAAAAAGGCGGAACGAGCGAGGGAGGTGGGAGGGGATGATTTTTACGCGACCTGCCCCCGGAGAGCCCGAAGTAATGGAACCGGTCACAATGTAAAACCGATGCAACCGCGGCGCTAGAAAAAAATTTCATT
Organism: Halictus rubicundus; assembly: GCF_050948215.1. Lineage (NCBI taxonomy): Eukaryota > Metazoa > Arthropoda > Insecta > Hymenoptera > Halictidae > Halictus > Halictus rubicundus. The sequence goes on from NC_135160.1 coordinate 14,208,518, forward strand.
TCTCGGGCTGGTTAGGTAGGAGATTGAATGAAATCTCGGGGTGAGGAGGAGGGGGGGCTCCGGGTTCCAGGTTCCAGCACGTTGGAAAAAGTCGTTGCAGCTGCAGGCCGCAAAAGGCGGTGGCGAATGCACGACGCGACCGCCACCGCGGTCTTGCATACTCGAGTGGGAAACACGAAGAGAGACGAAGGGGTGCACAGGGGGTAGGAGCGAGAGGGGCCGAAATAATTCTCGCAGCTCGTCGGCCAGGAAAAATATTTACGGCTCGGCTACTCCGTCGGCGGCCTGTATAAATTTTTTGGCAAGGCGGGCTTCTTTTTTTATTTTTTGGCGAGGACACGAGTCAACCTGCCCCTCATTCCCTGTCATTTCTCTGGAAACTTTAGAGCTACCCATCAGCAACCGTAGCCTGTCACACGAAATTTTGTTACGCTTATAACCGGGGACCAAAAATAACAAAAATCTGAAATTTTCTACGATTAAAATCGTTAATGAACAGTCGATTATTATCGAAATTTAAGACAATCGAAATGAACTTTTGCTCATCGATCGAAACAGTTTTTCTTCAATCGTCCAATTTTTTGGACACTGACGAAAAAGTGTAAAAATCGATATTTTTTAATCATTTTGTTCTTTGAATTTTTGTCTTTATATTTTGTGTAGATTCTTCTTATTTTTATAAAGTAATGTGAAATACTCACTTTTAATGCTCCGTAAACCTAGTGTTAACCCTTAGCACTCGAATATGGTGACTGTAAGGCACCACTAAGCATTGCTATATCATTATTCAAAATATTTTTAAATTATTAAATTTGTTTGTATTTAATAAATCACTGAACATTTCAGTTTTGTAGGAGTAAATTGCACCATTCCCGTATGTATAACACGAAAAAAAAAAATATATATAGAAGGGAAATATTCTAGGTCGGAAGAAATCTTTCGTTTTGGGGTTGTAATAGCTTCGAGTGCAAAGGATTAACCAGTCAAAATGACTGGTTCCTAATGTCTTCTTTAACAGTTACTGAAATTGTAAAAATGTTTTCACCGGAAATTTTTTAACGAACCTCCTCATTGAAGCACATATTACAATAAAAGTTGTGTGAAGTCTGAGTGGGCACAGTCTTGTCACTGTTACAAAGCAATTATTACTAGGTAGTTCTAGTGTTGATAAACCCTCCGTTGCCTTGCGAGCTTCCCGCCCCTTTCGTGGGGAATTTTATTTAAAAAGAGAGCTTCGGCGACGGACAATCCGACGGTCGACGGTCGACGGTCGTCGATGCCAACAATTTAAGCACCGGGGCTGCTTAAATTGTTAGCATCGACTTATCTAAACCGCTTCACGCACAGTTAAGTGCTCCCCGAAGGAGTCCTCTTTCTCCGACGCCTTCGCTTTCTTTACGACGACTTTTACTGCTCGATTTGGAGGGGCGGTTAGGGGGAGGGGAGTGCTCGCATATTCAACGCCTCGAGACCGCAGTGATAAACTCCGGCAGAGGTATATTATCATAAACCGGATAGTATTCGGAGGAAATCCGAGCGAAATGGAATCGCCGTGTCAACCGACCACTGGAAACGTTATTGTCTCCGGGAACATATCGCGCGAGAGACATCTTCGGCGGCCATGTGTGACGGAAACGGTAGAGAAGCGGCAGAAAATAAACTGGTTACAATTTCTATGGAAACGGTTGTTGCGAGGGTAGGTCAAATGTATTAGGTTCTTGCATATCAAGTGTCCGATTTTGAGCGGTAAATTTAAACAATCCCACTGCTAAATATACTTACTTATATTCTGAATTGCAAGTGTTTTTTCAATTTATTACGATACTTTAATTTTTCTTTTTTTGGTCTTGCATTCTACAATCGGACATTGCGAGAACCTAATAAATAGGACTTTTTCTCTAATTTTCTATTTCAGTGGGATTTTTTGAAAATATCAACGACTACACATGTGTAATTGGAAATTTCTTTACCGTTCAAAAGCGTAATTTTTTTCTGATTCCTGTGAATGACTTTTCAGCAAATCGATATCAGTGATTATTGCGGCTGCAGATCCGCTGCTGTCTGTAGCTGAAACGGTTATGAAGAACCATTATTCCGAATAATTGTTATGGAGAACTGAAATTTCGAATTGTACTATCTGTTTCGGTTACGGCTCCAGTTTCGGTTTCCATATAGGATCCATAACCATTATTTTTTCGCTTCGATATTGGTTTCGAAGCGGTTCCAAAATCGACTCTTGTTTATTTTCTGCATTTAACGCATTGGACGCCGATACCACAAAAACCAGATATGGCGAGAGCAGTTAATTTAGTCGAGCGGAAACGTCAATTGTCAGGAGTAGAAGTTGTAGAAACATCTACTTTTATTTTTACCAATTTTAATATATCGAAAATAAAGCTACATTTGATGTATCCGTGCAAAAATGCATTTTTACGTCTGGATAAAAGAACTACCGAAGGAAAAGTCTCCACTTCCTCTCGTTAAAACTAACAAACAGGAAATTAGATTTAAAAGCCGCTCCATTAAGAGACGTGTAATCTCGTTAGTAACCCGTATGCAAAACTTGAAGTTAATTAGTCGAACGCGGCGCAAGTTTTCAGGAGCACCGTAAAAAGAACAGCAGTTTCGTGGAAGACGCGCTTAAAGTTTCGCTGCCCGAATCGTTCCGTTCGAAGTGCTCCAACTTCTTCAATTCTTCGAATTTTTACATCGAAACTTGCTTCAAAGTTCCTTAAAAATAAGAATCTGTAAAAGTGCACGAGAAAAAAATTGATGTTCCTAAATGTACATCGTGTTCTTCCTTGTAACAGACTTGCAACAATTATGAAATAATCGCCGGTAGATATTGCGTCAACTTTGTACATGATCTTGAAAACCTACTTAAAAAAGTCGTCGCTAGACTGCGGATTTTCATGCGAAATAAAAATGTTGTGCATTGACTTTTTTCTTGTTTTTGGTGCCTAAATTCTCTTAATCTTTTCGCTGTTTTAAACTTCAACTGCCCATTTTTATCACAAATGCACAAAATCCCCAGTCTAGTCGTCACCCTGAAGATCCACCGGAATCGTATCATCTGTGACAGAAAACAACAAGAAAAATTGAATTATTCCTTCATAAAAGTATTCGGACGTTCCTATATCTATTTTCGCGAAAGATTACTTCTATCTGGTGCTAGAAAAAATTGGCACACGGAAATAATTTATGGCTCGACCCGATATACTATGGACCAGGAGATAAAACCCTAAGGAAAAGCGAGGGAGAAATTGGTCGCGCCTGTGAAATAAGGGGACCGTTTTCAATAGTACGATAGTACGATTTTTATGATCCTTTCAGGCGAACGAGCGGCAAACATTTATGCGGAACAACGATCGAAATTTCCCGTGGAAATGAATCGAGCAATCGTATCGAGCACAGCCGATGGATAGCTCTCGCGCGCTCGATAAAAAGCGGCGCGCATGCCGCGGTTTCGTAACCGGACGACGTAACGGCTCGGGCCAATTTTATTCCTCGTCCGGTCCCGGCCATTGAATCATAAAAAATCGCCGCGGGCGGTGCACTCACAAAAATTGAGAGCCCCGATGCATCGAGACGCGGCAACCCTCCCCCATTTTTCCGGTGACCGTGACAAAAGGACGCGGCACCGACGCAAACACGCGCGGACACCCCCTTTCAACCCCTAGCATCCTCTTTCGCTCCCTCGCACCACTTTTTAACCACTGATATCCACTTCTGACGTCCTCTTCCAACACCCTGACACCCCTGTTTTAACCCCTCGCATTCTTTTCCACCCCTTTCTGGCCAACTGACACTCTTTCACCCCTCCGCATCATCTTCCATCCTTGCAGACCATCTTTTAACGCTTCGCACACCGTGACACATCTTTATACTCTCTTCCACCCTCCTGGGACCTCCTTCTAACCCCTGGCTTTCCCTTCTACCCCTTTTGAAGCATTCTACGCTTTGTGGCCTGCTGACAACCTCTCCCAACACCTTGCTTCCTCTTCTGCGACCTCAGACGCCCTTTAACCCCTCGCACTCCATGACAGCCCCCTGACACCGTCGACTAACCCTTCTGCCACCTCCCTCTGACATCTAGCTGCTTGCTCTACCCCCTCGCATTCCCTCTTAACCCCTTACACCCTTTCTGGCAAATTGAAATGATGACTTTCTGACCCCTCTTTTAAACCCCCCACACTCTTCCTTCAGTCACTTTGCACCCATGACACTCCTATTCCCTTTTGACAACTCCCTCTAACCCCTAGCTTCCGATTCTATCCTGTCACATGTCCTTGCCCTGATTCCAACCCCTCACACCCCTTCTGTCCCGCTGAAACCCCTTCCACCCCTGAAAACCTCTTCCGCCCTGTAACACCCGCTTTTAACCCCTCGTACAAGCTTTCTGTATAATTCTAACCTAGATTCTTCTTGTGTCCCCTCAAGCTCCCTTTGAACTCCCCTCACACCCCTTCTGTCCCGCTAAAACCCCTAAAAACCTCTCCCTCCCTCGCTCACCCACTTTTAACCCCTCGTACATCGTTCTGGCTCACTGAAATTCACCCCTTCTCTCCTTGCAACCTCCCCCAACACCTAGATTCTTCTTGCACCCCCGTCAAACTCCCTTTGAACTCCCCTCACACCCCTTCCGTCCCGCTGAAAACCCCTTCCAACCCCTAAAAACCTCTTCCGCCCTCTCTCACCCACTTTTAACCCCTCCTACACCGTTCTGGCTCACTGAAATCCACTTCTCCTCTCCTTGCACCCTCCCCCAGCACCTAGATTTTTCTTGTACCCCCTGAAACTCCCTTTGAACTCCCCTCACACCCCTTCCGTCCCGCTGAAAACCCCTTCCAACCCCTAAAAACCTCTTCCGCCCTCTCTCACCCACTTTTAACCCCTCCTACACCGTTCTGGCTCACTGAAATCCACTTCTGCTCTCCTTGCACCCTCCCCCAGCACCTAGATTTTTCTTGTACCCCCTGAAACTCCCTTTGAACTCCCCTCACACCCCTTCCGTCCCGCTGAAAACCCCTTCCAACCCCTAAAAACCTCTTCCGCCCTCTCTCACCCACTTTTAACCCCTCCTACACCGTTCTGGCTCACTGAAATCCACTTCTGCTCTCGTTGCACCCTCCCCCAGCACCTAGATTCTTCTTGTACCCCCTGAAACTCCCTTTGAACTCCCCTCACACCTCTTCTGTCCCTCTAAAACCCCTGAAAACCTCTTCTGCCCTCTCTCACCCTCTTTTAACCCCTCCTACACCGTTCTGGCTCACTGAAATCCACCCCTTCTATCCTTGCAACCTCCCCCAGCACCTAGATTCTTCTTGTACCCCCTGAAACTCCCTTTGAACTCCCGTCACACCCCTTGCGATCCGCTGGCACTCCGTCTCCATCTGCCGGAGCCCGTTGTCGCGCCGGGAAATCGTGAATTAGGTATGACTCGCGAAATGGAGTTTCCCGAGGACGTGATACAGCCGATGTACTCTCCAGAGAAAAGAGTGGCACGCATATATTCGGCCGCGGGTGAAAATTCATGGGGAACGTAACGCGAATGGGATGAGTCCGCCGCGGGCTTAAGTTATTAGGAGACTTAAGCCATAACGCCGCGCCGGAGAGCTATGCTTTGATAGACTGTTTAGGAACGTGCTGCCCGGGTTTGCGGACGGGAAATGTGGTTTATAGAGCCGCGCGGAGGTATGTTTGAATTACTATAGGCTGTGTTGCGGGTAAGCAACGAACGTTTGTTATCGAGAAAATTGTGACGTTGCGGGGAATCAGGATGCCGCGCGTTGCTATGTTTGACGCGCGAACCGTAATGTCACGCTGATGACGGAATTTCTCGTCGAAGCTTTAACATTTTTGTGATTTTATTACAGATATTATTTATTGTAATTTTTGTTACGTTCAACGTTTGACGCCTTGAGGACGCCAAGAAACCGATAATGTAAATGAGTCAGTTATTAAAAAAAATCACTTAAAATACTGGAATTTCAAACTAAAAAGAAAAAATAGGATAGCGACGAGAATGAAATATTTATTGTGGATTATTTGTCAACGATGCGATTCTATGAACCGCGAGAAATCGGTATATAAATATCTACAGCGACAAAAACGATGTTTTATCGAAAGCTCCAGTAAAGAAATTTATATGGAATAAAATTTTAATACGGATTACATACAGATGGGTTAACATTTCATAGAGATCACGTTGCATTTCATAAAATACTGCGGACTGCCGACAGGTTTTAGATTAATCATTCGTTGGGTTGTTTAAAAATAACGGGATGACTGAAAAATGGACGAATATCCCGACGCAAAAGACCGAAATAATGAAACGTGATGCATGAGTGAAAAATCGTAACATTTAGAGGAGTACAGACGGGAAATTTAACGTGCGAATACTTTTTGGTTCCTCTGAATATACAATGGTATATATCGTATATTTTTTTATAAAATGTCGCTTAGGAAAATTGCTGAAATTTCACACGTTGACTGCCATGTCATATGTGGGTGACGGATTAATTATTTGTCCAGTTTTTAAGATAAATGTTTACATTAATATATTCATTCTACCAAATTTGATTACGATCTGTAAAATGCAAGAAAGTTGGAGAACCACTTAATACCATGCATTCAATTTTTTTCAATTTTCATTTCATTAAATAACACTTTGATTTTATGGAATTTTCGAGGTTTCCAGTTTCGCAAGTTAAAGTGTTAAACCGACGAAAACCGAAATTATTTTTTCACCAACCTGATCGGGCTTATGAATTTCAGGAGTTCCGCGGAAAAATGTCTATTAATACGGTCCGCCCGTGAAATTTATGGTTGTCGAACGGAAATCCGGGGGGGGGGGGCGATGAAGTTGCCCGTGCATCGCACGAGATTCTTCTGAAAAACGGCGAGGCGCGCGTTACGTGTCCCTACATTCGCCTATTCTCCGGGACCGTTATCGATACTCGCCGGGAATTGTTCCGGAATTGCTCTCGCGCAACGTGTATTCCCCGAGAGGCACACATCAAAGGCTTGCTCGGGACAAAAGACGAACGAGGAAGGAATGCAAAGCGAAAAAAAGAAGGGTGGAATGATTTCAAACACGCTGGCGCTGCGTCGAATCTCGAATAATCTTGGAAAAGGGGGAAAAAATAATTCGATCAAAGAGTGGATGGATTTTAGAATTGTTTACTGCTCGCTTCCGACCGTTTTCCGTTCATCTCGCCGGTTCATTCGATATTTAGACGCGCACGCCAAGATTAGACGCCCCGAATGCTCGCCGGGAACGGATCCACTCGCCGAGCTTAATTTTAGAAATCTTATGGGCATGCCTGTCCCAATTTTCGGTGGTGCTGATAAAAAAATCATGCGGAGAAAGGAGGACACTGCTTTGGGAGGAACGCTAATTTTGGAAGTTCTTCCGTTAAAAGCTCTGTCAACTGTCAACAAAGCCCTGTCAGCGCCGCTACCTCCCAGAAACGCTTAAACACGCGTAACTTTCGAACCAGTGAATTCCTCGCATTGAAACATTGATGTTTTAGGATTTTTTCGTCGCGATCTATAAGACTACATTTATAAAAGTTGAAAACTTTTGGTTCCAGAAGGTGAAGTTTGACCCTTTTTCACACGGGGTGTGGTCGAACGGGTGGTACAACCGGGCAGGGGATGATTCTACATATAAAACTAGGTCGAAGAAAAGGAATAAGATTTTTTCTTTTGACTCCTGGTTTTCGAGAAAATCGAGTTTAAAGATCCTCTCGGTTTCGCGTGATATAGTATATGCAGGAAGTAGAATTGGTTGGCCATGGTCAGACGCGTCAGACGATTCCTAGCTAATAACATGTGTATTTCCTGCATTTTCAATATCAGTTTTCTCGAAAACGGAGCGTCGAACGAAAAATTGTTATTCGTTTTTTCCGACTTATTTTTACATGTAGAATCATCCCCTGCCCGGATGTGCCACCCGTCCGGCCACACCCTGTATATATTTGAAGTTTTAAGAAAAATTGAAAGAATATTTCATCAATAATCAACATTTCATTTATTTAAAATTGAAAAATAATATTTGAATGATTACACATATATCTAGTGTAGACATTGGAATTAAATTATTTTTTCCGTTCCGTTTGAATGATCAAGGGACAGCCTCTTCTTTGCAAACGGAGAGCCGGTCAATCGGAAATGGGACGGCGACCGAGGGAAGAGGGTTACATCGTTGATTAATTATGAGACTAAAAAGGAAGCCCTGCGAAGACGGCGCCCCGGCGAAACTATTCGTTATATCCGAACGTTCGTTCCGTCGTTTTTACAGCTCCCGGACGAACGACGAAAGAATATCGGATCGAGTCGAGGAGGACGCCGGACGAAATCTCCGCCCTCTCCCTTTTCTTTCATCGTGCCCTTTCAACGGGAAGAAAAATTAGAGCCGAGCTTTCTGGCGCGGCCCTTCAGAATCGCGCTGTTCATAACCCTCGAAATTTTTACCGTTCCCGATCCAGAAACTGGATTTTATGCACGGCGAAACGTCGACCGAGTGAACGGCACTTCTTCGAAAAACCGGGAAACTTACGGTTGGTTGACGAAGGATTTTCCGAAGGATTCGGGAATGCGCTATTCTTCGTCGTAAAAGTTGACAACGCCGTGGGGATGTTCGGAGAAAATATTTCTTTTCCCGCTTTCCTACATTTGTTTTGCGATAACGCTAACTTCATTGTAAAAATTAGTATAGTTCTGCAACGTTCTGCAAGCCAATTTTGGTATTAAAATAAAGTGGAGAATCTCTACTTTATTATATGTAAAAATCATCGCGTGGACCGACGTGGACCATAGACTAATTCATTAACGAAGAGTAATAACGTGGGCGTTTCTGTGGAAAAATAAGTACCGTCTTTGACACTTAATTTACAAAAATAGAGGAATGTTATCGATAATTTGGAATTACTAAAGTGAAAATACATGTTTTGAGATGTTATATCCATCATATATAGGAAATTTAAACACTCCTTAGTACATTTTAACATATTTCTAGCGCGTATGGAAATGTGCCCATTCATTTATAGGTTAGGTGTTCGACTTTTAGGTGAAGTTTACACGCTGTGTAAACATACAACAAAAGAATTTCAAGTTTTAATATTCAAGGGTTTTAATACATGGTTATTTTAGATTATATTAGCAGAGTTAGTTTTTGTTTATTTAAAAGTTAATTTTGTCCAGCTAAAAAGGCCATTCGTCACACTGTGCGCCGTAACGATTTCAGTAAGGACGGGAAAATTGTCTTGCTAACGTAATTTTCGTTCTCGATTAATATCCCCGCAGCTTAAAAAGCCGAGGGATCGTTAACGAACGGGAAAGAAGAAGTCCGAAGCCTCGAAGCGAGATTCACGAGCGGGAGAACGTCGCGAAAATTGAAACGCGAACCGAAACATTTCGTAAATTTCCGGCAAAGAATCCGTAACAAACCTGCCGGTAAACGATTCATAAAAGTGCGGTCGGCGTCGCTTTCATCCAAGACGAGTGTTTGAGGGTACGCGGAAAGGGCGTGGTGGCGTGCCGCTGAAAAGGGCAATCGCTCATTCGCGAAAATGCGGCCGGTTGTGCCCGCGAACGCGACGAGAACCCGCTCGAGAACCACTCGAAATTCCTCTGGCAATTTGAGCCCTTGAAACGAATGTAATTATAAACAGCTTGGTCCGTTTGGTGCCGTTCTTCTTCCGGCCCAGTTCCGCCGAAAGAAATCGCCCCCGGGGAAACGGGTTTTTCAAACCTTCTACGCCGCACACTCCCGGATAAAATGATAGCGCACGCGTGCTATCTTCGACCCTACGCGTCACGGCCTTACGCTCGTCCTGGGCCAGGTCAACATTTCTTTCTTCAATCTCTTCCTTCGAAATTCGATTTCTATCGGAAAATTGATCGAACAACGCCTGCACATTAAATTGGAGACACGTCAATAAATAGCAACGAGCTGGCGAGACTTAAAATAGTATAAGGACCAAGAGAATTTAAGGACCATAATATTTGCAACTTGGTAGAATCACTCGAGACAAGAAAAATACAGTGAAGGCCTCAGTGGACCTTGTTGACTTGTTCCTGCGTTTTTCGATTGACGAAGAAAATTTCTATCAGTTCCCTTTATTTTCTATCCTTGTCGAGGGGGTGGGGGGTGTATCTCGCATAAAATTGCGATCCTATTCGCCAAGGTGGTGGGGGAAGAGAGGAACGCAGGATTCCGCGCGGATCGCTTAAACGCCGGTCTTTTTCATGGCGCGGAAGCGGAACGGCAAAAACAATAGACCGTCCCGAGCACGCGGCACGATTTATGCCGGGGTTCCGGTGAAAATTTCGCTTCCCTCTCTAGCCAGATATTAACACTTGTCATGTGCACTCTGCGGCGCTGGCAAGGAAACATACCCCCGGCTGCCCGCTTTCGACTTTGATGAAGCTTGCCCGATCCGTTAAGTGTTCGGGACCAGCCCCTGAAACCGGACCTCCCGGCAATCAATTCGTTGTTAACCCTCCATGATATTGGCTTCTGTCACGGGGGATGAATTAACGCGGATACTCGGAGACAAGACAAAAGATACGAGAGAAGAAAGTCATTTCTGCTTCCCGCGTCGGCTATAACCGTGACCCGTCCTTGGGCGTGATCAGCGGTAATGCCTCGACATACGGCACAGAGATCTGCACGATATTTGCGAAATATTTATCACCACTACCGCAGAGTACGCCTCTCGAGAAGACTAGAAACTCGACCGCACTGAAATGTAACATGATGCAGCATTTATCTATCGGAGAGACAATACTAAATCAACGAGGCTTCTTTTGGTTTTGATTATTTCTTCCACTTTTTACCAACGTGCTCGTGAGATTTTTTTTTTACTAAAATGAGACCAAACACGACATCAGTGGATTTATTCGAAACAGTACCGATAAATAGTCCAATTCAAACTTTGTTAATCGATGAACATTTAATCGAGCACTACGGCTACCGTAACTGTCACATTTTATTATTGTATATTATTGTAAATTAAGAGGGTAACGAACTTCATTTGTTTCAGATTGTCCCGTGGCCAGTTGAGCAGACCAAAGCGTGCTGATTCTATGTCAAGAGGTACGTAAAATTGAGAAATGTGTGAGTAGTTTTGATAAAATATTATCTCCTGGCCGATATAGGTCCCTGCCCGGACCCGTATTTCGGACATATATCGAGTAAGCATTGATAAATATTACCAAAGTTTTTATTTCATCTTCGCCAACAAGGAATCTTTCAGAGACTTAAAGAATGCTTTTTCTTTTATCAGCATTTTTAAAATTAACAATGCGACTTGCACAGAGATCGGCAGTCTACTAGTTCCTTGAAGCAACGTGAACACTGATAAATAAAAACTGAGAAAGAGCAGAAAGATGAACAAAGAATTCCGATCGTGTTAAGACAATGGCGACTATTTAAAGAGGGAGGAACGATGAGGGGGATGAACCGAGGAATCATCATTGAAGAATCATCATCGACACCGTTGCCTTTTATCCGAAGCAAGCGACGACAGGATATTATTCGGGAGAAACAAGCCTATCCCAATTGCTGTGGCATTGTTCCGGGGTTCCCGAGTGCACCCCGGCGGCGGGCTTCGTTAATTAGTTAGCACTCGATCGATTTCGAATGACGTACCGGCCGCCACCCGGCAAACAGACTACGTTAAAACATTGTTTACTTTGAACAATAACGCACCGACCGGTTGATGCCGCAACGAAATGATATTTGCCGGGTTTGCACGGTTGTTGATATTCATTGGTTGATTAAACTGTTACGAGGACGGCCGCGAATTCTCGTCACGGGACCCTCGGTAACAGGAAAATGTCACACGCGTGGCCATTGTGTTTTCCCCGCCACTCGACGGGCCGATAACCGGCAGCAAACTTTTTATGAACGTGCCGTCCGATCATGCGACACTCCGACAGACACAAGCCGATATTGCGAAATCGTTCGTTAAATTCGCGAACGTTCAAATGGCTCGGTAACGCCGTCGATTACTCTGTAATTGGTTCGTTCTTATTAAAAGCTCGCGGAAATCGTTCGATTCATTTGTACGGACGAGCAGCGGAGAGATATTGCTTGCTGATATATTTTACATCATTTCCGTCCGTATATTACTGCTAATATGTTTTTAATCGATGACTCTTGGAAAAGGAGGAATTCGGGAACGTTCGCAATACGTCGTGCATCTGATATTTCGAAATCATGCGGCATTATGGGAGCTTTCGAATGAAACTGCCGAAAGAAAAGAAAATTTCCAAAATATAAAAAATATTAAAATAATATTTTTTCCGTTTCCGAAATTAAAATTGAAATTTTAACGGAAGTACGTGGATCTTTTACAGTTATTAATTTCGTAGAAAATTAGTTTCGATGAATTTTTGTGTACGAGGTGCCATATTACGTCTTTATTATTCCAGTAAAGATTTTCGAGTTTACCTTGGGGATGACAATTTTCGAAGGGGAGTTTCACCCTGTAATGATTCCCAAAAATTGAATTCGTTTACAAAACATAAAGAATCGATAACGATGATTAACAATCGAATTCTAGAGAGAGCAAGATAGTCTTCGTGTAGTTCTTCGAGTTGTTCTTCTGTATCTGAACAGAAGCATTTGCAAAACAAGCAAATCTCCGTAGAACTTCAGGTTAAAAACTCGCGTATTTGCATAAAATCCCGAGCCATGAATCACGAATTATTTCCCCGCGAGAAAAAGCTAGTCTTTAAAAAGGAAGATAAGGTGATAAAACGAGATAGCTGCCGAGGAAATGGAACAAGAACGCGGGGAACGCTCGGAAAAGCCGCGGGATAGCCGTAAAAAGGAAAAGTGCGGTAGCTCTTGAGGACTTGGCCCGTAAATGTATACTGAAACAACATTAGAAATAGGAAATATTATGCAGAAAAAAGGAACTCGCGAAACGCGAGACTTGCATGAAATGAGAGATTGCACGGGGTTATCAAAATAGGACTATAGATTTTTGTCAGCTTACTACAACCATATTTTCTCCTTCCCTCTTTCCAGATCCTACAAATAAGTCGAGTACTGTGATTTCTCTATATATGTCGCCAAGGCTTGGACGATAAACGTCGCGGAATTATCCCCACCACCACGGCTCGGGTATGCTTTCTGCACGATTCTCAACGCTGACAAGTCTCGTGACATATATCGAGAATTCCCTGTACTGGTTGTCACTTTATCCTGAGAAAATATTCAGTCGCACAGCGTGTAAAAATTGTTAAAATTTATATAGAAAATAATAAATCTGTTCGATTATTGAGAGATAAGTTTCCTGGTCTAATCTCTCGCAATGCTGACCCGAACTGCCCACCAAGATCGTGCGACCTAACACCTTTAGATTACTTTCTCTCGCAGTTGTCAGATTAAGACTTGTCCCCCCACTCTACCTTCCCCTTCCACGACCCGGTACTGGCAGAGAGGGGGTAACTTTTTCCCCTGATCTGGCGACTCCGCTTTCTCTGGAGATATGCTAAATCGTTGGTTCATTCCGATATCGGCTGCCATAGGTGCCGATTTTTGGTAGTTAACTAAAATGCGTCAGATCCGAAGGGGTTGAACTGTCAAAACAGCACTAATCGAAATCCAATCCTAGCCCGTATAAAACAGAATCGAAGAATCGCTGGAAAAATCTTTGATATAGACTGGATACCTGAGTTCTCGATGCCCGAATTTTATTATTTTTTTTTTTTTTAATGTGAAACACTAGCCTGTCACAGCACGGTTTGTGGATTTAATAAACCCGCGAAAGCCCGTGGAACGTCCTCGCAAGCTCCTCCGTTATTGTTCGATATTCCGACAATTTTCCAACGCCGGTGCCGGGGACGTCGATGCATTTCGACGGAAATTTTGTTAACGGCTCTCGGCTGAAGCAGTGACGTCAACGTCGGCGTCGGCGTCGTCGCACTTTGCCGCGAGTAACACGTGACGCAAATGTGTATACATTATGCAAGGCTGCTGGCAAAGCCACCTATATGTCGTGGATTAAACAGGGGCCGGATGAATTAAAGCGATCTGCAACGTCACCTTGGTCGCTTTTGTCCGACGTCGATGCAGGACCGTGTTCACGTGACCTTGTGAACGTTGGGGCAGCGACCTCGCGTTACAATCTGCAACAATTTCGGGACAATACATTTTAATAGTGTAGTTTTCGAATGCTTCTGACGCGACCTACTTTGTTATAGCTCGGCCGACACCGAGTCCTTGACGATATCTCTTCTCCTAACGCTAGGTTTGCGGAGCACTACGAATGACTATTTTATATTAATTATTATATATTTCTATATTCTGTAGTTACTTTTTCTTTATTTTATTTTTATCAAAGGATGGATGCAGATTTAAAATCTCAATAGTTGTAAATTAAGAAAACTAGATCCCACCATTTCCAGTGAAACTAGTATTAAGAGGGTGACCTTGACTATCTAAAAATCTGCTGAATTGGGAATTTTGTTGAAGATAATTGACGAGCGAAAAATTATAGTTTTACACAGCGACGTACACATGACTTTTGACTTTATTCTCCGTTTCTTTCTCAGAGCACTACAAATGACTATTTTATAGTAATTATTATATATTTCTATACTGTGTATTTACTGTTTCTTTATTTTATTTTTATCAAAAGATGGATGGATGCAGCTTTAAAATCTCAATAGTTGTAAATTAAGAAAATTAGATGCCACCATTTTGACGGGTCCCGTGAAACTAGTATTAAGAGGGTCGATTATCTAAAAATCTGCTGAATTGGGAATTTTGTTGAAGATAATTGACGAGCGAAAAATTATAGTTTTACACAGCGACGTACGCATGACTTTTAATTCTCCGTTTCTTTTTCAGAGCGAGATATTAAAAAATGGCACCGTTGTTCGCTGTTTTTGCTACGGTTTTTTATTGGTACATCGCTGTAACAGTTTGCTTCTGTGTATTCCTTTTCTCCAGCGAGTCGTATAAAAAATTATTGCGTGGTTCGTTTCGAAAGGGACAGCCTCTAGTTCGGTATTATTTTTTAATATTCCGTTTCGCCTAAACGCGGCCCTGTCAAAAAAGAGTAGCCCCATGGAACGTTCTCGGTCTTTTTCGCTCCGAAAGCTAGACGGAAACGTAGTCGCGCGGGTCCGTCGATACTTTCGACGAAGATCACCACGCGTACATCGTTATTACCGTAGTTAAGTGTAATTAGCGTTAATTGGACGAGGAGAGTGTCCTATCGAGTCGGAGGGAACGGTCGCTTAACGGCCAATTAAATCTCTTGGCAGGAATCGCATCGGCGATTCCGCCTGCCGTCGCCGTTTCGTTTCTCGGCGAAATTTCCAGCGAAAATTCCCGCTAATAGATTCGCCGTTTTCTCCGCGTTTTCCCGTCGACGAACCGTTTCTATTTTTCCGCACACCCGTTGTGTCACGCGCGATTTCCTGCGCCTTTTAATTTATCCAGAGACTGATAAACCATTCGCAAAATAGTACATTTTGTCCGATGAAGATCAGGGCTCTGTGAAGAAACTAGATGGCGAGTAAACAAAATATCGATGTCAGCGTACTTTTCCTCTCGGCATTGTACTACACGCGAATCAAATGATAAAAAAACAGGATTTCTACGAGTTCTAAAACCAATACTTTTAGAATATTTGCAATTTCCCGTAGCTCTCTGCTCAGAATCCAGAGAAACACTAAGTGACTTTATAGAAACTTCGCACTTGTGTTCTGCACCACGCAGAAATAATTTAAAAAAAAAAAACGTAAATAGTAAACAATGCGGTCTTGAGTGCGCGGCCCTTCTATCCGAGTGTCAACGAAGCACAAGGCCAGATACGATAAAGCAACAAGAAATTGTAATACTTTAAAAATATCTATGAAAATGACGATGACTTTATAGAAATTTCGGCGAGTGTACCAGCCAGAAACAAATCGGCGAAAATCGCGCGTTAACCCTGAAAACGTTTCCAGCTCCTGCCCCCGACCATAACGCGGCACTCCGTCAATTTAACGGACGCTTGCCGGTCGCGATGTAACTTTCCGGCCGTGGAAACTTTCTGTTATTCCAGTGGTGCGCTTTCGGAGCTGTTAACGCGATTATCTGGGCCAATTGAAACGCTTCGACGGGGGGTGAATTAAAGTTACGTTCGCGACAGTATCAACCGCTCGAGAGGCGCGCTCGTTCTCGTCGCGACGACCGAAACTTGGCTGGGGGATGGCCCGTAGGGGGTGTGTTTCGGGTGGCACACGGGCCTGGGGGATGGGTGACAGAGGGCCGTCGAGTTTACGCGGCAAGCTATACAGCCGGCATTTCCATCAAAGAGATCCTCCTCGTCCGACCTCGCCTCTAATTAAATCGGTGCATCGGCTTGACTCCGCTGTTCCTCGGAATGATAGCGGACACAAAAGCCCGGCGGGTTCACGCGTGCACGCGGTTGATAGTCTTCCCTCGCTCGAGGACTCGCTTTCCGCGCCAGCCGCCGCTTGTAATCCCGACAAACGACCGGTCGTTTGTGCACGCGACCCACACACACACCTCCACGTGTCTCGAAAGTCCTCCTTCTTGCAAATGGAATCCTACTCGGAACCGAGAAGTCATTCTCTCCCCGTAACTGTCGCCAAGTTCTCCACCGTAACTGTCCAAATTCTATCCCCGCCTCTGCGGAGATTCCCCTTGGAACCAGTCGACCTATTTTAAAATACTGTTACATTATTTTCAATCTATTACACATACCAAGAAAGAAAATTAATTTCTATTTCAGTTCGTTGCAATTCAGGTAGAAAATTTTTATTTCGCACAAAGACACGCTGCCTTGTCATCACGTTGTTATCTTCTGTTTAAAGGCCATCAAAATTTGCGATTTTTATTTAATTTATAGCACAGTTATTATTAAATATAAAAACATTTTTCTTTTTAGTGATCATCGCAAGAGACTATTCTTTATAAGTTATCGTGTAGTCTGATTGAAACCATTTTGATTGACGCTTGAACACGAGACAAAATGAAGAAAGTACATTAGACTTTGCTGCCGGACTCGTTTTGCTTTAATCTTATGAGATTAAGATCGAGGTTCAAGAAGGTCCCAGTAGCGTATCACGACATTTTGATGACACGAGAAATGAAATGGTTAAAGTTTGAAAGCCGAAGTTTAATATGATTTTCTTTGGACGACCGCATGACTGGACAAACTTCTCCGAGAATCCGAAATTTTCTCGTGGTCGGAACCGCGAGCGGGCACGAAATTTAAAGAGCTCGTGCCCCGCCGAGCGACCACTTTGTTAATAAGCTCAACAGGTGCGAGACGGCCGAGAAGAGGGAAGGAACTGAAGAAGATGATCGCCGAGATTCCGTGGAAGTATCGATTTGAGAAACTGAAAACTCGAGTTCTTTTCCTATAAAAGAGTCCAGTTTTCCGTGATACTCGTGCCACGTTCGTGGTGTGCTTAAGAAGAGCACTGTTCCGAGAATATTATAACTAAATTACAGATTTTATGTAATAGTGAAAGTTTCACTTTTAGTTTTATTTAAATAGTGAGAGTAGAAATTGTAGACACTAGATGTATTTGGGGACTTTTATTACATTACGTTCGACTTATTAAAATTGTTAACAGCGGAAATACATTTTTCTTTAGCTTCTGTTTCTTAAAATTGACATGGACAGATTTTACTTTGCGTGGAAAATCCGCTGTCTAATTTCTGAATCGTGAATTACTCGAACAAAGATCCTCTACCTACCAGAAGCTTATTTATTGAGATTGTGAAGATCCATCTACGTGGAATTACTTAACAAACTTATTTCCTTGGGTATATATTATTTAAAAAATGGCTGAAGACTTGGATAGACACATTCTTCTTATTTTTATAAAGTAACGTAAAATACTCAGTCTTAATGCTCCGTAAAGCTAGTGTTAATAAGCATCTCGATGATTGTAGAATTTTAGTAGCAAGCTTAATAATTCTCTATATAGAATATAGTACTGCAGGATGAAATTATAATCACAAGAAACTACGGGAAGTAAATAATGAAAGAAATCGTACATACAGACACACGTAGAAAATGGCGTACTATGCAGAGGAACAATAGAACATATAACAAGAGGATACAAATTGCTCTCGAGAATAGGCTGTACAGGGAGATGCGATACAATAGCACATGTTATGTACCCAGAACTCGCGTTTACACAACAGCTTACACAAACATTCGCGTCATACTACGAACACCCTTTCCAAGGAATACGAGAAAACAAAGTATAAAAATATGTGCCACGAAAGACATTACACTGATAAGCAAACATTAGAAAATATGTACTGATACTGCAGTGCAATAATTGGACAATGAAAACTGTAAGAAATTGATACAAAGATACTACTGTAAACTAACACAGATAACAAATTTTTAATTCTTTCCAAAATTTACAATCGTGAAGATATTACAATAGAAAATTCACGAGAAATTATCAAATTTTCAGGCACGTCGCAAAATCATTCACTCCCCAGAGGCATTCGATTACTCGCACCATAAATGGTTTCGAAAAGAAGCATCTAGTGTGAACAATAGGCATTTCATTCAATAGGTTCAAAACGCAGTATTCATTTCTCTCGAATTTCCAATTTGCGTCCCGTCGCAATTCCGCTTTGCACACCCACTCTCCAAATTTCCTCGATCAATGCCACGCCCTCGATCGAAGTCGCATACATCCAGAATCATTCTCGTTCGCCAAGTATTTTATAGCTATCACTAGTTTGCTCGCCAATTTAACATTTCCTTGTCGTTGACCACCATCTTCTACAGTCTCTTACGATTCAGTTGATTCCATACCTTCGACCCTTTTCGAACTCCTACAATTTCAACTATTCCGACTTCAAAAACTTCCATTATACAGTTCAAATAATAGAACGCATGTATGCAAAACCTTGTTGCAAGAAATCCATCCGATCTTTTTAGAAAAAATTTCAAACAAAGACTACTCCAGCATCCGACCGGAAGACCCGTTTAAATCACCGAGATTCGCAATCTTTTCGAGCCACAGAGAATTTCCCTCGGTCGAGCAGGCACGGGGGCTGACAGTGGACGTTCCAGAGGGATCGACGAGCTCGCCGATCTAGGAAGATCGATCGGCAGCACGTACGGCGGCCGGTGGCTCGCGGTTTTCCGCTCGACTCGACACGACGGTGATGCTCATGCGAAAAACCGGCCCTCAGGATTCGCCGGCCGGGTGCACTGTCATCGATCCACTTTGCGGGTGATGAAATACTTTTAGAAGCCGTTCGTCTCTGGTTCCGGGGGATCGGCCCTTCCCCATTAAAATGTAAAAGGGGGTCGAATATCGGGCGCGGAATATGTAAAACCGTGGCCCCGGGACGCGAGCGACGGCCCTTTCCCTCCTTGCCCTCGTGAACTATTGAAAGCCGTGGAACACGTGAACCCGGGGCTCTTTTCACCGGGTTCCGCGCGATAGGAAAATGGCGGCGCTTGTCTTCGTGCACGGCGCCCGGCTGCAAGATTAACCCGTTTCTCGAGTGTAATGCATATTTAACTGCGAGCCGAAGAACGACGAGGGTAAAGCTGCGCTAAGCGTCGGGGGGGAAAAGTTCATCTTCGCTGATGCGAGGTCTTCGTGGATCGCCAGGCCCACGCTCTCAAACGATTAAATATACAGGGTGTACAGATCCCCGGATCGGTGGACATTTATCGAGGAAACTTGCCGCAGAATTGTTCGCGACGGAGAAAATTCTTGTTGAAGTTTTTCTTTGCACCTGCGCCTTCTATGCATCGAGAGCAGAAAACGTTTACTACGATAAAAGACATTGATTGATCATGAATTGACTACTTGTATTAATTTCCATGGAAATGCGCAAGAAACTGGCAATTTGCGCAAACATCCTCCGTCGAATTCCGAGCAAGCAAACTCCGATTTAATTGCCAGCACGTCGCTCGATCTCTGCGAGCCAACAAATTCGAAACAAAAGAGAATAGCAAACGCCGGCTCGATTAGATCATTTGTGCCAGCGTATTCCCCTGTTCTATCTCGCTATTAAACTCTAGATTGTTGCTCGAGCGAAAGAGAGTGAGAGAGAGGGGGGGGGGCAGCGCTAATTTCCGAAACTCTCTGACAGTGCTGCGCGCGTATTTGAAAGGAATTTCATGAATCGCGGTGCATCGGTGCAACCGTTCCGGCGTGCAATTAGCATTGCCGAATGAAATCTCGGTGTTTGCGGGGAGCGCGAACGAGCGTAAACGAGCGTAAACGGTTGGCAAAGTAAATTTGTTCGTTGGCCATTCGAAAGAAGTGTACGCTGCACCGGAGGATGAGTGTGTCGCGGTTAGGTCGACGCGAGGGAAGGAAAATTGCAGCGGATTGGATTCGTACGGGTCGTCGGGCCAATGGGACATCCGATCCTCGGGACTTATTTATTCATTTGGTCCGGAGCCCGGCCCCTGCCCGCGGCAGGCAATAAAGTCCAGCCGTGGTGCTCGTTTTAAACAGGCCGACACGCGACACTCGGCCGTCTCTGAAGCGCAAGAACCAGGCCATTAGTACAGCCGTACCGAACCCGAGATGAAGTCCGACGTTTGCGCTGGCTCATGCAAATCATCGGCTGAATTATTCATTAACGACACCGCGCCCCTCCGGCACCGCCCACTCGAACACCCCCCCTCGCCACGCGATTTATTTCGCGAAAGCCATTCCGTTGTTAATCATTTCGGTGGCGCGGACAGAAATTGTTTACCGAGCCAGGACTCGTAAACGCCCCGCACACTGACAACGTTTCTGTCGGAATCAAAGAACTTTTGATGGGAATGAGACAGAGCGACGATTTGTTTTTTAAATTTGAAATATTGCAGAATAAGGGAAACAATGCGATATACTTGGAAAATTGTGATTTCAACAAAACTGTGCGCCGCGGTAAAAATTTCAAATCTGGAGAAAATTATTGTATTGGTTAGAACGAAAGTTCCTAACGTTTTCTTGAACGTTTAATCAGAATTCACGGATACAATTACGACGTTTATTCGCAGGTTCGTTCAACAATATGACCTCCAATGGCAACGTAAAATATAGCAAAAAGTAATGGAACAGAATAGAAAATATGTTATCGAATAGATCTATGAGTAAATATCTTAATTTTATCTTTGAATTTTAATCTGAAAACGATGCAAACTTTCGTTCCGATCTATGGAATAATTTATAGCTTCTTTTCATTTAGTACTTACAATGTTTTGTAACATTGTGAGTGGATTAGGCATGACAATTATAACGTAAAAATTCTTCTGTTTTCTTGTTTAAATGTGCAAATTTAGTTTTCCAAAGGAAACAACGAAGAGTAAGCTTATTAATCAGAGCATGAATAAAAATTTTCGAATTACAAGAAGCAGGAGTGAGATAAACATTACTTCTTCCCCCGACAATTTAAATAATTTTTGACGGTACACTGCGTTATAATTGCAAGCAAATATTTGGGCAGAGGGCCTTCGATAAAAAGATCTCTCATTTCCACTTCGATTCAACGAATTATGTTTTATTCATACCTTGAACAAATGGAAATTTTCGCGCACAGTTTAAACGGACGCGTACTGACATGTTATCGGGAAGAAATTAAACATTTTATAATACCCAGAGGCGGAAAATTCGTGGACTTTTTCCGCAAGAGAGGGTGCAAATTTCCCGTACGCTTTTGATATATCAAATCAATATTATTTAACGATCGAAAAATGCTGAAAAGTGAAAGAAATTGTTACAAATTTAAAAGAAAAGAGTTGAAAGCTTCTCCGATCTTATTTTCGGCGGTGTTTCGTCACTTCGACACTGTTGGCAACGATCGATAGTCTCGGGACCGAGTTGAATCTTTCAAGCATCAAACAAATCGCAGATGTTAATTCGAGGACGGCTGATAGCTACCGTTGTTTGACTGGTCGATTATTGGGCAGACGCTGATTCGTAGCGATCTCCAATCTCTTCGATGCTGTTTGAACACCACTGTCTTCTCCTTCCTTGAATCGCTAAGGCGTCGCAAGCCGTCGTTACTCGGAAAACGATCTAACATCGGATTGATGGGACGGTTTGATGAGTTCCAGACTTAAAGTGGATCGGAAACGAATTTAGAATGGTCCGCGAAACGGTTATTGTCTGTTTCTCCCGTTGTTCGAATCGAATCCCGTGCAACATAATCGCTGAAGTGCATTCACAACAAAAATGTCTGGATGAAATTTAAAACGGTAGAAAGATTAGAAGAATCCCTGCAATATCGACGCCTTTTTATCAATTTATTAAAATCATATTTAAAGAAAAAAAGAATAAGTTTCTATTTGGCAATTTTTGTTGCAATTCATGCAGAAAATTTTTATTTTCCATGAAGATTCGCAGTCTAGTAAAGGTTGTCTATGTGCGTCGAAGATCCCGATGTAATAAAGTGTTCAAGTCAAGGACATGCTTATTACACATCACAGCCGATGTACTCACGAGCGCCTTAATCTTTACGGCTCTAATTTATTAGTATTCAACACTTTCGACTGCCGTAAAAGCGTGAAAGTTTAGAGGCCGTAAAGAACAACGTACATAGCTTAGGAACGAAAGATTGTAAATCTTGGAGATCGCGGATGGTGCAAGTGGCACGGAGGATTTAGTATGTCATCCCTTAAACCCAGAACTTCGTATCCGGTACAGTATCCACGTGTTCGGTTTAATTACTTTCTTGTATCTACATACTGTTCAACTGATATAACTTGAGGGAAAATTGATTCGGAATTTGCAGTAATTTCAACTAGATAAGTACTATCGTTACTCGATCGCGTACTTTATATATAATAAGATTACAGTTGGCGTACAAATTTATAGACGAATTAAATCATTACATGATCAAATTAATTACGTGGTCGAACATATTTACTGCCTCCGGATAATATTACTTACAGTGTTGCTGAACGTATATTTGCAATTTAATACTTCATACAATGCTGTATAAAAATAACAAGAATAGACTTTCATATAAAAAATGATTTTGAAGCAAACTTGTAAAATTATCCAAGTGGCTCTAATAATTTCGTCATTCATTGTTATATCTTTTCGCCTCTTGTTCAATTATTTAAGAGAGTGAACGTGCATTTAACTCTAGCTCTTATGAATCACGCCATTTTATTGCGAATAAAGACCTACAATCTAGTAATCATAGTGGCACTAATTTATACAGAGAACAGTTGCCTACCATTATACGTCCGCCAACGGATTAATAAATTGCCAAAGATTCAGATCAATGCGCGGGAACACATACATTATCCGCTTAATTTCAATCTTCCGTGTTCGCAAATGGCTGCGAGTCGGATATTTTCATCTCAAAATAGCTTCCACCGCGTCATTAGACGGATTAATCAAGCTTTTACACGTTTTTTTTTTTATATTCGGTGAAAACACATTTGCGTCCCTAATTTCTACAGTTTAACCCAAAAACATTTGCATAAACACAATCTGCAGTCCACCTTTATGTCTTTGAACGTTCCCGCCATCTGCTCGGAATGTTCTCGTCGTTATCGCTGAACCCTTTATAGGGCATAATTCGCGAGCCATGAAAAAGAATTCCCTCCACCGAACGCTGTTAATTACGGGCTGGAAAAATTAATTGGTCGCTTTTCATCACCTGATGCGCGCTATTAATGCTGCAGATTTATACTGTTCCTCTCGTAATATTAACTCTTAAATTGTAAAGGGGAGGCCATTCTCGTACGATTTCGAACAGTTTGCACGATTCGTGAATTTTGCTTCACGCCATTTAGAATATAAAATATTTCAGCAAAGTGCGAGTTAAGTACAAAGGGTTAAGATTACGTCCGGTGACACTGTGCTAATCATACAAAAATAAAGTATACTGCATTTTTACCGGTAATAGGTTTTGTTCGATAACATTCTTCTTTCGTAACTTCAAATTCGTGTTGCGTGTCGACCGATGCACAAATTCTATTTTCGCTCGGTGACAACATGAAAATGGGAGTATCGAAGCCGCCGAGGCAAATCGGTTTGCTCAATTTTTATCGCATCGAGCGAAATCGAGCATCTTCACTTAGGAATGTCGGTCTAAGTCCATATTGCCCGGCGCTATCATTCGCGATAGCGTAACGCGAACCAGTGCCAGTTGCTAAAGCACGATAAGTCTTCTTCCCCCGCGGCGCGGCTGTATCGCGATACACGCGATTTTACGCTCTTTCCCCGAACCGTTCTTTACGACTATCGATTACCATTTCATCGCGAGTGCCGCCCTGTCGATTGCTCTAATACGATACGCTCTTTTTATCAGAGATCGCGAAATGCGTTACGCGCAGAAAATTGCCGCGAATGGCTTCGGAAAAATCGGCTAGCTTTAAAAGTTTCACCGGTGTCCCAGGCAGAGCCCCCGTTTTTTCATTTGTCTATGTCGGTATGAACTGCGTTCTATTGTTTGCGATAACGTCGATTGCCTCGATTTTACCTTTCTTGTAACCAGCCTGCGGATTTTTCTGCTAAATAAAAATATTAACCGATATTACCGAGGTTCGAGGTTTGTTTGTGCAAAATGAAAACTTTACAATTCAACTGCGGGATGCTGAAGTTGCTTTTAATAACCATAATCAATCGAAACTGATGTTAGATAATTAAATATTTAGTTAATATTTAGCATAGTTAAATTCGTTCAATGTCTTCACTGTTTTGTATTTCTCCTACTCGTTTTCGTCATGAATGCATAAAGATCCGCGAGTTATAACGAAGTAGAGTACAATATTTACTTTCTGTCTTGATAGGTTTA
The DNA here is from genome assembly GCF_050948215.1 of Halictus rubicundus. Classification (NCBI taxonomy): domain Eukaryota; kingdom Metazoa; phylum Arthropoda; class Insecta; order Hymenoptera; family Halictidae; genus Halictus; species Halictus rubicundus. Next base: position 14,233,299 of record NC_135160.1, read on the forward strand.
ACCCTTTGCACTCGAAGCTATTTTAACTCCAAAACGAAACAATTTCTCCGACATAGAATATTTCCCTTCTGCATATTTTCTATTTATGTTATACATACGAAAATAGTGGAATTTACTTGTCAATACTGAAATGTTTAGTAATTTATTAAATACAAACAAATTTAATAACGTAAGAAATATTTTGAATAATGATACAGTAATTTTTAGTCGCCATTCGAGTGCTAAGGGTTAATATAACGCAGTATCAGAAGTTGTTCAGTCAAAAGTTGAAGAGTTTCCTCGATGATTCTATGGATCGGTGTCGTAAAATACCACTTTTAACTATTTGTAGCTCCTGCGTGTTATTAATCGATTTCGATGAAATTTTCAGTGTATAACTAACATAGATCTCCAAAACGCATATTTTAAATTTTCGTTACAGGCTCGAATTAAAAATTTGTGAAAAGTGCCATTTCTATTTTCTCATGTAACTCTTACCAATTGCAATGTTCTCGAAATCTTTTTCGCGCGTCATTCGGTAAACCAATTGTTCTAATTGCTCGGAAAAAGTCAGGTAGTTTGGTCCAATTTGGAAATAGTTATACTGTTTCAAAGGGCGTTCGAATACTTTCGCGAGCCTGTGTAGGTCCGGAAAAGTGGAAAAATGAAGGGCACACAGTTTTCGCGATCAAACGACGTTCAAAGCTCGGCGATTCGCCGCAATTATTCACAAATTCATTGTTTATTCACGCGGAAACGGAACCGCTTGTTCCGTAGAAGTATTCAACTCGAAGGGAGGATCGGGGCCGATGGTCGGGGACATTCTCTCTCTCTCTCCCTCTCTCTCTCTCTCTCTCTCTCTCTCTCTCTCTCTCTCTCTTTCTTTCTTCGGTCGCGGAATACCTTAATTCGCGGGCTCAACGATTTTCCTCGAGACTTTTTCCCCGTGGCTCGGCAGCTAGCTGAATTTAATTAAGAACTTCACGGGGACGCGAGTAAAAAGAATCGCCGCTTCCCGCGCGTCGTGCCCCCCTCCCCCGCACCTCTTTCCGCACTCTGTAATATTACCCCGGTTTTTGCAGGGCCGCTTTTTTCTTTGCTCTGTCCCTCTCCCTTCTTTTCTTTTTCTTCCAGGTTTTCCCGCGTTCGGGACCTAACGGCCCCCCCCCCCCTATCGGGAAGGGAACGAGCAATTTCGCGGCTCAAAGGAATCTCGTCACGCTCCCTTTCCCGAACCCTTTACAATCGAATGTTTTCCATCTGCGTGACGAGCGTCCCTGCGGTTTTCGTCACAAACGCGAACCTTTTTACTCGGTTTCGAAAATCGAGAGAGTAAAAAACACTCGTGGCCAAGCTGCGGGTCACCCGTAGAATTTTATTGGCCTTATACTCGTTTTACGAGGTCCCTTTGCAAAAGCTTTTCTCAGATCAAAATGTGTGTGTTTTTTTTTAAAGTGATGTAAATTTCGTGACGGTTCGATTACAGAATAATTGTCAGAAATGGAAGTGGAATAGATCCAATCGATTCTTATCAGGAAATTCACGATACGATTAATGGGGCTATATATATCTCTGGGTTTATTAATTAATTCGGTTTGCCGTGTTGCGTTTGCGCGTGTTATGAATTCATAAGATACACAAGTCCACAAGACCGATATTACGTTAAAATTTTGCACCAACTTGCCTTGGCGATATCAGCTCGATAATTTTATATGAATTTCCGAATACAAAACAAATTTAATCTGTTAATCAACTCATACGTACAAGCATATTATTATTTTCAACTTATGCGAACATATTATAATTATGGAAGCTGCGCAAAATTAATGCGTTCGTCTGGTAACTTAGTCAAATTGTCAATTTAAATAATTAAGACACTATTAAGACACTTGAAATCATTGAAACACTAGAAAAAGTTTAAAATATTCTGTATTATTTTCAATTAATGTTTGAAATACTTATGACTTACAGACTGCAGTGTTTGCTCTATATACAGGGTGAGTCACCTAACGTTTGCACCTCAAATATCTTTGTTGTTTCTAAAGATACGTAAAATATGGTAAGGACAAAGTTGAATGGTACCATGGGGCTGACACGATGCCAAAAAAATTTTGTTTTTATGTCATTTCATTTAGAGATGTCAAGGTCACCTTGACTTTTTAAAAATGGAACCACCCTTTTTTAAACACCTACAATGATAGTCCCTTTCATTAGGAATTCAGTGACTATATTATTCCAAGGTCATTCAAGGTCAAGGACCTGGCCGATATATGTTAGTGGCTAGACCCGTGTTTTGGACATATATCGAGTGAACGCTGTAGCTACTTTCACAGAGATGAAAGCAACAACTCGTTAATATTTTCTTTCATTGCAGTTCTTCTACGCTTTAAGTTCTCTTTCTTCAAGTTCTTTTACGCTACTTAAGACGCAAGGTTATTTTCCAATGCAACCTGGCCCTCCTCCGAAGGGGAATAAGAATCACTATCGAACGCCGAAGTAAGCCTGTCACGCGGCAAGTTAACGGCGGCATAAGGTACGGCCAATGACGCGCGATCATCCGCAATAAAACGATAACACACCGCGATTCTCGAAAATCCCCGGAACAGCCTTAACTCCCGCGCCCCGGACAAATATTACCGTCATTTTGCAAGGATAAGGATAAGGCAAGGCGCGCCTCCCGATCCGCAATAAGGAGTTCGCCGAGGGATATCGTCGCGGGAAGTAAAATTTGTTGGATCGCGGGATCCGCGGGGGCACCGTTCCAACTCTCGTTATTAAGTCCCGGCCCTTTATTCGACAAAATAAGCCCGATCTATCGTTCCCGGGCGAACTGCGACCCTATCGATTTCGCGTCTATCGTGGATTTCAATGTTTTATGGAGGAGCAGCCACGACACTCGTACGATATCTGGCGCACGTATGTCGAAATAGTTCCCATAAATAGGGATTCTGGCTCGTTGATCCCGTCGGACTTCTATGCACTTCCGTGCTCGGTTCCACCCCCTTTTCACCCCCGCTTCACCCCCTCCCTCTGCAGCGTGCTCTTCGAAGAAGCCGGCGACTGCCTCCGGGGAAAATATCGTTCCTGTAACGGGGATCAATCGGGGAAACTCTGTTCGAATCTCGTCGTTTCTCTCCCGATGTTCTTACGATTTTCCTGTAGCATGATCGCAATTATAATGCGCGAAACGGTCAATTTGATCGGGGCAACGATTTGCTCGCGCAACGATCACTCGGTTCGGTGCTGGCGCGTACCATTTTTCATGGGATCGTCGCGACGGAAAAGCAATTTCGGTGACGTAACCGTTGACCAGCCACGACGGAAACATGCCGGAATCGATTAATTATAATCACGGGACGCACGCGACCGCTTCCCTTTCATCGTTCCGACCGGGGATCGTCCTCGGTGACAGCGGTTTTCGAGTGGAAAGCCAGCCGGGATAGCAAACAGCGGCCACGTTGTATCAACAATTTCGTTTCGAGGCACGTGCGCGCTGCGTGCGACCCGTCGAATGGTTTTTCTGGTCGAATGCTGGCATTATACTCTGTGGATAAAAGCGAAGAGAAATTGTTATATAGCACACCCCGTATAATCCGGTCAAAAATTGTTCCGAAAAAATGTGTTCAATACAGTCGGCCAAACAAGTCTGCGAACTTTAAACACGCATAATTTTTCAATCGGGGAATTCCTCGCCTCGAAACTTCGATTTTCGGAATTTTCTCGTCGAGATGTACAGGATTATGTAGTAAAATGTTAAAAATCTCTGGGTTGCCAAAGTGAAGTTTAGCCGAATAATCTGTAATTGTAAGTTTAGAAACTCAGGTCAAGTTGCATTCAATTTGTGAAATACTAGAGCGTACTCGGTTTCGTTAAGATTTGTAGCTTGCAGGAAAATTAGATTAATCGTTTTGATAAATTCTAATTTCCCAATTTCGGTTCTCTCAACTAAATTACTTTTAAACACGCATAATTTTTCAATCGGGGAATTCCTCGCCACGAAACTTCGATTTTCGGCATTTTCTCGTCGAGATGTACAGAATTATACAGTAAAAAGTTACAAATCTCTGGGTTGCCAAGGTGAAGTTTAGCCGAATAATCTCTAATTGTAAGTTTAGGAACTGTTCGATTTCCATTTAATTTGTGAAATACTAGAGCATACTCGGTTTCTTTAAGATTTGTAGCTCGCAGGAGAATTTCGGTTTTCTCAAGTAAATTGCTTTCAAGTTGTGCGATCCTCGAGCTTGATTAATTTGGAATCGACCGTGTTAATGACCATCAAAGGATCACCATGGGTGGTCTCACAATTCACGGCACCGTCTTGGACAGCGATCTCGAGCGGAGGATCGGAAGATCGAGTGGCGATCTCGCGCGCGTAAAACATTTACGAGACCGGTGATTCACGGGACGGAATAAAAGGTTACGAGTGCCGCGAGAACAGTATCAATCTCCGAGGACAGAAAGTTCTTTGGAAAATAGGAATAACCGGCGGATCGACTCTCGGCGAACGGAAATAAGCGCGTGTCGCCGGGGCTGGCTCGGAACGGGGACAGGAAGAAGAGCGACGGGCTCGACGTGAAATTTATGTCGGCCGGAATCCATAACGGTCGCCCGTCCCTCGCTGTTTACCCGAAAAACTTTTCCATCTGCGCTTTTCCACCGAATCCCACCGTTCCCCTATCTTCCTCGCTTTCTTTCTCGGTTTTACCTTCTAATATACACAGCCCCTGCGCCCGCGCGCCCGCGCGCATGCCTGAAATACTTTGGCAACCGACGCGATGCGTTCGCCTCATTTAACTTTACTTTTGAGCAACCTACGCTACGGTAATTCCGAGTTTGCTTGCGCTACCGGGCACATGGTTTTGCAAAACTTGTGCTTGTTCTTACCCATGGTTTATTAATGCTTCTTTCTTGCCAAAGAATGCGCTGCATACGCAAAAGCACGGATACGCAAAAGACCATTCCTACACCGAGTTCGCTGTAATGGCCTACCTACATGGTGGCGGTATGGAACACCTGATTTCAAAAGTTTGCAATAGTAGAGGTATTCCTCTCTTTATAACCTCATGCTACCATTGTCTTTATTTTTTCATTTTTCTTTATTTTATTTTGCCTGCACTTTTGCTAATGATTAAATGTCTGTAACAGTGAGAAATAGACTTCTGTTTGGAACCTTCACCACGAGTCTAGTATTATAAGTGGATTGCGGATTTTTATGCAAAATAAAAATCTGTTATCTCAATTACGACAGCTTGGAGTTCAATGAAAAGGTATTTTCTTCCTTGGTCATTTCAATAGATTGGAAATTGTAAATGGTAGAGGTATTTCCCTCTTTTTAACCCCATGCTACCATTGTCTTTATTTTTTCATTTTTCTTTATTTTATTTTGCCTGCACTTTTGCTAATGATTAAATGTCTGTAACAGTGAGAAATAGACTTCTGTTTGGAACCTTCACCACGAGTCTAGTATTATAAGTGGATTGGGGATTTTTATGCAAAATAAAAATCTGTTATCTCAATTACGACAGCTTGGAGTTAAATGAAAAGGTATTTTCTTTCTTGATCATTTCAATAGATTGGAAATTGTAAATGGTAGAGGTATTTCCCTCTTTTTAACCCCATGCTACCATTGTCTTTATTTTTTCATTTTTCTTTATTTTATTTTGCCTGTACTTTTGCTAATGATTAAATGTCTGTAACAGTGAGAAATAGACTTCTGTTTGGAACCTTCACCACGAGTCTAGTATTATAAGTGGATTGCGGATTTTTATGCAAAATAAAAATCTGTTATCTCAATTACGACAGCTTGGAGTTAAATGAAAAGGTATTTTCTTCCTTGGTCATTTCAATAGATTGGAAATTGTATATTGATAGTGTTAACCTTTTTTCAGAATGCATAAAATCCGCAGTGAAATAATAACAAGTTTTAAATCGAAGTGCTTCCACAAGAAATTACGAATTTCACTGACTTAGACGATGCGCGATGGTTGAACAGTAATTTTAACAATAGATTATTTTCGGGCAATGCAGAACGAACATACTTGACGATACATTATGGCAAAAGCGATGCTTTTCAAGTTACCTTCGGTGCAACAGTTAATTATTTACATCGCTATTTAACTCACTTTATTATTTCTCTCCCATGATGCTCAGCTGGTACTAAATTGTTGGCATGATTATTTATTGCTTCTGGGATACTAGTATGCACAATTACCTTTGCAGTTCGTTACTCCTTAATCGAAATGCTATCATGTTCCATATTACTTGCTCTTCCATATCACTTGCATTTACTGTACAATCGAACAACCACTTTAGGCTTTCAGGCATGTGCACATCACAACCAGAGTGGGGATTTTATGCATTTATAGTAACAATGGCTATGTGAAACGCCCAATTATAAAGACATTAAGAGAATTCAAAAATATTGATACATTCTCGTCGAAATAAAATTCAAAGCAAAAATACAATATTACTTATCTGTTTCTTCCAATCGATTTAGAAAACTTTTAGTTTGCATACAGATTTAATAAAAAATTAATGTTACAGTTACTATTAAGCTATGGGAATTTTTGTGAGTTCCTATTTTAATGAATAAAAAAAGAATTGCAGAGAAATAAAACTTCATTTCCTTGAAAAGCGGTTATCAGAAACCAAAAACAATTTCAATGAACCTAGTACGTCATACATTTATCAAAATAATTGTACAATGTGAAATAACAAAATCACTAATGTATTTGTATTACTTTTAACTATGCAAATACATTTTCGGTTTACTCTTTGCGAAATGATCTACAGCAATCGGAGCTTCCGTAACAATTCGCGAACCAGTTGTTACAGTATTAGAAAAATCGATGTACTGCAACGCAGTTCAATTAAAGAACACTCGCGCGGAACCAATGAAATCTGTATTTGCATTGAAAAAAAACGAATTCACCGAAAAATTCGACGTTTCATACATCACTACAAATACTAAAAAAAAAACTCGCTTCAGAGCGCAAGGAATTTTATTCTCCGGCCATGTCGATACGTATGACTGAATCCACTCAGTAACAACCGGCAACGAAACGTATTGCTAGTCTGCGCATGCTTATGCAAATATCCGGTTTTTTAAACGAATCTGAAAGAGGTAGAATGTAACAGAATTTTGTTTTTCACAGACGCAGTTTTAGCTTCGTATGAAAACCATTAATTCTCCGTATCAGATATATTTCCCCCAGTTATCTGACTCTTTCCACGTTACTATTGAGTTTTAAACAAATTATTTCTCGTTTCCATCTCTCCCAACTAAAAACTTCTTTTATCAAATCCGTTTCGATTGTTATTTCCAGAGCTCGTATGACATAAACTGTACAAATAAAGAAAGATTAATAACGATCACTTGAATGGGATATATATTGAATTAATCAATAAAAAAATTCCCGACGGATGATGAAAATTGTTTTAATATTTCATAAAAAGAGAAGAGCGTTGATTGTAGTAAAAAAATTCTAACAATGAAGGTAAACAACGAAACGTAACGTGCTAAGTATCGATAGCAAAAAGGGAGAGAATTTCATGTCAACTTCAAAGGAAAAAGCGAAATTATCAGGTGAATAAATTAATTCCCTCCCTTCTCGAATTTGTCGATTATTTGCAAACGATTAAAATGCATTACACAAAATTATCTCCGTCAGTCCCTGCAAATTTATCACGTCTTATAAACAATTATTGCATCTTTAATTTGCTGGATAAAAGATTTGCGACGAATTCATTTGTACATACACCTAATAAAATTAAATTGCATCCAATTTTGCGGTTTACCGTTCGCAGAAGACCCTAACGAATGCACGAATGCATAAAAATCCGCAGTGAACCCATTAAAATCGCGGTCTACCAATCGGGAGTCTTCCCTCGGCAGGCTGCGACAATCGCATAACCGCAGCCACGCGACTTATAAGGTGAAGGCCGCCGACGAACGAGCTTTTCTGTTCGATCATGCATCGGAGCCACGTGGTAAATCCTCGATGACATCGCGGATTAGTCGTGCCGCTTATCCGATCCACACGGCGAGCGGATTTACCCTCGAAAGTTCCCGTGGCGGGGATTCCGCGCGGAATTTTCCCCGCATACCCCGTTATCCTGCCGGCAGTCGCAACCGCGTTCGGGAAAGAATTCACGCGAAGAATTTCTGCGCAATCTTGCGAAAAAATTATTTTATAAGTTGAAAATTGCCGACTGATTTGATCCATTGACACTAGAACTACCGGATGAGTCAAAATCACTTGCTCCTAATTTTTTTGTAACTAAATATTTTTTGATACCGAAATAGAAATTTAGAAAAAATTGTAATTAGTCGGAATCACAAATACTAAAAGTTGTTGTTCACAACTTGTTATGTGGGTCCATATTGAAAATTGAAAAAATACATTTTGTAGATCCGTGTCAATTATACGTATTCCGAAAATTTCATAAAAATAGTTCTGGGACTTTTATCTGACATCCAGTAGGGAGCATAAGTGAACCAATAACCACAACTTTTGTGTAAATTATTAGTTATTCCTAGGAATATAGAAGAACAACAAAAAAAAATATTATAATTATTCTTATCATAGTTAGAAGTAACTGAAGAAATTTTTTTCAATAATTAGTGCAGCTTTACAAGCAATAGGGACGAAATAGTGGGCGAAATATTAAAAATAAATAATATATAAAATATTGCCAAGTATTGAACGTGGTGCAAAACCGAGTCAATCTATTTTGTTCGTCATTGCTAAACGAGGAGACATTAGTTATTGAAAAGAATTTCTTCAGTTTCTTCTAACCATGATAAAAGTAATTATAATATTTATTCTTGTTATTCTTCTATATTCCTAGTAATAAATACTGATTTACACAAAAGTTGTGGTTACTGGTTCAGTTATGCTCCTTACTGTAAACACTGTATTCACAGTTATGTAAACACCGTATTCGCCAATATTTTAGTCGAATGCGTGCAATGTCGTCAGAAGCAAATGACGTATCCGAGACGTGTTTGTACATCAAGACGATTAATGTGATCAACTATGTTCGTATGAAATGTTTTCCTTCGGAAAACGTGACCGCTTTTGCAAAAGGTGAACGTCCTCCGCGCAAAAACCTAGCGCACACATCGTCGCATCTTCCCGGCGTTCACCGGCGCTGGTGCACACATTCCGGTGGTTTATTTTTTTTTGTTTTCCTCCCTCGGACGGAAGTCCTCGAAGCGGTTCGGTTTCCTGCAGTCAATTCGAGCCCTTTGTCCCGCAAAGCGTGCAACTTCTCCGTCCTTTTATTAGTCCGCCGGAGTTTTTCCAGCTTGCGCACTGGTTTCCGTTTCCCTTATCAGCGTGTGTGCTCGCCCCGGGGAAACCCGAGGAGACCCTGGCAGCCTTCCGAGAGTCTGCGAGAGTCTGCGAGAGTCTGCGAGAGTCTGCGAGAGTCTGATGGTCCGAGCCGGGGCTCTGGTGTGTTCCACAGCGAGCGCGGAACACCTTCGAGAATGGAGCCGATAAATCACGCGGACGGGGAAAGTGAATAAAAGTGTCTTCGGTTTCGCCGGGTAAACAGGGAGCAAATGGATACGAGGAGTGTATCACCCGCGAAAGAAATATCACCTGCGCGGACCGGTATAATTTCCGGCCGCATCCGAGTAGCTTTCCGTCGATTGGATATCCTGCGGTGCGCGCTGCACCCGCAGAACCACGTACCATTTCATTCCGTGAAACTGTACCAATTAATTCTCAGACTTTTCGCAGGAAAATTAACTCGAGACCTACCACGGTCGAAACGACCGGTTTTTCTATTTCACAATTATTAAAATTATGAAAACCTTTTCGCGTAGGAAACTACTGAATTCACTTCTCTGTATTTAACACTAGAACCACCGAGCCCTAAACGTGACTTGGACTCATCCCTTTATGACAACAGCAAGATTGAATTTGCTCAGGTTTCATACGATTTTTATGATAACGTGTACTCCAAAGAAGAGATGTATATTAAAACATTTCTCGTGAAAATGTTTTCACAGTTTCAGTAATCGTGAAAGAAGAAATCGTCCACCAGTCATTTTGACTGGTTCGGTAGTTCTAGTGTTAAGCACATATTGTAACGAAAATCGTAGAAAGTTTAAATAAATTCAATCTTCGCCCTTCCATAAGATGTTTCACTTTTATATATTTTGTGCTTGGTAGGTTTAGTGTTAAGCTGGTTCCACAAGGTACGTTAAAAATTCATTGAAACGAAGGCACTCCCAAAATTGTAAAAAGTACCGTCGTATTAATCCCCCTCCTGGAAGCAGGTCCATTTATTTCGATCAGAAGACGTTCCGAAAAATCACGTTCTTCCAGGTAGTTCACAACTCCTACGACAGTGATATATGATTTGCCGAGGAAAATATTTTTAACAATCCAAAAAGTACACAACTCTGTTACAATGGGGGAACAACAGTTTTCTTATATTTTCCTTCCTTCTTAATCATCCTTCCTTCGTAATCATCTATCACAAAATTAGGCATTGACCAGGTCAACAAATGAATACTAGTCAAAAGAGACTTCAAGAACGCTGCAGAGTTAGACAGCAAGGTGTGTTATATATTTTATTCATTCTTCAACAACATGAAACCTTGACTATATGAAAAATTGTCACAGCTTTATGAAAATATGAATGAATCAAAAGAGGCCTCATATTTTTCTTACTCGGCTGACTCATCAGACGGAAAGATATCTGTGCAAATTTTTGATTGTGTGTTCATTCTCCTGGATCGATCGTTCGTCAATATTCGTTATGATACGTGCAATCTAATTAGACGATTGATTCGTGGGAATTGCTCATGTGCAGTCTCGATGCCGAAGCAAATCGCTCGCGGCAGTTAGCATGCAGTCTCTAATTAATCCTTGTAAATGGTCCCGTGAACGCAAACACGGACGCGACGTGTCCACCGGCGGATCGTGAGTTATCGGAGCCACGGGAACATTTGAATTAATGACGTAACCAATTTTTATTTAACCCGTTCCGCTTCGAAATTCCGTACCCTCGATTGCACCGTGATTCACTGGCGTCGATCGTCTCGATCCGATTTCGATTGCCGTGCACGTTGCACCGGGTGTATAAATGGCGGTGCAAGGAAAAACATTCAATTTTTACCGGCTTTTTTCTTTTTTTGTACAGGTGTTATCACAATCTTTATCGAAATTATTTTAACCCTTTGACAACGACACTCTGTAGCTTGATGCCATAAGCTGGAGATATAGCTTTACAATATATAGTTTTACAATCGTTGTGGATAGCTAAAATAATTCGTAATTAAGACTAAACCTACCAAGCATTAACAGTATCTGGTAAATATTGCCTTATAAAAATGGCAACCCTATTGAGATTGTCCGTAATTTTCCATATAATAAATGCTTGGACAAGGAAATTTATTGCACTATTTTCCATAAATGAATTTTTATAATTTCAATAATTGTAAAATATGAAACCGGTCATTTGACCGTGGTAGGTTTAGTGTTAAATAAGAGAACAAGAGCTAGAAGACAATAAATGTCACTCCGTAAAATCTCTGTCAAATTTTCTTTCGCATTTTTATAAATTGGCGCGTAAAAATCTGTACCATGATTCGGAAAAAGTTACTCTGCTAATTGTATGGGTATAAACGTTTAAACTACCTTGAGCTACGTCCACACTGAAGCAATATCGATCAACTTTTTGTCGCCTTCTTTTTCTCTCTGCAAAAGAGTCTTCAGTGTGGACATAGCTTCATATTTGAAAAATGTGGAAACTGTAAGGAAATATATCAAAAGATCGATTTTCCGAAACTGTCACAATCCGGGAACGATTTGAGGGAAAAAAACATGACATCTACCGCTTTACTGGGGTCGCAGATGTCTGACAGGAAATCCATATCTCTTTAATATACAATCGTACATACAGGAGAACCCTGTCAGAACTGACAGAATGGTGATCGATAGTGTGGATAATAGCGCCCCGGTTAATCAAAGTTGTACTGTACTTTAATATAAATCACAATCTCTTGTAATTCCTCCTTGAAAAACCTCAATAGGCAGAAAATAATAGTTTAATAATCAGTCTGTGATTTATCATTTAACAATTTTATAATAACAGTTTAATCGTTCACTGAATCATTTACTCGGCATCTACTGAATTTCGTTAACACTTTACCGACCGGTACCGGTTGAACATCCTACACACTTCTTACCGATCATTCGACCACAAATACTTCTCCGACACCGGCTCTGTTTCTGTCAGCAGATTTAATAGATTAACAAACTAATAAACTAGTAAACTAATAAGCTAAAAAACCGGCTACCAGTAGTCTATTACTTTTGGTCTACTTACTTACTAGTCTATTACTCAGTAGTCTATTACTGTAAGGTGACTATAACCAAGATCACAATAGAACCGCTAAAAAACAAACGGCCCAACACCGTTTCTAAGACCGGGCAAAAATTTTTGCGTTCCTAACGATTCAATAATAAACGATCGTAGGGAGATCTGCCGATCTGCCAGGGAGATTTGCAGAATTTCGCGAACTCTCGGCAATCAGGAACAATGCCGAACAGAAATTCGAAAAGGTAGGGCACAGTTGCTCACCTTGCCGCAGTTTAGTCCGACACGTCTCGTCTCTGACGAATTCGAATATTTCTCGCGGAACTCGCCGATTTTCAGGGACCGGGGCTCTGGAAACTACGAACTCTCGCTGTGAAACAATTGTTTTTCCCTGCCCCGTTGTTTCCCGAACAGAGCACACGGGTGGTGAACAAGGAAAAGCTTTCTTCGGAAATGTTCGCGCTTGCCGGTAATAAAAAAAGAGAAAAAAAGAAAAAGATTTGCTCGTCGCGAACGATGTCTCTGCCCAGGCTCCTCGATATTTCCGACAACGCGGAAAGATAAAATCGATCGTCCGGGACGGATAGGACGCGTTATACGAGCCTGACGCGACTAATGAAAAAGGCGGAGACGCGTCGAGGACGTCTCGCCTAGTGTGTCGTTCTCGAGAATTTCTCGAGAAATTTTATAATTGATTGTTCCTCATTTCTCGAGAAATGTCAGTATTTTTCGAGAAGTTTCAATCTAGGAAAATTCTTATGAATCTCGTGTATTTTATAACATATAAATTCTGAAATTCTCTGAAATTCTTATTTAAAACTTTAGAAAAACTGAATACTGAATTGAGTAATGAGTTTCTTGTTGTCACTAAAGAAGAAATATCTAAAAGAAGAGACAAGATTGTTGTATCCCTTGTAAAATACCTGCATAATCCAGAATCTCTGCAAAAAGATTCAGAAGATACATTTTTTCATTTAACATCCAAGGCAGGTATGTATAAAATGGCGAAACAAATTCTAAGCAGACTTTTTCGAAAATATGACAATGATTCTTATGAAAATAGTGAGAAACTTTCAGATTCTCAGAATGAGGAACTATCACTGGAAAAAACAGTTAGAATTAGATATTGCAGATAGCCTTCAAGAATTTAGTGGCAGAAGAAAATAAATTCCGGACTCTAACGAAGGAATTCCAAATTTTTGAGTCCACTGAAAAAAAGACACCCAATCTTCAGCAACTTTTGGATGTTCTGTGTACGATAAAGCCACCATCCTGGCTACAGATTTTGTTACAAAAAAAAAAAGAAGTAGATTGTCTGATTCTACATTAGACGCATTATGCTTCTTAAGAAGTCATTTCAAAACAAAAGCGTAATGTCTCACTTTATAAAAGTTTGGTCAAAGTTTCCCAATATATAATAATTCCCAATTTCTATCTCAAGAATTCTCGAGGAATATAGTCTTATTTCTCATTTCTCGAGAAATGAAAAACGTTGAGAAATCAGGAACACTAGTCTCACCGGCCGAAAACGACGTTTCGAACGTCGCGGACACCCGACGGATGTTCTAATTACTCTCTGCTCTACCTTCCCCACTCTTTTTCTCTCTCTCTCTCCCTCTCTCTCTCTGCCTCTTTTCTATTTTCCTTTTTTTGTTTTGTATTCTGCTCGAAACAATCGGATCGACGGGGCGCACAAAGCGGCGGCGGCGCGCAGCGTCGATACGAGGGAAACACGGCTCGCTGGCCGGAATGATACGAGAGACAGAGAAAATCGGCAGTCGATATTTGCCGGCCGCGGTATTGAAAAATTGAACCGGCCTCCGACCAGCCAAGCTTTCCCTCTCCCCCTCTCTCTCTCTCTCTCCCTCGTCGAAACTCTCTCTTTTCTCTCGTGCCCCTATTTCGAAACGCTTCCTATATTTCCGGGGAACTAGCCGCACCGTGCACGGATACGAATACCTGCATACATACCCGGCGACCACCGGTTCCCCGGTGCGTTCGACGGGCTAACCGGGGATTTGCGGTCGAGAGCGAAAGGAGAATCATGCTGTCGAGCTATCCGCGAAGATGGAATTAACGAGTGACAAGAAAACCGTGGATTTTTCCCGGGTTTGGTGTCACTGGAAATGTGCGAGCCGCGATGAGTCGAGAGACAAATAACTGATGTTCCGATATAGTGGTTCTATGTGAGAGCCGTTTCATGCTAAAAGTCGTGTACGTCGATATTTGTCGCTTTCGTTCAACACTGCACCTGAAGTGTTCAACCATCGTTGAATAAACTAACAAGGGAACTTATTTAGTCCATACAAGCCAGTTTTGACGAAACAAATGCGAGATATAGTTCCTCGAAAAATATTTGACACCTTCGATTTTGAAGGGGTGAGAACAACCCTTAAAGTTGGCGGTCAAAACCACATTTCTTGAGACTAGAAATTTTGTTTTTAAATTGTGTGTTTTCTAATGGGAAATGTATTCCAGCAAGAAAATTTCGATAAAAGTTTTTTGCTGAACAATATATTAAAAGCTTGCTTTTATGTTGCAGTTTCTCTCATTTATTGTTAGCTCATTTTAACGTAAACTCGGGTGTGCGATCTTCGATCCAAAATAGGGGATACGTGTTTTAGGATTTCTTTTCTTTTTGCAATTTAACAATCAGTATGCAGAATGCAAGATAGTCTTGCACCTGAAGGGAGGAATTCTGACTTTGTTTCACAGGTTAGAGAATTTTTTCCGATTTTTTCGTTGCAAATTGTAGTGAAAACGCGAAAAAAATTCTAAAAATGTAGATTTATCATAGAAATTGAAAACATACCACTCCAATGTTGATTCAGTAACGAGATAGGGACCATCATGAGCATGGATCTGAATGTTTTTCAAGATTTTTCGGTTGCGAATTGTAAAAGCGCAGATTTATCACAGAAACTGAAAACATTCCACTCCGATATTGATTCAACAACGAGATACTATCATAAGCACTGTTCTCAATTTTTTCAGATTTTTTCGTTGCAAATTGTAGTTGCGAAAAACGAAAAACGCGAAAAAATTCGATAAATGCAGATTTTTCATAGAAATTGAAAACATTCCACTCCGATATTGATTCAGCAACGAGATACTATCGTAAGCATGGATCTCAATGTTTTTCAGATTTTTAGTTAGTGTTCCATGGACCATAATGTGCCTAAGTATAGTGCAGAAGTATAAGGAAACGAGATTGCAGTAAAATTTTATCTACTTCGCGAACGGTTTCAACGAACGAAAGATAGAACTTTTCAATTAAGTTCCGATTTTATAGGTTTTTCAAGATTCTTATGCACGCTATAGTAAACACACAATGATCGTCGGTGCGGTTACGAGTAGATTGCGAATCTGCTTGCATTTGTAGCTCGAAAAATTTCTTAATAGTCTTTAAAATATCCGGTTGAATAGAAGTTAGTACAAATAAAACTTCCGTTAAACGGAAGAACGGTAAAACTACCGTTTTCTGTCTGAAAATTTGTCTTCCAAAATAACAATTTGCATACACGCCGGTCTAATTATGAGCTTGTATTCTATTATGCAAGACACGCCTGGTAGTACAATGTTGGCTGGCGCACGTGTGTGTGTGCTGTGCCCTAGTTTGTTAGCTATGTTTTTACAGAAATAGGCACAAAGATAATTGCAACGATTATCAAAATAATTTTGTAAATTACATTAACAGAAAATGTCTACTGAAAATTATTGTTAGAGTTGCAGCAGTCAACGAGATACAAATTTTAACACTAATTTGGATAATATATTCATAGATAAAATTACAGTCAATGTTCTTTTAATTTTGTATCATTTTACTTTCAGATTCAGGTTGTGTATTGCCTCTGTGCAAAAGCAGAATTACATCCGCCTTCCTTTTTCATAAATCAATGTTCAAAATTGCGAGTTTGCATAAACGTTGTCACCAGGGGCGGTAATTTATTTTATAGTTCGTAAAAGGAGAAATTGGCAGACGTTTGCTCCGAACGAACAATTCTGAAGGTCGTTTTGTTATACAAATCCCCAATAAAATTTCCCCAACAGGTGGGCGGGATTCTCGCAGGTCCAAACATAGTGATCGCGGCACAAAAATCCACCGATTTCGCGGTCTGAGAGCAAGCCGCGCGTCGCGGCTTTCCGAAACCGTGTCCCAGCAAAACGGAATCGTATATTTGGCTCGAACATTGCTGAGCACCGATTAACTTGTCGATTTTACGAGATGCGCGCAGAGAAACGAGATGCGCACCTCGGAAAAATGCGTTTCCGGCGGTGTTTCGCCTCGCAGGATTCCCTTCGACCGGGGAATTGAAATTTTTTGATGAAACGAAAATTGTACTGGCCGTTCACCTGCGACACCGGCTCGTTCCATATTCTCAGTATAAACATCCGGCCGGCGCAATTACTGCGATTACGCTCGTATTTCCCTTAAACACTGAAATGAACGTTGTAACTCGCACCGGATCCTCTGCCGTGGACCCCGCGGGGATTCAATTACGATAAAGGGTCACTTTACGATCCGGTTTCATACGTTGCTCGCCGGTTACATTCCGTGTTTGCGATGTTCGTCGCGGCGGATTAATATTCACGGTTTATCCAGTGATCATCGTCGCACCGCGTTCGTAACGAACCACCGGAAACAGGTTCTTTCCGCTCGTACAAAATATTATACAACGATATATCGATATATGTGGGAATTTTCGGTGCGACGCGTCACTTATGTGTGTCTTGTACACAGTATTTCGTGACCTCTTGTCGTCAGCGAACGCCGAGGATAGCGGGTGAAACGAACATTGCTGAACAATAAAATGATCAAAATTCTTCGTTTCTGACGATTTTTTTATGAAACTTTCACCAACATGTCCGTGCCATTTATCCGATTCAAATGAGCCCAAACACGACACAATTCGGAGCCTATGTGCTCGTTCAATTGACGATTGAACGGAACCTCGATTATCCGAACTAATCGGGTGGATATAAACAGAGAACAGAGAACAGTGCACTTACAGTGCTACATTAAATCTGCACTGATTTGCCCAATGAATCGTATACTCACTGTTTACATGCGAAGCAAATATTCGAATAAATAATTAGACATCAATCATCGGTTCGGATAAACGAGATGACGAACATGCTCCGAATCGTGTCGTGTTTGGACTCATTTCAGTCAGAGGAATAGCGCGAATATGTTGGCAAAGATTGGATAAGATATGATTAAAAACAAAACATTTTGTCATTTGTATTACCTCGCGAATGTATGTATATTTTTGTATCAGGGTTAGTTAATTTTAGGTAAAAAAACAAATCGTTTTGCAGTTCTACAAACAGTGATACTCGAAGAAAATGCAAGAAGAATCGACCGTGCCATTTAGATTTCTTTCAGGATAAATCTCCTCGTTTCTGAGCGATTTGAAGTGAGAATATCTTTCCGATCATAGACGGTGCCATAACAGGAACAGCATGTTCCCGTCGCGGGAAGATTCACGCCTCCATTTCCCGTTAAACGGCGAAACGAATGAAAATTGTTACGGGACGGGAGCGTTATTTAAAACGACGCTTTCTACGTCGCCGGATACTGCTCAGTCGACGCGGACGTTTAGAGCGATCGCGGTGCTCGAGAAGTTTTAATAGTCGGCCGGGACGAAAAATAGTGCTGACTCGATGGCTGTCGCCCGTTTCCCCGGGACTTTTTAAACGGAGTTTTAAATTTTTCTTAGCAATTTTCTGCCCGCGGTAATTGAACGTCCCCCCCCCCCCCCCCCCCCCGGCGCAGCGTTTCACGGAACTGCCATTTTCTCGGCCCGCCTCCCGGAGTTTCTTGTCCTTGTAAAATTTCTTTCTATCCGTCCGCGTTATTCGAGAGACCCGGAGAATATCGCGTAATCCTTTACGAACGTCGTTAGCCCTGCGCCATTCTCCTTTGCGCTTTAGATCCTGACCTCGGCCAACTATGCACCAAGACGCGTCACCTACGTGGTTTCATCTCGATTATTCCGCCGCTTTTCTGCCCGCGGCGGAGTTCAAAGGTCGCGTCGAATAATCCTGGCCAAAGGACGCCATTTTGTTTTTGAAACGGTCCCAGCTAGCGTTTCGCGAGGTAGAACTCGTGAAATGGCCACTGCTGCTTGCCCTCTAAGGGGGAAATCCTGTGTAAATGGTAACCCTGTCTTTCAAGAATTTTTTTTTTTTTTGAAGAATGTAATGCGTAGATTGATTTCAAATTTCAGGTATCGTTCATTAACGTCATGATGTAAACGAAAATATTTTTTATAAGGTTTAATCGTCAATATCAACGGTGCAATGGCGGCTTGAAAATGCCATCCTGGAATTGCGCCGTGCAGTGCACAAAAATGATAAACAAAAAGATCAAAATGGAATCGTTAGTTTATGTATACTTCTTTCATTAAAACGTGTAAAATTGCAAAAATGGCGAAGTTTTGAAAAAAAAAACGGATTTTCTGTTAATAACAACTGTATTAAATGAGAAATTAAAAAATCGGAGCTCGTCATGTTGTGGCCAATTGTTTATAAAATATATATACCAAGTTTCATGAAAATCGAGTAATCAGTTTTATTTTGAAAATAAAATTTATTATTTTTTACTAGTTATTTCGAAAATAACGTACAAGAACATCACTTGATCACTTTCTAACTTTTTCTGTCGTATTCCTGAGGAAATTTCCTATGGATTTAAACAAGAAAAAAATAATGCTAAAAAATTTAATTTTACACAAGGTTCCTCCGTTAACCCTCAGACGGTGGACCATAGTTATAATTATATAATTGATTGTGTTTAGGACCATTCGAAGTGTTAGCTGCTGAAAACTACCCCGGTAAGTTGAAAACGGCCGACCGGTGAACATTTAAAGTTAACACATGCCGAAAGCCGCGTCGGTGCCGGCGCTATTGCTAATGGTAACGAACGATCGATGCCACGGCAATCTGCATAATTTCAAATGCTCGCTGGAAATTGCAATCGATGTTGCACCGATCAGCCGTAATGCGCTTTTGGATCGTTAAGCCACTGGACACAGCTCCGAGCTTGTTAAAACTGATGACAGGTTCCGTGACGATTCCGCGATGGTTCCGCGTGTTCCTTTGTCCGTGCGCGGGAGAATCGATGCGTTTCACTATTCAACGTTTCGCTGTCATCCCGTTTCCGAATAATTAATTACTCTTTTCTTTGATATATATCGTGACCAAATTATTAAATCCAGAAATGGAGGAACTTTCTGTTTTTATTTTTATATAAAAAGTCGATCTTTTCCAAAATCTTGTGGTTCAACTCTTTAGAAATCTCAAGTTAAAGTTCACAATATTTTCGAAGTTATTGTCAAAAGTACGAACAACTTTTCCAGTGAGAAAGAATATTTAGATTTTAATAATTACCATTCTTTAAGGGAAGAATTTCTTCTCTTTTTAGGTGAAAAATGTCGATCCTTTCTCGAGAAATTTTGTTGTTCAGCTATTGAGACCTCGTAATGAGTTATTGTCAGAATTATGAACAAATTTTCCGGTGAAACAGAATATTTGGATCAGATTGAACAAATTCGTCATGTATGTGCTATCATTCGATATTTTCTTATTTCTGTGTATACTTAGAAAGTAGGACTATCTCTTTCAATTGTTTATACGGATAGATAATATTTTGTCCGCGTTGAAACGCGTTACCGCAAACAGATACGTCAATTGTTTCGAGTGCCGTAAAAATGAGCTGTGATAAAAGCATATTTCGCGAAAGCCGCAGAAGTGGAATCGACTTTGAAAAATTCATTGTGACAGCACAATGGATTCCATTGACGCTCATACCGTAATTTGTTCGGCGAAATGGTTTCAACCGCGGGGAAAACTGTTTTTCGCTTTGTCGCGACGTGTCACGCGACCTGGTTGAACTTCATCAGCGGGGAATCGGGGCCGGCTGGCCATAGCTCGAAAATTATGCGAGTTTCCGAGGGTTTTTCGAGTCGGTCGATCCGGTTCACGGTGTTAAAAACGCCGGGATAATGCCATTAGCGAACAATAATCGGATCAGCGACGGGAAATCCCCGGGTAGGCAGATATTAAAATCACACGATAAATCACGGGCGCGGCGAGGGATGGAAACGCAACGAGCCGGAGAATCGGGTACGAAATAAAATTACGGTGCTTCCGTTAATGAAATCCCCGGCCGATTGCGAATTCGAGATCTTAATTGAACAATCGCAGCAGCCGCGTTGTTGACCGACGATACCCGCCGTGCACCGTCTGCCACAGAACAATTACCATTTCTTTCCTCGACTCTTGCGCTTCTCAGAAATAGTTGCACAACAGAGCTTAGGATTTACAGTGTCTATTCGATATATGTCCCGAATGCCTAGCCGATAAACGTCGCAGAACTATCCCCACTCCCGCGGGGTACACTCCGTGAGGGGCCATGAAGCTCGGGAGACCTCGGTCGCCGATTTTCATTGTAATATGTGCTTAAATAAAGAAGCCAAAAATATGAATTTATAATTTCTACAATTTTTATAATTTCAACAATTGTGAAATAGAAGATCAGTTATTTTGACCGTGGTAGATTTAATGTTAATACGCTCCTGAAAGAGCTTCAAAATATTTTAAATATTTCAATACTTCACTCGTTTTCGTTTTTCTTCCTAAATTGCCACGTTGCGTTTCGTTTTTAATTGAATTATTTTAAAATTGCATTTTTCACATTTAAATTAAAGTTATAATTGATTAACTCCGAGGGACTGAAATGAATTTGTACGTTTAACGGGAACAGAAAACGGGCGAATTTTTAGTCGGAGAAACTGATCAGAGATTAACGATGAAAAAAATGAAATGGCTATTTGAAATATGTTTTAACGGGCAGATGAACGTACCTTTTTCAATTTTAAACCTTGAACCTTCGAACAGAACAGAATACGAACTTATAATTTTCAACATTATAAAATTATTTTCTTGCCGTATGGAAATTGTTGGAGCAAGTCAACATTTTTTCCAGATGAAAATTGATGACTACAAGAAGGGTTCGCATAAAGGTCCGTATTTTACAAACAAATTCGAAGTCGGCGGACCGACGACATAAACCCTTTCTAATTTGACGCGTGCTACATCATATTTCATATTTTATTCTCGGCATTGCCGGTAAAAACGTGAGAGGCAATCAATTTTGCGAGATATAAACCTGCCAGGGACAAAATATACTTGATTTATTTGAAAATATGCCTCTAACCGTTATGAAAAATATTTATAATATACGGCGATGTCTGTCTTTCGGTAGACAGGCATTGTAAGAAGACAGCCTCGAAAATAAAGAGTAATACCAGTAGAAATAATATAAATAAATCATGTATGAAATTGAAGGAGAAATTAAAAAAAAAAATTAGAAGAGGAGAAATTAACAGAGATGGCAATCCTGTGAATGAAAAATATGAACGACCTTGGAATTCAATCTCTATCCTCAATACAATCGAAAAATATATAGTCTTATACAGAGTGTCCCAGTTTTTAATGTTCAAACTTTGCCAATAAATTCTATGGCACTAAATAAGAAAGAAATGTTAGGTAAACATAAGTCAAATATAAGTAATATAGTTAGTATTCCTATATTACTTGTATTTAGTATTATTGTTAAAACTTTTTAATAAAGCTCTATGTGACCTATGTTTACATAACATTTTTTTCTTACTTAGTGCCATAGAATATTTGAACATTAAAACCTGGGACACCCTGTATAACCACTATAATCAAAATATTTTTATTTCATTTTTGTTTTCTTTTTCCTTTAACACTTTGAAGGCCCAACTAGAAACCCGAAAAATTCCATAAAATCAAAGTAAGTTCTTTGATGAAATAAAAATTGCAATAAATTAAATGTTTGATACTAAGTAATCCTCCAACTTTCTTGCATATTACAGATCCCAATCAAGTTTAGTACAATCAATATATCAACGTAAAAATTCAGGTTTTAAAACCTGCACAAATAATTCCGTCATCCAAATATGGGCGCCGAACGTGTTAAAAGAAAATTGTGTTTGTTTGCTGTTAAAAATCGGATATTTCATTTCTCGTTATCTTTTTCCGAAAGTAACATAAAAATAGTCAGTTTTAGCGCTTCGCAAAATCAGCCCGTGCATCTTCGAACCGGGAGGAATTTCGTTCCGACATCCCGGCTGAAAATGTGACAAAAATTCTTCGATCCGATCCAGCGATTCCCTTCGATCTTTGCGCATTGGCGCAAAGCGGAAGTCCTCGGAGCGGGAGAGGACGATGCTCACGAAGTGGCGCCGTCAGATAACGGATAATAGAATCCCTCGGCGGGAAGATGAGTTCTTCTCTGGATACTTCAGGATATTAGAAACGTGCGTGGATTGCTGACCGGGAAGGGGGGGGCGACAAGAACCGGAAATGGGCATGGACGGCCGATACCAGGACCACGGAGGAGTCCTCGGACCTAAAGGGAGGAGGGTGAAAGGGAGAAAGGCAGATTTAACGGTCCAAGGAGCACGAACGGGTGAAAACCCCTTGCTCGTTCCGGGTTTCGGAATTGAATGCGCGATTCCGCCGTGGACCGAGTCCACTCCGCGTGAAAATAGGGGATAACCGAGAGACCCGGACCTATCGCCCTCGGCGAAATGAAATCAATTTTGCAGATCGACACTGTTAAACGATATTCGAGCGGCCCGGGGGCCCCGGTTGCTTTTTAATTGATATTTTATCCGATAACAAAGAACCGAGAGCCGGCCATTTAATTTTTCAGCGGCCGCCGTTTCGTCGCATCCTGAATTAAATATCCCAATTTTCGGGCTGTTTTTTTTTTTATTTTTCTCTCCGTCCATGTTGTATGGAAATATCGACGGCGATACCGTTCGGAAAATCGTTTCGGGGGAATCGTAACAGGCCGCAATGGTCAAACAACGGGAACGATACGCGCGGCCGAGGGTTATTTAAAAACAGTCGCATTTCGACGACTGTTATTGGTTTCGCCGCTGGACGGCTACGTTTTCAACATAAATCACGAGCCCGGCCCGGTCCGAGGAAAACGGAAAATCAGTTTCTGCGCGTGACTAAAATAAACCGATGTGCCCGCGATCCACGTCGCCAATTCGAACACCTGCAATTTTAATCCCCGACACCGGGCGAAATCGGACCACCGATAAATTCGGTATCATCCCGGTGTATGGATATGTATTTTCACTGGTAAAGTCCCTGTTTGCAACTCGGACCACGTCGATTTGCGCGCAGCTCGATTCTTCGCGATTAAATGTGTACGGTTTTAATCGCTGTCCGCCGAAACCGAAATCGGTTCCGCTTTCGAGCGAGTTCATAAACGAATCTGTTGATCGAGACACATTCATACCTGAACGAAAAACCACGTGCTATAACAAAGAGTCCAGCGAAGGGGATTAGGTGGTTCCCAAAATTTTCAAGATGTGCTTTGCTTCAACAATTATTCATTAGTGTTTACAGTGGACTCTGATCTCGGAAAAGAAAGAACTTTCGGACACGGAAATTCTCTTTCCCTAAGTGCTTCCGAGGAGGAGAAGAGTTGTGCGGAATTACAATTGAATGAATAACAATTGCTCTTGGACCCCGCATTGCCAAAATCTTAGGTAACAATTCTTTTATTGTATACGTCTTCCATAGGTGGTAAACCTTCTTTGCAAAATATGGAAATCATTCGCGACATTAACACTTGTAGCAACATTTGATTCAGAATATATTTCTCTTGTTTGGTAAATCGCGCGATCTACAAACCCTCAATTATCGTCCAACATCCTAATCTAACAATTGAGCGTTCCCACACGATACAATCTTACCGCTCGGATCGTGTCAATTGAATTATACAAGTTACCAGGTCTACTTTGTACGTTCTCGGTCGTTTTATTAACCCTTAGCACTCGAATGGCGACTGTAAGGCACCACTAAAAATTGCTGTATCATTATTCAAAATATTTTTTAACCTATTAAATTTGTTTGTATTTAATAAACTACTAAACATTTCGGTATTGTAGAAATAAATTGAAGGATATATAGAAGGGAAATATTCTAGGTCGGAAGAAATATTTCGTTTTGGGATTAAAATAGCTTCGAATGCAAAGGGTTTTTATTGCTACGCACCTTTTCGGAACGTTTTTCAAACAGGCCAGCGCCGTTAGTTAACGTTCGAAACAACTTCGAACAACAATTGTGTATCGTGTCCAAACGGGAACCATCTCTGGAGGCAGTGTGATAACGTTGTAGATGATTGGAGTGATAACATCTGGAATCTTCAAACTCAGACCGCCATGCGTCACAAAGGGCCCGATCGAAGAATACGCGGCGACCACTGCCACAGAAAAATCCGATAAGACCCTTGAGTTCAGGCCACCACTTGCTCCAAGGGACATAAACACTCTGGCTTTTTTTCTCCCCGTAAACAGGCCGGGTGGAAGGGATGCTGCCCCTCGATAAAAGGGTCTGCGCGCCCGAGATCTCCCTCATTCTACAGTCATCATGCTAAGGGACTCCTGCACTCAGACGGACAACAGGGAAGGTTTCCGAACGATTTCGGTGCAAACCGGCGAGCACGGTTTTTGGATACACGAGCACAGGAGGGGAACGTTGATTCGCCCTTCCGGTGTATTCCGCTCGGCAAGGAGAGGATTCGTGTCTAAGGGCAGAATTTGCCAGACCAGGGCTCGAAGGAAGGCTGACAAAAGCACCCAGACCGATCCGGATGACGAGACCAGTCGGAAGAGACCCGGCGACGGAGAGATCCACGAGGACAACACGGATCTCCACCGGCGGGCAGATCAATCGACCAAGATCCCATGCCTGGAGACACCTGGATCGAGAAAACCCGGAAGGTATCGGCGACCGAGGACACCTTGCCACATCCCGAGAGCACCGCCCCAACCACCGATTAGTCTAAGTAACCTCGCATTACACGTACAACATCACACGTTCACCGTAATTAGCTTCCAGTAAATTTCACTCGGTTACCAATAGTCTTTGCTTCCTCTTCGTTTTTTAAAGAAGGGTGGAAACCATATGTTTTTTCTGTAAGAGATCCGGCCCATATGCCATAATAAACAACTCCTTCCTTAGGGGAGAGTGCATGCACAAAATTAGGGGGATGTCTCCCAGATTTTTCCATATCGCCATTTCTAAACAAAATTTGATTACATAAAGGGTCCATGCTTGCCCATGAGATCGGGTTTCTAGTCCCTTTCGATCAATTCTAAACCGCTAAAACCCTTATTCAAGACAAGTTAGCGATTACAACCCCGGATTTCTCAGTGCGTAAAAATCGAAAGCTTAGGAACATATCCGCGACAACACCACACTACTGTAGACACCTGTTACCCTTTATAAAGAATATATTGTATTGTTACCAGGTATATGAGAGTCTTTAATCTAAATGTCCACATCCTTTCGAACTCCTGAACCTAGTATTTTTCCACTACGATATACCCTTACATCGGAATAAAATTGTATTAGGTTGTCCGAATCCAAACGCAGTACATTTAAATTTCGATATATTGAATTATTACAAGTGCCGTTTTGTTCCATAGTCTCTCTCAATCTTTAACTTGCGTTTTTCAGCGAAAAACTTTTGTTTTTTTTTTTTATGTCGACCAAAGAGTTAAAGTTTTTGTCATTATGGGAATTTTGCAAGCTCCAACAGCTTTTGGAAGAAAAAAGCATCGAATGCCTATATTGCCTGTTTCCTTCCATATGTAACACTAAACGTACCACCACCGGTCAAATGACCGGTTCTAGATTTTTTATATGACAATTTTCGAAATTATAAAGATGCTTTCATGAGCATTCAATAAATATCTTTAGTAGAGCCGCGCAAAGTCTAAATAAATTAAATCTTGTCATTTTTATAAGGCAACATGTACCTGTTACTTTTATAGTTCGGTGCGTTCAGTGTTAAAAGCGTATAAAACTAACAAAAATTAATGTACCCTGATCAAACTTTTTTCTAAAAATGCCTGAAAGATCACTTTTTTCCGGACAACCCAATACATATTGACGTTCGCTCGAGCTTGTCCCCACCGAATGGTTAAATTCCATTCGAAATTGTTGTTTAGAATTGTGGTAGGCATCTGGGTCTACGCTGCGATCGAGTGGGACACTGTCATTTTCGAGTTATTTATTGGCATGCTTGACCCTAAGGATTCATTAGGGTACGGCTGAAAGTTAAGTGTCTCATTTCGAAATGGGAAACAGACCACTCGATGACAATTGACGCATCGCAGGCCCACGCTCAGAGGAAAGGCGACACCGGTTTCAGGGAAAGATCCTCGAACAAGGGATCATTGTGCAGCGTCCTCCGTTGCACAATTTTTAGATTATGCCCTAGGCTGGTGATTCGTCCCCTGTTTATCTCTACCAAAAAAGTTATCTCTTCCCGAGCGTAGGAGTTAGATTAGAGTCATTAGGTTAAGAACATTTTAACACGGACTTAAACCTTTGTAACCTTCTGCCTAGAACTTGGCATTGAACTGTGAACGTTCTCAATCGTTCTATTCAATTTGTTAGAATCAATTCAATTTGTTTTGTTCAATTTGTTCAATTTGTTTCAGTTTGTCAGTCTCTTTTTTTTTTATTGCTACGCACTTTCAGAACGTTTTTCAAGCAAACCAGCGCCACTGCTCAACGTTTGAAACAATAGTTGAATTCTTTAAACGTCTTCAAGTGCTCGTTTTTCACACAAATACATGAAATTCGACAGTTCAGTAATAAACCGTGAAAAACTGAACGGTAGACAGTCGAGATCGATCCGTTTGGAAAATAAAGCATTCTGATTTAGAAGGCCTGGCGAAACATCCTGAGCTTTCAGCGTGATTCCCGTGGAAAAACGGAATCATTAAGTGCGAGGGATTAAAGCGCATTACGGCGACTCGTTTAGCCGAAACCTTGGGTCTTCTCCGCGGAAATGGTAACCACGGAAGGGAAACGAAATTTATCTTCCGACCGTGGATTTATCCTACACTTTGAGCGTGGATTCCGGAGACAGATTTCAAAGCGAGCTTTCTATTGCGCGCCCCGCCTTTGACCTCCCCCGGGGAACCCTCGTTCCGCACGCGATGAAAGATGAGGACAATCGCCACATATTGCCGGCACTCCCTTACGCTCCTGTCTGCGTTCGTCCTTTCCCTCAAATGCACTTTGTTTCCCTGTGTCAACACGGTTGTTTTCCGCGCCGCTCCTTCCTGGCACGCTGAAGAATAAATAAAAGGGATTATTCCAGTTTTTCCCTTCATTCGTCAGGACTCGACGGAAGTCGGCTATCAAGCTTAGCCCTTTACTTCTCTCTTTTATCTCGATTCAGTGTTTCGTCAACATCCCCGTCTTTATTCTAATTTATCTTCCCCCGAAAATGCGTCGTTTGCATCCGCGAGCGTAGCAAACTTCAATACGTTCGTCCTTGATGCACAGAAAAGTCTGAAGTTCTCTTCTTAGCGGTGCAATAAATAAAGCGGACTACAGTAGAGTCTTGATCCAATCCTCGGGTCCTAAGTTGCTGAAATTCCCATGAAGAAATAATGAAAAATAAAGAAGTGTTGTATTTGGATTAATAGTAGCTTGACTAAGATCGTGTAGCTCCGTTCGGCTTAGATCAAGACCTTACCGTACTATACTTGTTAAACCTCTGTTCGTCAGGACTTGACGGAAGACGCCAATCAAGCTTAGCCATTTACCTCTTTGCCTTGAATAGTGACGACTTCGTTAGAACAAATGGTAAAATAATAATCCTGGTCCCCATTTAAAGCTTCAGATTTCTACTTTTGCAGACCTATGCACGGTTTTCCGAGGAGCTTATTTGCCGTGTAAAAAAGAGAGTGTATTTCGATTGATGAAGCAGCTGCTACCAGCCGGTTAGCAGTTATGTAAATTTGATACGTCGAATCCGTTGCGAATTTTTTCTGTTGCGACGGTCGAGACTTTTAGCACGGGGAATTCCCCCCGTAAGTTTAATGAAAGAAGTTCGACGCGGCGAACTTTAAGGCCGATATTCCAATCGACGGCCGCTTAACCGGCGCTAACGAGAACGAATCGATTCCTCCGGGGAGCCGGTCGAGTTTCCAAGGAAATTATGGGCGTCGATTTTCCCGCTCGAAACCTTTAAACCGATACCGCCAGTCTGGCTTCATTTTGAACCGTTAACCGGACGCATTTTCAATCGCGTCGAGGGAATACTTTTTCCTGTTTCTCGGGGAAGAACATTTTTTTTCCGGACGAACATTTAATCGTTTACTTCACAGGATCATACTTTGATAAACTTTAGCCGGAAAAGCTAACGAACTCTGTCCGTGTGAGAAAGATCGTAAAAATATTTGTTCCTCGACATCGCGAAGCTCGTCGTGAGGACTTCTTTCTTTTACTTTCCTTGAAAAATCCCATGTCTATTAATCATCGTCCGCGACAATGACACGAATCTCGTTCCGCTCGTTTTCTGTTGCGAAACGGGGAATACGCGATCGAAGATTAAATCCGGTGGAAATGTATTCTTGGGCGGTTCGTTTCCCAGCGACGACCAGGTTCTTAATTACTCTCATCGATTCTTCGTCGCATTAATTGCTCTCCCGATTCGAATTCTTCGATTCTGCCTCGGAAACTTCGTCGACTACCATTCAACCATTCGCGACGGTGTTAAGACAACACTGTCTTCCAACGGAGAAAAGAATAGTCGTGCCCCCTTTGTGCTCGTTCATTAATTGTCATCGGAAACGTTTTTAATCGGACGCTAAAATTGCATCGGGCAAGAGAAAAGGCGTTGGATTTCCAATACTGTTCCTGAGTTCGTGCTCTATGAAGATGGAAAGAATGTTAGAAAATGATGCAATCATTGTAAAAATGTAAAAACTGTAAAAATGTTTTATCAAGGGAATATTAAGAAATAATTAAAAACATAGAAGCTTTGTTACCTAATTAATATTGTCTCGCCGATGTTTGGTCGCTTTAATCAAAGTGACATAGTTCGCACATTGCTGCATGTACAGTGACAGAAAATATAAATAAATAAACCGTTTCGAAGACACGTCCGGAAGTTTTTAATAAACGAGGACCACCACCGGAAACTTTCGCTGCTCAGAGCGAAGACGTTCGCAGGAAATTAGAGAAATTGAAATCGGCCTTTTCGCGGACACTTATGCGTAACATCAAGATGCAAGGTTTCCGAGGTTTCATTAAAATCGGACGGTTCGCGTGGCGCTGGAAGATTAGGTTTAAGACTAGTCCTCGAGGAAACCGGAAGCCAGCGAACACGGATAGAGCTTGAATCTTGAGGAAATGTAGGAGGTCGAAAGCTCCGTGGAATTGTCGGAGTAACGAACGATATGTCCGGGGACGGTGCTTTGTTACCCTCGGGGGAAGGGGCACGTCCCCGTTGCTCCAAAAGTCACAGTAATTACTTCGTCCACGTTAATACGTCTCGCTCGGAATTCAGATACAGACATCGACGGCGCGGGGGTGGGCGGTGGGGGAGGATGGAACAGAACGAAGGGGTGCACACAACGAGGCGGAGTGCAGCCGAGAAATGGGATCCGAAATGCACGAGCCCCGACACCGGAGGGAAACTGTAGCCCGAAGACAGGTGCTGAAATGTAATACTAATAGAAACCGAAATACGGAAACAAAGGTGGGAACGCCTTGAGACGGTAATCGAAGTTCCCCCGCAGAAGTGGAAATCGATGTGCCGAGTTTCTACCGAAAAATCGGGAAACTCGGCTGGCTCCCGAGACAATCAGTGGGAAGCGCGAGTGCGATTTGCTCTTGAGCTTTCTTGAACAGTAGGATTGAAGATTTAGTGTCTTCAATCTATCTATATATATATATATATTAAACGTAGACTCACTGGATAGACTAGGATCTTTGTGTAGAATGGGAATTTGTTGTGAACGCTGCGCAAGAAACAGGAACCCAGAAGAATTTTCTTCCTCTTTGCTACTTCGATAACCTGAAAATATGAGTTCGATCAAAATACGATTTTTTAAAGAATGGATCAAATTTGACTTGACGTTAGAATATTTTAAATTTTTTTACAAAATTACAATTGGTCAGAATCCTGGAGATAAAAGTCGAAGGTTACCTTCTACAATTTTTTCATCTGGGCCTGTATTGAAAATTCAGAAACTGCATTCGGTAAACATGTGTCAACTATACAAGTTGTTCCAAAAATTTATTTCCCTGAGAAAGGTGATTCCCGAGGTCACTTGAAATAACTCTTTCCTTTGCGAAAATGCTCTCCGTGGCTTCGTTGAGGAGTTATTCAGGAAAAAGACGGACCAATCAGAGCGAGGGTCGCGCTGAGCGTGGCGTTGCCATTGGCCGAGCCGGAATCCGTCTACAGTAGCCGCGCTACGATTGGTCCGCGTTTTTCGTGAATAACTCCTTAACGAAGCCGCGGAGAACATTTTCGTAAAGGAAAAAGTTGTTTCAAATGACCTCTGGAATCGCCCTTTGCAACGAAATACATTTTTGGGGCAGCCATCTATTCTGAAAATTGCAAAACAGTTGAGAAAAATACAAGTATGAAATCTCTAAAAGTAAGAATCTCTAAATCCGCCGAAAACAACACGGATATTTAACACTTTGGCTGCCCAACTAAAAACCTCAAAAATTCCATAAAATCAAAGAAAGTTATTTAGTGAAATATTGAGTAGTCCTCCAACTTTCTTGCATTTTACAGATCCTAATCGGTACAATGAATATATCACCTAAAACCTAAAACCAAATATAAAACCTGGACAAATAATTCCGTCGGCCACATATGGTTGACATGGCAGTCAACGTGTTAATGTATAAACGTTGGGTGACTGTATCCACAGTTTCGAGATAATTGCATTGTATCAACCCGGCCCTGATCACCCCGAAACCTCCGAAAAACAAAATCAACAGTATCGAGACTCGAGGATACGTCGATTCTGCCGAGAAAATAGAAACGAGGCGAGACTCGAGTACGATCGACAGACACGTGACGAAGGAAAGACGTCTAATTAAATGGCCGAAACGTAAGGGATGCGACAAGGGATGAAGACAAAGAGAGACAAGGGAGAGGAAAGGTGGATGGAGTCGGAGATTCGAGTTCCGATACGATCGGGCCCCGGTGTACACGCAACGGAGGGGTTGAAATTCGACGACACGGCTAGAAGTATACCGGTGGAGGGGTGGTTTCCGTGGGGGTGGCTCTATCGTTCGTTTCTCTTGTGGAGACGGTCGATGCAGCGTGTCAGTAGCAATTCAATTAAACGGCGGCCTCCGCGCGCACTCGTACGTATAATGCAGCGGCCGTGCAAACAGCGGCGAGCTTTCAGGCAGAAACGAGGCCGATGCGCGCATATTACCGCGCTGCAACATGCACCCCAGAGAGAGAGAGAGAGAGAGAGAGAGAGAGAGAGAGAGAGAGAGAGAGACTGCAGTGCATCTAGCCGCGGGACTACACCCGATCCCGCCAATCCGCCGATGGCTCGTCTTTGATGCACAGTGCCGCACCGCACCGGAAAAAGAAAAAAACTGTACCCCCGGGACGCGCCGAATGGACGCATTTGTAATAATTACGGAGGACGGATGTCGTTCCGCGGATTATCCGGAAATGCTGTTTCGATGTTCCATCGAGCTACTATTTAATTGGCACTGTTTAGCCAATTCCGTCCTCGCGACCCTTTTACCGGGGGTTCGTTCTCCAATGTTCGATGCTTTTCAGGGTGAGCTTGCACTGCGTAATCATTCCTGCAGGGCCACATACTTTTAGTGAAATGAAAAGAATCAATTTGTCTACATGGTGTATTTTGCTAGTACAATTCTCCTGAAATTTTATTTGAAAATTCGTAAAACTAGGTTTAGGTATGACTTTCCGGAAAGAGTTTTGTCATGAAAATCGTATTTCCTTTTATTGTCGGAGAGGGAGCTAGTGAAATGAAGAGAATCAATTTGTCAAGATGGTGTATTTTGCTAGGACAATTCTCCTGAAATTTTATTTGAAAATTCGTAAAACTAGGTTTAGGTATGGCTTTCCGGAAAGAGTTTTGTCATGAAAATCGTATTTCCTTTTATTGTCGGAGGGGTGCGCTTATCTGTTGCGTCAACCGACTCCATCTTGTCGTCACTTCAACCAATGCTTATTTAAAATCATTTTCAGAACACATGTCCTAAATGGAAACGAAAGACTCCATGCATCCTAACTGTTTCAATTAAAAGGCAAATAATTTGTAAGAGTTGAACTAGTCATTCATACTAGCAAGGTTAATTTGTTCCGCAATAAAGTGTAGAATAAAAACCAGAGTAACGAACGCACTTTTACAGAATATCATTCCATTAAATGCAAACTGGCTTCCAGGTTAATTACACCTGCAATAACCGTTACCCTTAACTACATATAACTCATTAACTTTTCATTCGACATTCTAACCTGCATACAGGTCACAGACCAACTGTAACGAAACATATTATTTTAACAAACAACAGTAACGTCTAACAATCATGCCGGAAATTAGTTCCACGTCGCAAACTCAACCACTGGTTCCGAGCAGCAAACAAAACATTTTACCAACATATCGGCTAGAAGTATTCAGAAAAATTGCCAATATTTCCTGCTGGAACTACCAGTCAGGTAATAATTACTTGTTACCGATTTTTGAAATTGTAAAAATACGAGAAATTTCCAAGTAAAATTTCTCATTTCTTTATTCGAGCACACATGCTACGATAGAAATCTGAATAAATTCTCTTCTAAAGTCAATTCCAAAGTCTGAATAAATCTGAATAAACTATCATAACTAGTCGGTCTTCAAACCCGAGGTGAGTATACTCACGAAAAAAATTTTCTAATATTTTTGCAGACGTTTGCATTTTCAACAAGAAACGTGTCCTCAGGTTTTCGCTTGCTCAACATTTTTCCTCGAAAAAGAATAAACGACGAATAGAGAAAGTGGAGGATCCAAGCAGTACAATTAGTCCAAGTTTATTGTTTTATTATTTTCGTCGACGAAATTATTGCTGTCTAGATTTCCACACTGTTTCGAGAACGGGAAACTTAGTACTGAAATATTTTTCTGGATCTCCACTGTAAATGCAAACGCGGTGCAAATCAAAACATTCGTACGACCGGAGCGGAGGGACAATAAAAGGAGAAAATATTCTGAATTCGTTTGTCCGGCATCGCGTGCGTTCAGGGTATAGTGTGGAGGAAGACCAACAGAGGAGGACACAAACAGGAGTCCGAGGATCGGAAACCACGGTGATCTCTTCCGATTCTCGACTGCGATACAAGGGCCCGAGGAAAAAAGCTGGATAAATAGTGATATCGAGTGGAATTTACGAGAGGGGCCGATGCACCGGTGACTTCGCCGGGCTGCTGCAACTGCAACGAGGTGTTGCCGCACGAAATCGTGCCGGAACACCGTCGCTAATTGGAACGAACGTCCCGGGGACGAGGACGTCCTCGCAGGAATTTCGCGGGCCCGGATAAACCCCGGCGACAATGCTCGGGATAAAAACGAATATCGGGATTCGCCGAGAATTTACATTCAATTGAACAGTTTTACGAGCGCTCGTAATGGGGACGGTAAGCGCGCGCGCGCGCGCGCGAGCACTCTAAATCCGACTGTGATCCGCTCGTTCGCGATAAAAAAAAGGAGTGGTTGTTTCCGCGAACCGATCGAATTTTAATGCGTTCCGGGTGATCGCGTTTTTCCACGCGATAGCCGGGGATTAATTATCGCAACGGCGCGATCCGCGGAACAGGTGTAATAGGCGTCGAATGAAAACGCTACACGCGATGCTAAACGATAAAAAAAAAGGATCTAAATGTTTATGGGACTGTGGTACCGTCTCCAGAGATGGTAAGACATGGCATACCGAGGGTTGATTATCGTTCTTCAGTTTTAGGAGCGGTTCTTCGCGAGATTATGGAGTTTTTATTGTTACGATGGTCTGCGTTGCGCCGGTTTTGCTGCGAAACATTGATGCTGATGACTTGCGGTGTATCTGCGTGTACGACAGTCTTAGGCTTTAATTAGGAAACGATTTAAGACCCGGTTAGATTCTAAAGAGTCGCGATAGTTCGTTACGATCAGTGCCACATCAAAATCTATTAAGGAATTTTTTTAGTTAGTATTCAACAACTTTTTGGAAAAAGTTTTTTTCCAAATAAGCGTTGTTCCTGTGGCATGCTCTCCATAAATTTTCAAACTTTATTGGATAGTTTCGTTCTTACAGATTCTTTTCCGCATTCTGGCTATTTGGCACCACTATGCGCCGCATTCAAACATAATTATTTCACATAACTTGTCAACACAAAATCGTGTGAAAAAGAAGTTCGGTGGAGTTTGGTAGAATTTATAGTCTGTTGGAATTTAGAAGAATTTTCATTTTTGCAGATTGGGGAATGCAGTGAATGCACAAGCGGCTGCAGCTCGGTGACGAGAACACCATTAAGAATCGTGAGTATTCTGAGTTGAGTATATGTACCTTTAGACAGCGGATTTTTAATTATTAAAAAAAAAAAAACAAAAAATTAGTGCATATTTTTGTTACCAATATTACGGATCTGGAAGCGTAATTTAGTTGGGGAGGAAAATGTTCTTAATAATTCCGTCTGCTGCAGCTCGCATCCAGCCGGATTGTTCGACTTTTTTTCGAAAGCTAGACCAGACGGTTTCCTTTCTCTTTTTCCTTTTCTATTTCAGCTAGACCGTAAATTAAACGCGGGGACAGCTTTGGAATATTTGTGCGATACGCAGTGAAAAAATCCTGGACGTCACAGACGCGGCGTGCTTCTTCTTTTTGTTTCCCATTTTTAATGATACTCTCCCCGCCGAAACTTTTCTCGCGAGAGCGTCCAGGATGCTTTGCAACGCGACGGGGGCCGAGTTTCACCGGATTCCCGAGAAACGCAAACCCCTAATTGAAACGCACGAATTAAAAAAAAGAAACGCACGCACGTCGAACGAGCAGCTGGAACGTATCGCCGAGATTACTTTGCTCCTTTTCAATTAGGTTTGCCGTCTGCGCGTCGCTCCCGTTTCAACGCGTCACCGACGGACCGTCCGAACGAATATCGAGACCCTTAGCGTTTTACATTATTAATTTGATCTCGGGAAAGTGGAAAAGTAATCGATAAAATCCAGCCTGAAACTTGTATTTTTGTTCTAATTACCAATTTGTTAAAAATAAGTAAGTGCCCGGTGATTTATGGACGGGAGTGTACATACCTCAAGTAATACCCTCTATGTAGAGATAATGAAAAAGTTAACACTTTCATCAAGCGAACACACTAGCACAATTGCTAGATGAATTTTAATAGAAACTTTTCACTTTCGGGTGAATTATGCAGGCATAGTTAACACTTGTTCGTTAGTTTTAATATCGTTACTAGACCGTGGACGTCCGTGCAATTTCCCACTTGCACAGGAAAATTTTATGAAAGTGTAATCAAATAAAATCTTCTTCTCAGTGTTAGTAGCCTTCGTAGATCTGAAATAAATAAAGATCGTACTGAATTATGCAGTCATAGTTAACACTTGGTCGATGGTTTTAATATCATTACTAGACCGTGGACGTTCGTGCATTTGTATAGGAAAATTGTATGAAAGTGTAATCAAATAAAATCCTCTGTTAGTAGCCTTCGTAGATCTGAAATAAATAAAGATCGTACTGAATTATGCAGGCATAGTTAACACTTGTTCGATGGTTTTAATATCATTACTAGACCGTGGACGTTCGTGCATTTGTATAGGAAAATTTTATGAAAGTGTAATCAAATAAAATCCTCTTTTAGTAGCCATCGTAGATCCGAAATAAATAAAAATCGTACTGAATTCTATAAAATTTCAAGTCCTAGTATTTTTTCAAAATTTTCAGAAGTGAATACATAAAGATCCGCAGAGTCTAATCATTACCTTTGTCATAGATGTCTGGGAACGCTTGTACGAAGGTTTTCAACGGCAACATAAAAGTTGATTTTTGCCGATTGTTAACGGACCGCGGCCGCGTCGCGATACGGCCGGTGAAATTAGATTCGAAATTTGTTTAGCCTCCGATTTTGAATGCGGCTTGCCGAAAGCACGGCCGGGAACAAAAGGCCGGCTCTGGGCGCGGTGCAACGGCGGTTCAAGCCATTTGTTTCAATTAGCAGCCGAGAGTCTCGCGTGATTCGGTGCGCCGCGACACAGTTCGCTGCTCGTTGCTACAATGCGCGTTCCCACCCCCGCGTGCATCCCCTCTGATCTCTGTGCCGGCCTCTGTTTGCGTCATCCCCCTCCCGACCACTCGCCACCGTTACTTCGATCGGATTCGGGGGATAATGAAATTTTATCGTCCCCCGGACAAAGAGGGAAACACATCTACGATTCAAAGCCCAAAGACGCGAGGGGTGGAAAAGATTTAGGGGTGGGGATTTTGGGGAGCCTTTCAAGCAGGTTCCAGACACATAAGTTTAAAATTTACAGGGTGAACCACGAATCGTCATCAGTAGAGATTACTCTGTTATTAGCAGGGACCATAACTGTTATAACCGAAAAGAAAAAGAAAGTATTCCATCGACTAAAATCGTATTGGTTACAAATAAGGACTAACTGAAAATTTTTTCTCCTGTTGGTAAATCGTTTGATCCACTTTTTTGAAAAGTTGATTCTTAACTCCCCGCTAACCGGATGAATAAAAGAACCATGTGCAGTTAATTTTACCCCATTACAAATAGGTTCATACGTCACTTGCATAAAAGCGCACTTTAAAATCGTGTCTCGTCGATTTTATAGTATGATCGAATCCAAATAAAACAAAGATTTATCGTGTAAGGACCGACGTTATATTTTTAACGACACGAACATTTTATTAGTATCTTTCGGCGTAGTAGATTAAACCGTTGGTGTTAATTTAACACTGCCTGGTTCGCGGAGGGTTAAAGGGTGAACGAACATTTGCGCGTCTGGCGATACATATTATATGCGAACGAAAGAATTGGGTTAGAAGTACATCGGCTCTGATCTTCTGACACAAATGGAGCACGCATGTACTACAATACGAGTCACGGTGAAAATACTTGAAGATGCATGCTGATCCATATCTCGCAGATGTCAGTGTTGCGCTGAAATAGATGTCAGATACATCGAACTCGCAAAATGCGAGGAAAAACTTTCGTGTCCTATACATAAAATCTGCATCGACGAATCTTCGACAATTTCCGGATCACTTGAATTTTACGACCTTGTGTTATTAAAAATTGGTGTTTCAATGTGTGGCATTTTTTAGAAAAATCGTGTCTTCTATCTCCCGTTCGCTGTATCGTGCAAAAGAATAAATAATTAATTGCGACGGTCATCTTCTGGCTCTAAATTTTACCATAAGAATAGGTTAATTGTGCCATTTTTTTGTACGAATTTCTTACAGTTGAAATATCGATAATCTTTCAAGAATCGAAGTATTTAAATATTTTTACTGTAGAACAGCTGGACATATATCGCAGATAAAGACAGTGAAATTCATTAAAAATTGTAATTAGTACGAGCGCGCATCGGACATTTCAAAAGTTTTATTATACCTTTTGTCAGGCAAAGCTGCTTTCCCGGTGCATGCGACGCCCGCGTTTCCGAATCTTGTATGAAAAATGTAAAATTAATTTCGCGGATATTATTAATTAAAATAATGGCGCACCGCGCAATGCTTGGAAAACGAATAGGATTTCTTTGTTACGCGTTCGAACAGTTTCTACAGAGCAGACACACGCTTCGTTTGACAGAATCTTGTAACTCATTGTAGCAACAATTATTGTTCGTTGCGCGATAAAGAAAAGGTATCAAACTCCTCAGCAACTGCAAGGAAATCTCCGAATACTGTTCAGCGACATTAACATGACAAATCTTCGCTTCTCAAATTCTGTCTTACCGAGTTAAATTGCTTTTCCCTAATTTTTACGGTTCAGCGAACGATCAGGGCATTAGACATTCCGTTTCGAAGGATGCACGGCGATTTTTGGACGAAATGCGTACGCGCCGTGAAAAGCGATTACTTTTAAATATTTCTGAGCAGCGAGTCCAGTCGGATTTCATTTCCGGTTGAAAAGTTCGACCAAAACGCCACTAAATTCCAGGATTCGGAGCGGCGCACAGTCGGCTGCCGAGTGAAATGGAAATTCGCTGAAACGATCGTTTTTACATCGCCGGCGCGATTCGAAACTCGCGGTATTGCATCCTGCGAGCCAGTAATCGGTCCGGTTTATTACTTGCCGCCGGAAGAAGTTTTCGCGAGTGAATTGCGAGTCGCTCACCCGGGCCAACCAGCCGGCCATTTCTATGTGTATCCGCTGCTCCGGGGCAAACTTTGCGCGTCTCTTACTTTCAATCCCGAGCTGTCTTGTTGCTCGCGCTTGTTGCGCCCGATTAGAGTTCGCTCTCGGGGTTCGTTTAATATCAATTTCCCCTCGGGAAACTCCTGTCTCCGACGATGGACCAGTCGAGCCAGCTTCGATCATCCTAAAGCGCGACGAATCGCTGCTGCACGCCGTTTGCGACAACGGTTATTCATTTCTCTGCACATTCGCGTAAAGGAACATACGACCATAGGGTGAACACTATTCTATACAATTTCCGATCTACAACGCTTTGTTTCAGAACGACATGGGGGCGAAAGGCCTAACCATTTATTTTCCCAGTTATTACTTGAGATATTTAGGTGAAATAAAAGAGACAATGAAGATACAAGCTAGCTTTATTTGGGAGATTTTTTTCAGAATTCCAAATCGGTTATTGAGGAGTGAAAAGAATTTTATTTTTCGGGGGTGGCTTTGGTGATCTTATTCCTCGTTACGAGGGTACCATACGAAACGAATTTTTGGTTAGATCTGAGTTAGATCTCTTGGGGAGGGAGGTGGGCAGAGGGTGGGACCCTAACTCTAAAGGTAGCTCGTTGGGTAATGGCGGAGTTTGCTATAGTCATCCTGACAATCTTTTTTAACACTGAACCTACCAAGCACAAAGCATACAAAAGTGAAACGTCTTGTAGAAGGGAGAAAATTGAATTTACTCAAATTTTGGACGATTTTTGTTAGTCAATTCAGTAGTTTCCTGTGAAAACGTTTTTATAATTTCAATAATTGTGGAATAGAGTGATGGTATCGTCCATAGGGAAAAGTAGTTCGGAATTGGCAACTTAAAAGGAGTTACATACAAAAATATCACGATGAAGGAGCGCGGATCTTGAGTGGCAAAAATTTCCATGTCCAGTAGATCGTCAAATTCAAACTTCAATTTCTAGAATCAGAATTGGGCACTCAGAAATAACCCATTCATTTTTGTTAAATAAGAAAGAAAACACGATCTGCGATGTATGTGAAGTACCAGTTAACATAAATCATCTAACAATAGAATGCAAAAAATATGAGAATGAAAGGAAAAATGCTAAGTTGCCTGAATCCTTACCCATTCTGTTAAGCTTTAACACTAGATTTACGGGACCCGTCAAAATGACGGATCCTAATATTTTTAAGTTGCGAATATTGAGATTGTAAAAATGCATCCATGAGCAATTATTTAACAAATTGATTTCTTTGGGTATATATTATTAAAAAAATGGCTACAAACTTTGATCGATACATTCATGTTATTTTTATAAAGTAATGTAAAATGGTCATTTTTAGTGCTCCGTAAACCTAGTGTTAAGGAGTATATCCGGTCTTGCCTAGTATATCAAGGATACAAATATGTGTAAAATATTGTAAGAAAATGTACCGTGTTGCTAATGACCTTTGATGTTGAAGCAACATTAAATAAATAACTAGTAAATATTTCAAAGTGATCGAAATCGGTGTGGAATTAAAATATTAATAATAAATAATGTACCATGCGAAAGTAACTTACCATTTGAAACAGTATTTTACGCAGCCTCGCCTCTGTGAAAGGTTGAAACGAGCCAGCAAACTTTCGTGACAGACTGTACGTACCGTGTCCGCGGCCTGAATAAAACCAGATCGACTGTTCGCAAATTGAACCCGACGTTAGCCCGCTAATTTCTTTTTCAAACTCGACACGGAATCCGAAAGAGATGCCTGAAACGAGTCGGCATCGTACGGCGGCGATGTTTCCCGGCGATCGCCGGTTTCGAGTTAGGGTTGTGCGCCAGTGTTTGCTTGTGTTTGCGCGGAGAGCACGAGAGCAGCGTCTCGTTTCCCGAAAACGGGAACGCCGCCCTCGTTTTCACCTCGTTTCTATTCCTAACGGGTTGCTCTTTTTCCTATCCCGGCGAGAAGACCTCTTTGGATGACATATCGGGCAAAATGAAAGCCCTCTATCCTGTCTCTCTCTCTCTCTCTCTCTCTATCTCTCTTTCTCTCTCTTTCTCTCATGCGTTCTCGCTGAATGAAGGCTTGATTACGCGAATCTCGGCCCATGATTCGAGAGCCGGTACTTACGGGGAACACTTATGCGAACGGCCCCCGTAGAAAAAGGAGGACAGAGAGCTGGAGCCCGGCTCGAAGAAAAGGGAATTCTCGTTAGCAATACTCTCTGGCGCGAAGCATACTTCACACTTCCGGAAGCGACGCTCGTCGCGACTGTACAAATTATTTTCGCTGTCGTTACGATTTTTGTGTTCCGTTTTTTCTTTCGCCGGTCGTGTCTGTAACACGGTTATACGTATCGCTGCCGGTGGAGTATGCGTGGATGTTCTTGGATTACGCTCGGGCGGGCTTGTAATCGATACCTTTTTCAAGTCGAGACCCCTTTTAAGTTATAATTGCTTCTCCCCTGCAGGAAAACCGGGGTCCTGCTTCTTGCGACGTCGTATTACCGAGCTCCGGGAACTTTTTTGTACTTTTTGATGACTATAAGACTGGAGGATTCTTGGCGGGTCTTCTATTTTTAGGATTAGCCGGCGGAGGCGCTCTCGGATAATTAGCCTTTCAAATTTTTAAACGAAAACGGAATGTGTATTATCGGAAAAAGTCGATTAAGTGCCAGAAAGGAATTGAAATTTTATGGATAGCTGAAAGTGGTTCTGCGGTTGTCTGTAGATTGTGATCTTAACGATATTATTTGCATCGGTTTATAAAATTTCAATTTGGCATTGCAGATCACGTTCACTCGCCTTACGCTATAATCTAGTTAATTTTAGCGTTGATGTAAATTGCTGTTCGGTGACATTAATTTTATGACAACTATTTTTAACCGTGGTATCAGATAGCGGCGTTCAACGTGTCAAATATACTGAAACTGCAAAATAAATTCAAATTTTTAATACTTGTTTAAAAACTTTTGTCAAAATTACTACTACTATATTGCGACTACATTTCCCATTAGAAAACACACAACTTAACTCGACCCCTGGTTTCCGAGATATCTCAAAAAATGTGGTTTTGAGGGCTGTTTTCACCCCTTCAAAGTGGGTGGTTGCCAATTAAAAAAAAACACGTATCAAATACTTTTCGGAGAACTATATCTCACACATGTTTCATTAAAATCGTCTTGCATCAACCGAACATGTTCCCTTGTCAGATATCAGATTCTGGTTCTCACAATGAACTCGAACAATTTTCATTTTGCAAAAAGATTATTTCGAGAGACATACCGCAATGATGCGCGTATCAGCCTCGATGCGCATCTACATAGGTATTCCTTTGGCGGAAGATCAATCCTCCGCTGGGTCTTTCCCTGCGAAACTCTCGCAAGGAAAATCCTGCCTCGAGGATCCTTTCCTCGCTGCAATTCGATCGCCTTTCACCGGAACCCCGATATGTTGTCGTTGCAAACAAACGTCTCCTCCCCTTGTAACAATTCCTTACATTACCGACGGTTCCAGACGTGGTTCGAGACAACTACCGGGTTCTCAAAGAGGAAACGGTGAAGCCACGTTCGTCCAAACTTTTTTGCGATTTGCGTCGAACACACGTGTTTCAGAGACCGACTTTCCAAACCGATTGTTCCGAAAGCTGGACTTCAAACGGACGAATTTTATCCTTTTATTTTCAGTTTACCTTCGCTACACACTTTTCTTCGATTACGGTGCTCTACCCTATTGTCTGTAAAAATGAATTCGGTGCCTATTAAAAACCGTTCAAACAAACCGTACACCTTCCGAACTATATATAGAAATTGCCAATATTCGAACAAAAATTCCTCTTTCAAAAAAAGAAAACCATCGTTTGAAAATCTGTGACCATTTACTGTCCCAGGATTAAAATCCATAGGCGCTCTTTAGGTTACGATGTAACCTATCACCGTACGAGTGACAACAAACATAAATCTCGCTTGACCTAACCGAATCACTGACCGTCGCCAAAGAATCTTTTGCTACAAGGCTGTCAATAAAACCTAATGTCGCGATCTGGAGCACAGCGGCGTGCTCTGGTTGCAACCGTGTCCCGGTAATTGTTTGTAAAAATGAATTCGGTGCCTTTTAAAAACCGTTCAAATAAACCATACACCTTCCGAACTATGTATAAAAATTGTCTATATTCGAACAAAAATTCCTCTTTCAAAAAACGAAACCATCGTTTGAAAATCTGCGGCTATATACTGTCCCAGGATTAAAATCCATAGGCGCTCTTTAGGTTACGATGTAACCTATCACCGTACGAGTGACAACAAACATAAATCTCGCTTGACCTAACCGAATCATTGACCGTCGCCAAAGAATCTCTTGCTGCAAGGCTGTCAATAAAACCTAATGTCGCGATCTGGAGCAGAGCTCTGGTTGAAACCGTGTCCCGGTAATTGTGAGAGAGCAAAGTGCAAATGTCTGTGTAGTCAGAGCCACTCGGTCCGTCGGCTGGAAAATAAAAGAAACGGAATTCGAAGGAAATGGTCCGACTTGCTCGTGTCGCCAGCGAGCACCCGAACAGAGTGCCCCGGCATTATGCTTCCGCTCTAACTATGTTTGTTTACGCTGGCGCGCGCAACGAGCCCGGAGATGCATTTTTAAGTCGACGCACGCGATTGAAACGCGGGAAGAGCCTCCGTTGAAACGGAGCAGTTTATCCGAGTCGTCTCTCGAAAAAAATGTTGAAGCTTCCAGGACGTCAGCCGCGTTTCCCTCCTTTTCTTCTTCCTTTTCTTTTTCTGTTTCTTTTTTCGCTCGTTTCACGGCAGAGAAAGGATTACGAACGTTTTACGCGCAACAATTCGCGGACGGAAGGAACCGCCGCGGCGCGGCGAGAACAGGGAATTTTCCCGAGCGGAAAAACAAGTTACGCGGCCGGGAAAGGTAACGAGCCAACTGACGGAACACCGATAAAAAGGAAGAAGCCATTTTCCCGTCGACTTTTCATAGTAGACGTTTCGAATGCTAACACTTTCGAATTACTCCTGCCGCTCCCCAAAACACGACATTCTACTCGTTTCGATGTGTGTCACAAGTATCACGAGAAATTGCAAAATTTCTAGTAACAAAAGTTTATTCCCAGGAGCAACTTGTCTCCCCCACTCTACCTCCCCCCTCTACTACGCTATTCCCCCACCACGGCCCGGTCACGTGACTGAGCCGGCAGAGAGAGGGTAACGTTCTTCCCCTCGATTCGAGTCGATTCCCCTGACCCCGATCATTCCAACCAATTGCAATCTAAAGAAATGTTTGTTTACTCATTGTCCAGCAAACTAGTCGGTCTAACATCTAACAAAAAAATTCAAGTCATTTGGATAAATTTGAAAAAAGGTATGCGATTTTTAAGAGTGTCCACTTAATATCGT
The DNA here is from genome assembly GCF_050948215.1 of Halictus rubicundus. Taxonomy (NCBI): domain Eukaryota; kingdom Metazoa; phylum Arthropoda; class Insecta; order Hymenoptera; family Halictidae; genus Halictus; species Halictus rubicundus. Next base: position 14,277,275 of record NC_135160.1, read on the forward strand.
CCTCGACTGTACAAGTCGAAACTTCATACTGTTGTACCTCATTATGGAAACATCTGACAAAAAAATGTTTCCGACAAAATTTACTTGTTTTTTCCCGTAGAATCTAAATACGTAACGTTTTATAGGGGGTCTATTTAAAATTATACCCCGGCCCCCTTTAAAAAGAAAGGGGGCGTCACTTCAGGTTTATGTAATTAGAAAGGCCCTTCGGATCCATGGAATTTAAGAGCAAGAACTTTAAAATCGATGGCATAGTTTCCGAGATATTGAGCTGTTAAGAATTATGCGGGCCACCCTGTATGTCGCCAAGGTCTCGACGATAAATGTCGCGGAATTATCCCCACTATGTACCCCGTGAGGGGACGCCAAGGTCGAGAGGCCTAGGTAAACATAACACGGATATGTCTCCTGTACGATACTTGACGCTGGCAAGACCCGTGTTGCTGACATATATCGAGAATTCACTGTACTCCGAGCACAGAGAACATGAGGTCGCTGTTTCTCGCGAGAGATAAAACGGGGAGAAAAAAGAGCAGAGATACGCTCGAGTTTTTCCGGACAAGCAGGAAACGACCGTGTAGACGAAGACGTCGGCACACGCCGACTAAAAAGGAACGAGAACAATGCCATTCAGCCTGCGTCACTCTCCCAAGCCGGATAAATCGTCGTTTGAATCTCCGACAATGGATATCGCTATCGGCACGACTACCCTCGATATCTTGACGTCCTTTGAGAGGAACGAAAACAGAAAAACGCACGATGCGCGCCGGCTACCATAAGCGCAGCGGCACGTGACCCTGTTAACCCTCGCATCGACGACCCGGTTCCCTGGGAACAGAGTTTTTTAATGGAATTTTTCGACTTTGGTGGGCGTGTGCGAAATGTTTAATCTTTTCTTCGATTCGTTCGCGCAGGATCATTTGCGATAGTTATGTTATCTGCTGCCGCTTTTTGCGATTGTTTGTTTGCTATGACGATAACCCTCGCAAAGCGAATGATTACGACTAGATTGCGGATTTTATGCGTTTATGGGACAAGTGTGTAGCTGCGAAACATTATAGTGAAATAGAGTCAAATAGAAACCATCGATAATAGTTGAGTTTTATAGCTGGAATATGCTATTGCTAATTTTTTAATATTTTGTTATATAATTGCTTGTTCTAAACTTTTTATTAATTTTTATATCAGGTCGTTTAGCAAATGCATCCGAGTTACTAGGGCGTGAAAAGTATCGCATAATCGAACGTACATTATTTGATGCAGGCTCAATAATTCCATCCATTACCATTATCCATCTATAATAAGTGGAATATTCGATAGATAGCGCTATTCATCTGTTATTCCAACCATAATCGACGGAATATTATCCGTCTAATACTCGAGTTATTGCTATCGAAGTCCTCTCTGTAACGATTTAGCAAATATCCCGATTTACGATATTACTTGAGCGCAATGAAGAAGATAAAACTAAATAGAAATAACTGTACAAGAGAAATACGTAATCGAAATTCGATATTGAATTGTACAATACATATTACGATTCGCCAATACAGTTGAGAAAATTTAATATAGGCGATTCTACTATGTTTGTTAATTGATATGAATAATACAATTAATATAATGTTATATTGATTATATCACAATATTGAGTATATTGATTTATATGAATAACAGTCACGTATTTATACGGTACATTTTTATGCAAAATAAAAATTTCTTAAGTCGATTGCGAGGAACAGAAGATTAGTAAAACTGCATTTTTTCTTTCAATAATTCTGATCAGTCGAAAATAGTGTAACAATGCTTTTACATTGTTTATGTCTCACCTGATCGTTTCTGCCATAACTGCATAAAATCCGCAAACCCTGACCTTCCTCCAGAGATTGCAACTTCACTGAAATGACTTCATATAATCCGCAGTCTTGTTCTGTACAAAAACAAATGAATAAGTGTTTGTTCCAGACCTTCCCGAACAACTTCCGCTAAAACCCATATTTCCCAGCGATCATCAAAGTGACTTTTGTCACTCCAGATTGACGAGTCTCTTCACGGTTGCACATCGCAAATCATCAATATTATAGCGAGCGTATCGGCATACGCACAGGTCCCTAGTTCTCGTAGGCGAGTGCGCATGCAATCTCGTCAGTCCTCCTGCGTAACGCAGTCTGTCGTCGTAACGATTCGCTGCATACACGCGCATACGTGTATTCGTCGCTCGAGAGGGACAAAATGTTCGGTAGCTGCTAGGGATGTGCGAGAACACAAATGGGGAATGGGGCACAAATAAATAATAAGTATAATTATTTATTGTAAATTGAAAGAACGCTGTCCATCACGAATTATTCGCAAAAGTGTCGTATCTTATATTCTCGAAATTTTCGGGAAACCCGATTCCTTGGGGGAATAATCTCGAAATTTTCGGGAATCCCGATTCCTTCGGGGAATTTCAAAATTTTCTGGAAACCCCATTCTTTCGGAGAATCTCGAAATTTTCGGGAATCCCGATTCTTTTGGGAATTTCAAAATTTTCGGGAATACCGATTCCTTCGGGGAATCTCGAAATTTTCGGGAATCTCGAAATTTTCGGGAAACCCGATTCCTTCGGGGAATTTCAAAATTTTCGGGAATACCGATTCCTTCGGGGAATCTCGAAATTTTCGGGAATCCCGATTCTTCCGGGAATTTGAAAATTTTCGGGAATCTCGAAATTTTCGGGAACTCGACCCGACCCGACCCGACCTCTTCCGAATATTTCGGGTTCTCGCACACCCCTAGTAGCTGCGAATCGGCCGACGAACTGGCCGGCAACGCTGAGGAACAGGTTCGAACGAAACAGGTGGCGGGGAATAAAAAGCGTCGCTTGTTCTTCCCAGTTGAATGTCGGCCAGCTGCTCGCCCGCGGAAACGCCCAACTTGTTCCGGACTTGTACTACTAACATTCAGTACCTACCCGTTCCCTGGTTTTCTTTTTTTTTTTTTTCTTTTCCTTTTTCGTTTTGCTCGTTCGACAGACCGTAACTCGCTCGCACGCGTTCTCCACCGGGTTTTTCACCGGGGGAGGAGGAGAAAAAAAGAAAGAAAGGACCGGAGGCGAAAGAAAAGCGCGGAGATAGTTTTACGTTTTTCCTTCGGACGATTCACTTCGTCCCGGGACGAAAATAAAATTAGTTGGTACTGGACACAGGATCAGAGACGAACCGGGCATCGGTCGCGAATAGTCGCGAAACTCGTGTCGTTTAATGGGTCGTGGCACCCCATTGGCCGCAGTAATCCGTTTCGGTTAATAACTCAGTGGCGTGAAACGTTTAACAACAGCAATTATGCACGGCAATATGTAAACGCGGCACGCGCGAGCACAGTGCCGTGATTAACGTTAAATTACAAGTAACTCGGCCTCGGCGAACCCGTCGAATCCTCGACGGGCCGTGTTCCGAATATGTTTACGCGATGTTTGCTTTGCCATCGACGACACAGACTCGATCATTACGTCCTGTTGTTATTACGTTCGATCGGTGGGAACGCTGTCTGTAGACGAGCCTGTGAAATCACCCTAATCCTGATTTTTTTCCGTGTACAATATTATCACGTTAACTGCCACGTTAGTCACATACGACTGACAGTGATTCTTGACTGAGTTTGGAAATTCATTTTTATTACAAGATGTCCAGATAAACCAAATTTTGTTGGAGTCTTTCGAATTCAAACGGGTTAAGACAGCATCCCCTATAATACATTTTCAATTTCTAGCTGTGCTTTCATTAATTCAATTACTCTGATTTTCCAAGGATCTCTGGGGCTGATATTTGGCACTTAACGTGTTCACCCTCATGGTCAGTAAACTGGAGCATTAATTCCGCGACCTTTATCGTCCAAGCCTCGGCGACATGTACCGCGAATTCAGTATTTCATTGTACTCGATGCAAACAATTTCGCTTCTACGTAAAAACCCGCAGTTCAATCGTATCAGTCATACTAATGTCTTGCAGAATGTGTATGCACAATCCACGGAGCTTCAGCCCTTCATGCTCCTAGACATTAGGAAGACATCAACCTAACTCACCTGCTCCTGGACTCAGCATTTTCCAAATTCTCCTCAAGCTTCTCACGTACGATCATCGCCATTAACCCCCGTAGACATGCAATAAAAATAGGAAGCTATCAGAGTCGAGGGCGACCATAAATCATGCCATTTCCGCCCGTATGCAATCTCGCAATCCCGAGCAACGGACAGGAGATCAAACAGCTCTCGGCGTGTGGAGCACGTAGACGTAAAAATGCCGACCCGCAGCACCGTGTGTGTTTTCCAGGTAGAACCGAGACATCCTGTTTGCGCTCCGACACTCTCGAACTTTCCCGAATCTCGGCAGCACGCTCGAAGCGGCGCGCGCCCGCCTCGAACGTAATTCTCCGGTGAACAATCACGCGCCGCTGTCTCTTCCCATCGGGTACGTCGGCCGTAATAAAAGATGGATGAAAGTTCAATTCCGCGGGATCGCGGGAAAAATGATGTATTCGCTGCGTACGTGCGAGAACCTGTATCGGCGAAACGTGTTTCTAAGTGGGCTTCATTTCCGGTCTGTCGCGAGGATCGACGAGAGCGACCGAGCCGTTCCCCGAGCGGAAACTGCTACCCCTGGACAGAATGATGGCGACGCGCGTCTGCTATCTTCGAGGGATTAGGCCACCTCGAGCGTGTTAGGTTCGTAGTGACATGTTGGATTCGTCTTTTGCAACTTTTTCTTTGAAAAATTGAACGAAAATTTGCAGCCCCCTTTATTCACCTTTCGGTTCACCTTTATTATACAGGTTTCAAGGAATAATTGCGTGTTCCTCTGTTTTCTCTTTTTTACAAAACGGCTTGACCGGAAATATTCTCTGTTCAACATTTACCAGAGAAGCAGGATCTGTAATGAATGTTGATTTTTGTGGCAATTCTACACTTCTGAAGTTTCAGTTTTCGTAGAAAAGTTCCTCGTAAAAATGCTTGCAGCGGAAAGAGTTTTTCACATACTTCGGAAAAACCAGTACTTCCGTCGAACACGTGAAAAGAAAGATTCTATCAAAATTTGAAGTGAATCGGTTTGAAAATCTTATTTTCCGAGAACGGGCGGTAGATGAGAATATTTAAGTTTGTCTTTGTTCAGGGTGGACTAACCCCTCAATTAACTGAGTCTTTGAAAGAATACTATTACAAAAAGATATAAATCGTTCTACCGGTCAAATGACCTGTCGTGGTAGGTAAGACGGACAACAAATTTTTCTGAGAAAATAAACAACAAAAAAAGAAGTGAATATTGAAAAATGTATTGTACGCGTATTTTAGGAAAAGTCGTGAAGTTTAAAGGCGATTCGATTACGTTGTATACAGGGAATTCTAATCGAAATTTTAAAAACGGTCATTTGACCGGTCGCGGTAGGAATAGTGTTAACAATTGTTAGAAAGAACGGAAATATCTCGAAAACTACACGTTTGCGCGAAAAACGACAGGTACACTTTCCGTCGAGCATGTCGAAACGACTGGAATGGCGTGGGTCACGTGTCGAAAGAAAGGGGGGCGTTTTCTCTTTTTCGAGTGTCACCGTGTTACTCGTCTGTGCAGAGAGAGAGAGATAGAGCGACAAGTTCGCGAGTCCGTAAAAGTAAGGCGGACGGGGTCAATTTTCATAACAATAAAAGTAACAGCGCCGGCGATCGAGACGGGGGTTAATAATCCTACGAGTGAGCTGACGACGAGACGGTAGTAAAAGCTTAGCGCTCCGTGGATGCTCGACGTTCCCGCCGCGCCGGTTACCGTGGTGAGTCGTCAAAGAAAAAGAGAGAGAGAGAGAGAGAGATCATGCTCTCTCGTGCGTCGCAGTTTTCCTTTCGATTTTCCGTTCCCGTTCGAACGAGTTCGAGAACTCGCCACTCGCTCGGCTCTCGCGGCAACCGCTAACCGGCAAAGAGCGGCGAAATATGCAAGGAAAAGGGGAGAGAGAATAGAGTGGAAACGCGGTTATCCTTCGTGGAATTCCAATTTGCCGGAACGCGAGCGTGTTTTCGCGTGCCGTACGCGCCCAGACCAAAGGGATCGAACCTTTGGACGAGAACGGCCGGGAATAGCGGGAGCATTGTCCGTCGGATCGGCCCGTGAACCGAAGAAAAATAGGCTCGGAAATCGTCGATTTGTAAGGCGACTGTTCCGTTCAACGGCCCTTCAGTGGCCACTTCTTTGCTGAATTAGTGATACAGCCATGGGACTGACGGAACAGGTTCGAAATTGTTCTCACCTGCGATCTTACTATTACCAGCGAGAAAATTATTGTTTTCCAATGGGAGAGACGCGTTGGTGATATGGTTGTCCATCGCTCTTCGCAGAACCTTGTCCATTGCACGGAATCCTTGTTCGTTGCACACTGGCACTCCCACCGCGAGGTGTTCAAGGTTCTGGCACTTATGGTCTGCACAGAAACAGAGGAAGATCGACGCCACGAATCACTGTACAGTGAATTCTCCATATGTGTCGCCGAGACGTGGCCGATAAATGTCGCGCGATTATCCCCACTACCGCGAGGTATACCGTGTTATGTTTACACTCCTCGGCGTCCGAGGCCTCGCGCGCTTCGTGAGGTATACCCCGCGGTAGTGGGGATAATTCCGCGACCTTTATCATCCAGCCCTTGGCGACATATATAGAGGAATCGCTGTACCCCGTGAGGGACCAAGAAGCACAAGAGCTCATGCGTTCGAGTCTTTTAGATTTATACGACGAATACTGCAGTTGATCTCTCATCAATATTCTCACTGGACATTTCCTACCAAGATATGATCCTCGTTATGACGGTTCCGGCTGAATGCTTGATTGTAATTATGAACGTTGTATCGCCCCTTTCGAGTTAGTCGAGTTCAATTCTGTACTCCTTGGTCGTTAGTTATTCTTCGGTGACAAGAAGAAAATAAATGTTCGCTTCGCGTGACCGCCGTTATCGCAACGTAAATTCGTTCTCTCTTTTTTTTTCTTTTGTTGCACGTTGCTCTTGGCGCGCAACGATGGTCATTTATTTTTATCAAACTCAACCGTGTATACCAGAATAATTCGTTTTCTCCCCAGAACAAATTTCCCAGATTGATTTGCAGTGATCCTGTGATTAACCCTCTGCCAATTGCGCGACGTTTATCGTCCAGGCCTTGGCGACATGTATAGGGAAATCACTGTACAGGTCGAGCTTTGGGGGTATACTGGCAGTGGGGATAGTCCCGGGACTTTTATCGGCTAGATATTTGGGACATGTATCGAGTAAAGACTGTAATGGTTCGCTTCCTTCGTTTGGAGTAGTGTTTTGCGACGACACCATTGCAGAACAATATTTATTAATGAAAGGGTGAAAGATTTTCTGTCTAGACTGAAACTTTCGCGCACACCCCACGAATTCGTTGTTGACATAAATCCAGCAACAAACGAGGATCTTTCTGTAACTTTCTGGTAACGAATACACAATGGGATCCAGCCGGATAACAGCAGCAACTAACGAACCCGAGCGAAACGAAGCGGCAGAGTAATCTGTTCTTTGGAGGAACGAAACACAATCCTAAATTATAATCGCGAAAGCTCAAGGGAGGGGGAGGTTGGGGGTCTTCTCTATTCCCCAGTCATTCTTCGTGTTACCACGGTGGAATATCCGATCCACGGCGCCGGTATCGAAGTTCTTTCATTAAACTTGCGAGGATTGTTGTCTCCGTGGATGCCCCGGGGCAACAAAGTGTCCGACGTCAGCGTCAACCCGGTTGATTAAGTTCCTCCGGGCCGAGACAAAGGGCGCGTGCAACTGTCGACTCCCTGTCACTCAACCCTCGATTTCTCGCGAAATCGCATGAACGCAGGAACGTCCCGCGGACGTGGCACGCGAGTTCGCCGTCGATGCTCGATGATCATGCGAACTGTCCGCCGAGCGACCAATAAGTCACGTCTAGCAACGTAATCTAGTAATTTCGTATGGGATTACAATGTAAAACACAATTTTTCAACTTCCCTTTGGTAAAGCAGGAGTATTGGAAATCGTATTAATAGGTTTCCGGTAGGCAAAGTGTTAAAATGTAAAATAACTTGCACCGCTTTTGCATTAAATGCCTCAATTATTGCTGTGTAATGCTCTTCGAGAACTTTCAATATTTTTCTGATATAAAATTGCATTTGTCAAGGACAACTGTGAGAAAATATTTTTCAATTGAACTGATCATTAGTATCGAGAAACAGTAAGCACTTAGAAATATCCATGTTTGTCGAACAAGTAGACTTCAGATTTCATGTATTTATGAGAAAATTTGGTAGATCAATCACAAAACTAAAACGACATTATCGTTGAAAATAATTTCCATCACTTGCTGGGCATTCACCCCATTCCATAAAAAATTACGGAATCTTCAATATGGCGGATGGAAGATTCGGATTTAAACGAAAGTTTAACAGAAAACCTACCACGGTCAAAATGACCGGTTTTCTATTTCACAATTATTGAAATTACAAAAACGTTTTTGTAGGAACTTCCTGAATTGACCTCTTTATTTAAGTACATATTATAATGAGAATCGTTCAAAGTTTAAGTAAATTGAATTTTCTCCTTCTATGAGACGTTTCACTTTCATATGTTTTGTGCTAGGTAGGTTTAGCGTTAAAGTTTAGTTAAACAGTTAAAGTTAAACACTCGCGCTTGTATTTTTAGCATTTTCTGGTGTGCACGTTCGGAAATTTTCCTGTGAAACTGTTGTACCGAATGGCAACTTTGCTCTTTGCTCGGACCGTGGGCTGGCAACAGATTATTCCGAGATACGTATATTTCAATGTAAACTGGAACGAACAGACGTTATAACGAACGAAGTTCTGGAACCAATTAGCTCGTTCTAGCATTCCCTGCATTGGATCGAGTGAAACAAATTCTGTTAGGATCCACGATCCGAGATGCACGACCGTTGAAAGAGTGATCATTACTACGACTCTTCTCTTTTTCGAGACCAGTTTTATTGAATAAACTGCTTTGATTTCGCCGGATTTCTGTTTTTAAGCACTGACGTGGCTGGCGACGTGTTAATCGATCGATGGACGGGAAAAGGTCACGAACCAATTTCGCCTCCATTTAGGTAGCCAGAACCGTGCCCTGAAAACTCGAATGTCCGCATCTCAACGCATGAAATTTTTGAAAGCGGAAGTTTATGTTTTTTTACAAATAATTCGGTGGGTATGAAAAGGGAGAAATTGCAGGGGAATGTGTGTTTTTCAGTTTCTTATACAGGGAATAATACAATAATTTCCAGTAAACATTAACCCATTTGCATTATTAGTCACTATCACCGGAACGTATATATACAGGGTCCTTCCGTTTAGTTATGTCACCTTTTTTTTTAGGCATTTCCGATAGTGCAATTAAAAAATGTTTTAGACAAAAGTTTGTCAGTACTTGACGAGCTACATGTTGGCATATTCTTAAATCTAAAAAAATGCTTTTTACGTAAAAAAGTAAAGGTCACCTTGACTTTTTTAAATGGCACCACATGTTTTGGACATCATAGGATTGTTGCTGACGTCGAGACGAATTCAACAGTGTATTATACTATGCCCTTGAGATGACCTCAAACTCGAAAATTTTGTGCAAATGTAACTTTCATAAAAAATTATTTCTTCCAAAACAAAGCAAGTTACATTAGATGTTCGAATTGCGATCTTTTCATATTTCCTTGTGATGCAAATGGGTTAAAAGGACAATCTCGTCGAAATTTCGTACAAGTTAAAAAATTCTCGCATGATTTCTACAAGTGCAAGATACTGTAGGCACAAATGAAGAAATCGTAAACAAATCTTTTTACTTGTCGAGTAATTCCGGCGTTGATTGCCCGGCGCGTTTTATCCGCTCGAAGCAATCAGTGTCTTTCACAGACTCCTCCGACGAGAGCCGACTTTTCGAAAGAGAAGACGCGAACCATCAGAAAATTTTCTCGATTCTACTGCCGAGCTAACTGGGTCATCCGGTAGCATCATGGCCGGCTGATCGCCGCTCGAAGCAGTAGTAAATTTCGGAACTGGGTTTACGCTTAACATCGCGAGTACGAGTGTATCGTAAAATCTGAATGAAATACAGTTTCGATGGGTGCATTACGAAAGAAATAATACGATATAACGGGCACGTGATAAGAATTTCTCGGGACAACCGTTCCTTTTTACTGCGTCTATTCCCCCCGTGGGGAACCGTTTGATATCGTTCTCCCTCGTTTCCCGTGCCTTTCTTAAATTCGACATTTGTCTACGACGCCCGTGTTGTCGCCGGAAAATTGATATCGGGGGATTTCGCTATCTGCGCGAAACACCGTCGCAGCCCACCCTGACACCGGAGCCTGGCAGATCGATGTTTACGATAGCGCTTGGCCGTTGGCACCTGGACATATTGTTGCTTTTCGCCCGGGATCCTGAACGACAACCACATCCCCCGAAGTTGCACGCCCCTATCGGCTGCCCCGTTGCCTTTATGGTCGCAAGTTTCTGCAGGCTCTCGTTCCGTCGATGCGGCTCGATCTGATTGCGCCCCGACACCTAGCCCTTACTCTAAACTCCATCGCCAACTTTGTCCCTTTGCCTCCAGAATTTTATCGGGCCCGTTTCACGACAATTCGACGACGCTTCCTGGAGGACTAATGCCTCGATACACGCGTCGATTAACTGTTTACAGAAAAAGGTTACCTGGCATAGGGGACCATGGCCACGGCATGGTTCATGCGCAAATGAAACTAGTGTTTCGATGACACCTTCGTGTCACCTTCAAGATCAATCCAAACCGTAGGTTTCCGCTTTAAATTTCAATCGTAATCTCTACAGAGGTTCTCAAGGTTACTCCAAGGTCAAACAAATACAGTCACCCCCTTCTACATGCTGTTCGCGATAATTTGTACCGGTGTTTTTTTTCGCAAAAGAGTTATAAACGCTTAAAAGTGGAAAAATTGCCGTTTTTCAGGATTTTCGACTTAAAATCGCACTTTTCATCGTTTATAACTCGTAAACGTATTAACCAATATCGGTGAAATTTTCAGCACGGATATAATTTATTCGAGCGAATCAAATACATTCTTTAAATTTTCAATACAGGCTCAGATAAAAAAGCTGAAAAAACCAACTTTTACTATTTCTTTTGCGATTCCGAGCAATTCAAATTTTTTTCAAAAATTTTTTACACCTCGTCTAATAAACTGATTCTCCTAACTTCTCAATAAAATTCAAGTCATTTGATCTAATTTTTAAAACGTTATGTTGCTTCAAATAGTGTAGACTCAGTTTTGCTCGTTAGTGTATATTCTTAAAAAGATGGCCACAAATTTTGACAGATACAATCGTGTTATTTTTGTAAAGTAATGTAGAATAGTAATTTTCAGTGCTCCGCAAAGCTAGTGTTAAGTATGGCAGAGGAATCGTTCGCGGTGAAGCCAATTCCGGATGAAAGATGCGGGTCGAAGCTGGAAAATAATCCCGCGGAGCAGGATTGCTGGTCGGCCTGGTTTCGCCGGTGTTATTCCGGCCGAATTCAGCGAGCGGGTTGCAATAAACCGTGGCGCACTCGGCGGTTATTAAACGCGGCATAAATATAAAAGTAAGGAACGCAGGGTCGGCCTCGATTGCGTTTTCGGGGTGGAAAAACACGCGAGGGCTCCTGCGGAACAAGCGTGCAACAGAGCGTCGCGGGAGAGAAGAGGGCCACCCTTGGGGCGCAAACGCGGCTCTCGAGCCTGTTCCCTGTTAATTGAACGCTCGAACCGGCCCGGAATTGTAAACAACGAAACGTTTCCTAGCGGGGAGAACGCGGCTCGGCAGGAACGACGAGGACACGTCCTCTCGCGATGAGCACGAAGGAAGCGCAATCACCTCGTTTCCAACAGTGCCCGGCCGACCTTACGTGTGTCCCGAGGATTTATATTTCACCTTTGCACTCGAAGCCATTTTAACTCCAACGCGAAACATTTCTTCCGACCTAGAATATTTCCCTTCTATGCAGGGTGAGTCGCCTAACGTTTGCACCTCGAATATCTTTGTTGTTACTAAAGATGCGTAAAATATGGTAAGCACTTTGAATGGTGCAATGGGGCTGACACGATGCCATAAAAAAATTTTGTTTTGATGTGTCATTTTTTTAGAGATATCAAGGTCACCTTGACTTTTTTAAATGGGACCACCCTTTTTTTAAACACCTACAATGATAGTCCCTTTCATTAGGAATTCGGTGACTATATTATTCCGAGGTCATTCAAGGTCAAGGACAGAAAAAACGTATAAAACTAAAATACGAAAGCAGAATACCTGTATTTTATAAATGTTCGAAATGGTCTACGTCACTACATTGATGTAAACGAGCTCTGAAGGAATGTTAGCGATATTATTATAATATATCTTACGATGCAAATAGGTTAACGCGTTCATCGTCCCACGTCCCATATATTAGTCATGGCTACGCTGCGGTTGTTGATGCAAATTCTTGTCATTGGAGACTGTGCTACTTCGGGAAAGTCTGAATTATGTCGAAACCTCCTCCACCTGCTGAGGGCGGCTTCGTGAAGTTCGAGATAGCACGCGAACTTCGTTGAATCTCATTAATATTGTTAATATATTATATTTTTTCGACAGCCTTTCTCGTGAATTTAATGACTTATTTAAGTCGTAGTTGAGAATGATAAATAGGAGCTAGAGAAAATGACGATGTTACGGAAAAATATTTTCCGAATACATTTCTATATTTTGAAATGCTTTTTGTGTAGTCTGCGTTGGTTCCTCAATGGTTCTGTACGTTGCGGCAAATCAACTTTCACACGGGTCGTTTTAGTCGATTTGTTGTTTGCACGGTAAACATCCGGTATGTAAAAAAGACTCCGATCAATGTAAATTTGATCTAGCACGGATAAAATCGAAAAATAATCGCAGTTTTTTACATGGAAAAAGAAATTGCACTTATGATTTAACATAGCACGACATTTAGCACCGCTCAATTGTTTTTGGGCCCGTCTAAACTTTAACACTAGGTTTGCGGGTTCCGTTGAAATAAAGGGTTCTGATATTTTTAATTTTCGATTATTGAGACTGTAAAGATGCATCCGTGAGGAATTATTGAAAAAATTTATTTCTTCGGGTATACATTATAAAGAAAGTGGTTAAAAACTTCAATCTCTTCATTTTCATAAAGTAAATACCTCCTATCTACTTTTCTAACAGGCTCAAAGAATTTAGAAATTATAGCAATTTGTTCCCCACGTTTTCCAATAACTCAATTCCGCAGAAATTACTCAACTGTTCAATCAAACTGAGAAGCTTGTAAGCAACATTCAGCGTTCTACCAGTAGAAGCAAAAAATTGGAATTTGCAACGAGTCGGTGAACTACCAGAATTCCGTATCGCTTCTCGTTCATCGGAGGGACCATTAAGGTTAATTAGCGAGCAGCTGCTTATTACCATTTCCTTAAAAAGGCGAAACGAAGGCGAGGAGAAATCAAACGGGTCATAGGATCGTTACAGCCGGTTCCCATAGGGGTTAACACCGGAAATTCGATTCGCGGAACAGAGCTCTCGACAAATAAATATGGTCTCGCCTCGGCCGAATAAGAGAGAGAGAGAGAGAGAGAGAGAGAGAGAGAGAGAGAGATTCTACTGTAATTGGTAATCGCAATTTGATCGAGTGTGCGAGCCGGTGGAATAAATACCGGCACGGTGACGGATCGAAGATCGACGCCATTAGGTAAGAGATTGCTTTCCCGGCGAATCGGCGATCAGCATTTTTCCGGGAAAGCGTGGAACTCCCTCCCGGAGAGTTCGTTACCTGTTTCAATTTTCTCCAATCAAACGTGACGATGGAACAATCCGGGTCCTCGGCGAGGGAACGATCGACAGAGAAAACAGCCGTGCCCGATACAAGGAAACGAACCGAGTCGAGCTTTATTTCGGAGAAAATCGTCAGGGCCGAGAAGAAGGTTTCCAAGTGGAAAATGCCGAGCCGAGGGCGTAGGCGGAAGACAGCAATACGTAGCGATTGTCCTCGTCTCTCATCGCGAAGCGAAATAGAGGTCTTTCGAGAGGTCAAAGGCGAGGCGCCAAGTAGAAAGCTCGCTCGCGAAGCTTCGAAGCTGTCGCCGAAGCACGGATACAGCACCGGCCATACAGGAACCAGTTGCACGGACTTCCTCGCCCTTTGATCCTTCATTCTCCCACTTTCCGTATCCGGCGATTGTGTTTCGCGAATCACGCACCGATCCGGATTCTCGAACGCATTCGCTGCACGCGTACACCGTCAGATCTTTTACTTCCGTGGGCACTCGCTACCAATAAAAATCCACCATCCCTTAAACATGCAGATACAAACGTTGCAGCGAGCTCCTGTTGTAGCTTCGCATGAGTTTTACGAATCAAATTGAATCAGGAGTGGCATTCGATTAAAGACGAATTTTCTGTATCACAATTTTAATATGTTTACAATGCTCTGCACAGATAGTGTAATTAATAGACTGCGGATCTTTATGCAAAATAAAAATTGTTTCCACCAAGTGCGAGACACGGGGCAAACGGAAATTAATTTTTCTCTTTGGTAGTCTGTTCCGTTGTGAATAATGCATCGATAGTGCCGTATTCTTTCAATCTTTCAACTGTTTCAAATTACACTGCAAAAAGTCATTTCTCGGTCGAAATGGATCCGAGCACTGCTGTCAGTGGATTAAAAAATAAACTAACTTCGTCGTAAACTGTTCTTCGCTGAAATCCACGAAGTTACTGCTAAAGAGATCGCTGAAAACCGAGAAATTACTGCGACCTTAAAAACCTAAGAAAAAAGAGACGTAGTTGATTATACGTTTTCCATATTTTCCATGAGTAGATTTACCCTTTTTCCAAGTGCACAGCAAATAAATTCAAGGATTTAATTTACATACTAATATTTGTCCCGGCGAGTTAATGCAATTTTTAATTTCCTCGACAGAGTAATATCGCGGTGGTACGCACGAGAGTAGGGCTGAGAATGCAAATATTAAGCAAGTAATCTGCACGGTCAACGCAAAACCAATTAACTGCGTAAGACCTTCCACTTACAGCGTGTCCATCACTGTGTACTTTGCATACTTCAAATATTACCGTTGTAATATTGTGCATGTTTATGCAAATTTACCGTTGTTCACCGTGGTACGAATAACAAAATATAGTAGAATTCGATGTCTCGTGGATTTATTATACTTGCAACAACACGTGTACGCTGAAAAAAATCATTTCTCAAGTTCATTTTTCAACAAGTTTCCAGGGTATATTTTTTATTGAAACTTTATAGTTTTTCTTCGATAGCCTTATAGAGCATGACAAGACGAATCCGACGAGTACAATAACCATACCATTCCAATCATTTAATCTCAAGATATGTTTGTCTGAAGGATGAATTATCTAAACTTTCAGACATAAATATCTCGAGACTGAATGATCGCAGCGGTATGGTTATTAAGATGATTAGATTCGTCTCGTTGTGCTCTACAAAACTATCGAAGCAACTATGTAGGGTTACATTTAAGAATTCACTTATGACCTTCGGATCTCGTTAAGAAATGACCTTGAGGAAAGATTCTGTTTTCTGTTGCAGATAACCCCTGAGATAGTATAACTTTATTCCGAAAAGTTTTTTCATACGACTTCAAATAAGGCAAATAATTGCGTGCTCCCATTCAGCCGAGACACCCTGTAGACGCGATCAGGATTTTCTTAAAAATGAAAGACAGCTGTTTATTTTGATTCTCGCTCATAATATGTTGTAAACAAGCTGGAACAGCGCTCTCTAATCCTCTCGAGATCAAGTTCAAACAAAATGTTCTCCTTCGGCGAGCAAACAAGAGTAGAGGGATTTGTTGAAAAACAAAGAACAGCGTTACGGCCGCGTTTCGTATTTAGCTGGTCGGAGGATCACCGGGAATATAAAATATACAAACGGGGGAACGGGTCGATGAAGCATAACGCCGAGAATAGGATAGCGCAAAAGGCGACCGATATTTCGGCATCAAAAATACCGAAGACCCCGGGCAACCGGTACCGAGGTGGAATAAACAGTAAATAAATCGATTCGCATCCACCAGGCACTTGGCCGGCTGCCGCTTTTATTTTCCATCGAAGCCGTTGCGAAACGAAACGAGCGCAGCTAGCAACCGGCCGCTGCATCGATCCCTTAAGGGGGTAGACACCACCTTCATCCTTCTAAAAAATTCTCATTTCCATTTTCTTATAGTTTCCGAAATTTCAAACCTTTGTATCAGGTCTGGGCAACTTCTTCCCCGCCGTCGCTTCGCGACCCCCACTACCACTGTGAAGGTTCCCCCACTTTTCATCTCTCCTGGAGACAACCTCCTATAGGTTCCTAACCCAATGCCCCCTCCTTCCACACTCCATAGGAGTATGGTGGGGGGTCTCAGGAGTGGGAACAGGACTCGCGCATGGCTCGCGAGCCACCAGTTGCCCAGGCCTGCTTCCTGTCATTTAAAACGCCCCTACGGACCAGGTCGAAAAACTGCTGATGAGTTGAAACTTCTGATCTCTGAATCCCTGAAAGTCTTTAAGGGCTAGATAATAGTCTCGAGAATGTTACGGCAAAATTTTATCCAAATCGATCCAGCAGTCTTTCAAATATAAATCCGAACGTTCGGGCATCGCCGAGGCGTTCGGTTAATAGAGGTTCTACTATATCGTGAATCAAACGAGCGAATGCGATCCAAATTGGGTCGTGTTTGGTATCATTTTACTCGGAAGAATGTCAGGAATATGTTGGTGACAGTGTCACGAAAAAATGATTGACAACAACAACGTTTTGTCGCTGGTTGTCTTTTTTGTTTACAGCGTCTGTACACGATACAGAGCGACGTAACGAAGTTTCCACGCATACCGTGACATTCCTGTACACTCGTTTCTCTCGGAATCGATTGGCCGTCAAGGGTATAGGTTCGATCGCGTTTATCAGAGTCAAAAAATTTATCACTCGGTTTTTCACAGCCGCCGGAACTGCGATGCGCATCCGCAAAGAAATCTTCCACGGTGTCCGAGATTTCTGCACACATTTAATCAAGCTGGTCTTCCCTCTTAAATCATCGCGGTTCCAGCGGGTTCCGGTGGTGGAAACGGTCCTCTTTTTATTCAATTTCGTTACCTGTGTAATCGACCAACCGTACAGGGTGTATAAACATTATATGTCACGGCCACCATAGCGTGATTCTACACCTCTGAATCAGTGGAGATCAGTCAAGGTCAAAGCGTTGAAAATCATTTTTTTATTGCATCGTACGGTACTCGTCACTCAAATTTTTCGACGCTTTGACCTTAATTGTCAAGGTCAATTTTGCGGTCCTTTTTTTTAACAGATCTCGACCGATCCAGAAGGGTAGAAAATCACGCTATGGTGATCGTGACATATAACTTTTGTACACCCTGTACAATCTGCTCGGGGGAACGCACACCGTAACCTCCTGTTCGAATATTTACCCACCGGGTGGTCCCCGTGGCCTTCATAATTTTCGTTTCGATGGCTCGGTGCCATCGGGCCGTGGCCCGACTCCGACGCGTTCTTTAAGCGCGTTTTGATTTAGCTGCTCCTTCTTCCGCTCCGCGGCTTTGTTTGATGTAATTTATGGATCGGCCCGGGGTGGCACCGTTGTATGCACTCCGCTACGTAAGAATCGCCGATGCATTAGCGTGATAAATCTGCCGCGAATTATCGAGCCACCAGGCTCGGCCCGACCCGGCCCGACCCGACCCGGCCCGCTCTGTTGGCCCGAAGCTGAAAAGACGGGCACGATCCAATATTTGATCGTGTCTCGTAATAATCTGGCAGATCGATGAACCGACGCGACGGGAAACGGATCCGAGGGCTGAATTTTCGTGCTGGCCTCCTCTCGGGCGTCGCCCCAACGGTAACTTCCTCATAATATCGGTCTCGAAAGGTTTCCGATAAGCCGGCCAGATGCAAATTACGCGCCGAGGAGGCCAATGAAATTTAAAAGAACCAACACGCCTCGCGAACTTCGCGAAACCGAGCCGCTGCATTCGTAATTATGGAGTTTTCGCGAACTCGGTGACGAAGGGACACCGAAAGCGGCGGTATTTCTTCCGAAAGTTCGCAAACTTTTGGAAATATCGACTTGTCGCATTCTCGTTGAAAGCATAATTTCAGAGGTATACAGTCGGGGACAGTGGACACTCTTCAAAATCTCATAGCTTTTTTAAAATTGGTCCAACTGACTTGAATCTTTTTTTTTTTTTTTAGGTGCTAGATCGACTTGTCTGCTAGACAATGAGCACACAAAAATTTCTTTAGATTGCAATTGGTTGGAATGATACAAAAATTCTGATTTTTCAGCTTTTTTATCCGAGCCCAGAACGATAATTGAAAAAATGCACTTTGTAGATTTCGGTGACTTGTATGCATACTGAGAATTTCATCGAAAACGGTCAACGTTGCAATGAGCTACACACGTTTCAAGATAAGAGCTTAATTGCGGTCTAAAGAAATTGTTGTTGACTCATCGCCTAGCAAACTAGTTGGTCTAACATCTGAAAAAAATTCAAGTCGATTAGACCAATTTTTAAAAAATTTCTGCGATTTATAAGTGTCCACTTAATATTGTCCCAGACTGTATATCACAGTTATTCACAGTAACATTCGGACGCCTTTAAAAACACGATAATTTTCATTTATATCTCTATCTTCATCTTTTATCTTCATTTTTAGATTTGTCACAGTTACCGGACGAAAACCAAAAGAAACCGCGATGTTCACCATCATCGTTTGTAACTCGAGCAAAAGCGTGGTGTGTTTACAATGAAAGGAGCACATATTAGTGATAGATTGGAGGCGAAAATCGATGAAAATTTCATTGAAATCACCTTTATTTTTATTTGTTGAACAGGTGCGATGATCTAATGACGTAACCGGAAGTACGAGGCCCTCGAACGTTGGCCTCGAGCACCTCTTCCCAGTGATTAGACCGGTGGTCGGCCACGTGTTCCCGAAACACGTCGAGATACGTCAGAACGACGATCAACGTGACGACATGTCGTTCCTCTTGAGCCGAGGTGGCCGGAAAGGGCCCATCATCTGCTTCGTCGGCCTCTTATTGATCTTCGCGCTGTACCAGCTGGGTATCATCTGTGGCTCGATGAAGTCCGTCCCCACTGCGATGATGGTTGCCAAAGAGGTGAGCATTTCTCGTTCCCCGATTACTCAACTATTTCCTTATCGAATAGAAACGATTATACCCGAGCAGCTTCAGAGTTATTAACTTAAACGTTATAAATCGGTGATTTTCGTATAACCACTATTGTAATCGACAAGAACTGAATTTTATCGATTTAATGTCTACTGATATTTCGTTTTGAGGTTATTATTTAAAGGAAACTGCTTATTACGCAGTCATTAAGAATGCCATGAATGGGCTTGAAGTAGGCAAAGAATTAATAAGAACGTAATTCTCCTCTCGGTTCCCCCGTTTCCTTCCCGATCGAAGGATTTTATAGTGAAAGAGTAAAGAATCCGAGTTGTCTGCCTTTAATATTGAATGTAATTGCACTTTCTGTTGCGTTCCTTCACAACCTTATTTAATACCGTATATACCAGACTTTTTACTTCTTTATATAAATCACTGAAGCACACTTGTTAACGTTTCAGTCGCCGTTTATTGAAATACGAACCCGAAGCAGCGCAATTTATACAATAGACTGCGTTAAAGGTGCATTCACCTTCTCAATAACCCTAAATCAGAAAGTTCGAAATGACTTTGAGCCAGCCCGGAATTTTGTCAACATAAATGCATAAATATCACGGTATAATGAGACGTAAATCGTGTCCGCGGCCGAAGTATGCTACCCTCGCTGCACCTCGGTACACATAAATCACTCGACGGCGTCGCGACGCTGCGAAAGGACAGTGTCACCCTTCTGCAGCTCGATCTCCTTCACCGGCGTCCCAATAGGTCAACGTTGCTAGCAAACGTTCTGTCTCGTAAAGAATTCCCGTCGTCCCTCGCCGAAAGTTGCAAATGCAAATCTGCACGCCCGGTCTCCAACGGGAAAATCGAAACATAAAATCCAAGGAAAACTTCGATACGTCCCACGGCGGCGTAAATCCACTAGGACGAAATTCCAAAACCCGCTGCAAACGTTTACGTCGACAATTAACCCTCGTATTGGCTACCAGGTACAATATGCGTCATAGCACCCATACTGGTATAAACTATATTATACTGGGTGTTCGACTACCGGAAATTTAAGGTTTTGAGGTTCCCCATGACTATATAAGACGAAAATGGGGAGTACAAAAATTGCGATTTCATTTCCTAGTTATTGTCAATTAACACTTTCGGCGCCGCGTCACCCATATGTGCCCGACGGAATTATTTGTGCAGGTTTTAAAATGAATTTTTACGTTGTACTAAATTCACTGTACTAAACTTGACTAGGATCTGTAACATGCAAGAAAGTTGGAGGATTACTCGGTATCATACATTTAATTTTTTGCAATTTTTATTTCATTAAATAACTTACTTTGATTTTATGGAATTGTTCGGGTTTCTAGTTGGGCGTTCGAAGTGTTAAAAATCCGCCTAAATGCGGCAACCCGACCAACACAGGCGTACGTTGCGTGCGTCGCGCTATGACGTAAGCAAGGTACACTTCTGCTGGTCGGGTTGCCGCATTTCAGGCGGATTTTTAATTGATAATAACTCAAAAATGAAGCCGAAATCACAGTTTCTTTATTCTTCACTTTCGTCTCAGAATGTCTTGGAGAACCACCCCTTAAATTTTCCACCCCTCGGTATCACTTGCCTTTCGTCACGCCTTCGCAACAGTGCATGATTTTAAAGTCGTCCAGTTAGAATCCAAGTATAGTTCCTACCCCGAACTTCGAGGGCTGTTTTTTTCAGCCGTTGAATATGAACGATGGCCGCGAGAAGGACACGTGTCGAATATTGTTACAAGGTCCTCTCGAAGTTTCCTCGGATCTGGAAATGTCACTCGGTGGCTTGTTAGTTTCGCTTGAACTTAATTAGCGCCTCGCGAACACGGGGGCGTCGAGTGGGCGTGATCCCGGGGGAGAGATCGAACTAATTGGCCGGGATATTTATCGAAGTGCGGGGGCGTCTCCGGGAAATTTCTTTTCCTGGCCACGATAACCGAGCATTAAATCGAGGAGATACGTCACATCGATCATCGGGTCGAAGGCGTAACCGTCGCCGGGAGAAAAGTTTTCGCGGTGATAACGATGCTCGATTAATCGGTCGAAGAGACCGGCCGGTAGATTGGCCGTCGCAGGACCTCGCAATTACGACGCGGTCGGGCAATTAGCCCGCGATAAGTTCGCGAACAAGATTACGTCGCGCGATCCGCCTGTCCGTCGACGATTTTCCTTCGTTCTTTCGCGGGGCCGCCGACGCTCCGACGTTTATTCGCCCGGCGACCTAATCTGACGAACAAAAATCCAATTTGAAAGTTTCGTTGCGTAAACGAAGTTCCAGCTCGGGGAAATTTCTGCTCTCACCGTGCCCGGAGCGTCGCGGCGCCAACTTCACCCCGCGAGATTCCGACTTCTCATAAGCTATGCATAGGGACGCGTGCTCGTCAAAGACGACGGATCCGCAACGTTTCCGCGGCCGCAAATGAAAATGAAAGCCACGCTTGTCGCCGCAGTTATCGTCACAATCCCGTCGAAATGGTAACGAGGCCCGGTCCGAGACCAATTTTTCATTCAATTTGAAACAGGAAACCATGTTTCGCCTGTAACTTTCCACCATTCTAGCATTGAAACAGGAAACCATGTGTTAAGCGGGCCTGTCAGGTCGAGTCTGTGTAACCACACGTAAATGAAATCCATATACGTATATGAACTTGCAAGGGTCAAAATCTTGACAAATTTACGCTTCAATATTGCAATGAGCAGTTTAAAAATGGTCACTTGTGTTTCCTAAAAGTCCAATCTACGTCTGTCCAGAGCCCAAATTGCGAATTTCTACCTCATCGTGGAGTAATTTGTAAATTTGGCAGAAAACTCGCTTTCTGAAGCAAGTATGACGTCGCAAGATGGCTGCCGCAGAGAGCCGCAGAGAGATTCTCTTAATTTCGAGAGATTTAGTGTTCGTATCGAAAAAAGACTCTGGACTGTGATTGTGTCGTGTCTGGTATCATTGCATTGTTTAACACTAGGTTTACGGAGCACTAAAAGCGACTATTTTTCATTATTTCATAAAAATAACAAGAACGTGCTACCCACATTTTTAGCAATATTTTTAAAATAATATATACCCAAAGAAATAAATTTGCTAAATAATTTCTTATGTGTGCATCCTTAGAATCTTAATAATATTAAATTAAAAATATTAGAACCCGTCATTTTCACGGGTTCCGTAAATCTAGTGTTAAAACGAGAAATTAAATCCTTTTTAAATGTTTCCACGTGCAACATTTATTTTGTTTGGAAAGCACTTTCTCGCCATTTTGTAAATCTTTAATATATTTTCTAAGTGAGACTTGCTTTTATGCGGTGTCTCTTATTTGTTATAGCTGTTTATGAAGTTTCCGAATATTTTTGTTTTGTGCGGTTTCACAAAAACAGATTTGACTGTACAAAAGTATGTCATTTCGGTCCCGAAGTTACCATTCTGGCCCCAGTGTGGCTCCGAAGGGATGTCGAACCGATCAAAAAGGGTTGTAACGCGGGGGATTAAGAAGTTCTGAAGGGATCGTGGAAGAAGTTTCCCGAGCCGACGATAAGGACCTTTATACGTCCAGTTCTCGCTCGAATCATAATGAAATTTTCCGGCAAATAAACCAGCCGGATAAAAAGTTTCGAGGAACTTAATTGTCACGACGTTCAAGATGGTCCGAAGGAGAACGGCGGACAACTGGGACGACGACGCAGTTAATTCCCGCGATAAAGTCCGGCCCGCGTTCCTTTTAATTGCGCCTCGCCTAATTCCGCCCGGATCTCCATTGGAAAATTTCCCGTGGAACTAGCGGACACGCGGGGCTACTCCCTTTATGGTTCAACGGTCGACAGTTCTCTGACAGTTGAGGGCAAGTCGAATCCAACGACCTATAACACTATGACCTTCGCGTGACCTTGGACACGAAAAAATTCACAAAAGTTGGACACTCGATGCAAACAACAAAGTAATTTCTGGTATAATTCTCTTGTCGCCCAACTTTAGCGCACTTTTTGTTCTCAAGGTCACATTTAAGATTCTCCATTTAACACTAGATTTACGGAGCACAAAAAGTGGCTAGTTTGGATTATTTTATAAAAATACCAAGAATATATTCAGGCAGATTTTTAGCAGGCTTTTACTATAATATACGTACCAACGAATAAATGTGTTAAATAAATTTCCTATAAATGCATTTTTACAGTCATAATAATTGTAAATTAAAGAACATAAAACCCGTCATTTCGACGGGTCCCGTAAATCTAGCGTTAAAATAGCTTTCGGTGCAAAAGATTAAACATTATCGTAATCTTGTCGGTGGAACAATTTCAAATAATCACGAGCAGTAGTTCACGGATCATGAAAATTGTTATTGAAGAATCATTTTCGGGTTCACCGAACAGTTTTCTTGAAGAAAACGCTTGAATAAACGCCCACACACACGGTAATGAGGATTCATGCTGTGCTCGGCAGGCTCGATGCGCGAACAAACAAAGATAAAAAACGCTGGCGCAGCTCGGTATGAACAAATTATAGAGTTGATCGAGTTCCAGGGGCGGAAGGAAAAGGGGGGCCGCGGGGCGCGCGAATTTCGCCGGGTCTCGCGTGGGGATTTTTAATCGGACCCTTCGAATTAGCAAACTATTTTCATCTCGCGACCGGGGGCGACCAGTTTGTTAATAACTTATTCCCCGGGAGAGTGCAGCGCGTAGGAAACTAGTTGCACGTGTCTGCATACACGAGGAGCGTTTTCGGCGGTTGGTGCGCTGGTGGTCGTGAATAAATAGCTGATCCCTCGCAGGCATCCGGGACACCGAAGTACAGTGGCGACATTAATTTCCGGGCCTCGGGCCTCGCCGGGCTTTAGCCGGACATTCTTTGCGCGCCTGGCCCTGTCGCGAAAACCGTTTTGCTCGACCGGTCGCCTAATTCCCGCCCGTTCGCGTGAACACGTACCTGCGAACTTGAGGGAACTCGTTTGTCCGGCCATCGACGAATTGTTCCGCGCACGTACCGGCCATTTGCCGGAACCATCCCGCGCAAAACTCGGACAAAACTAATTCGTAATTACTTCGCAAACCCCGTGCACGGCAGCGTCACGAGAACCGAGCGATGCGGGGGAGTGTTAGCTGCAGAAATTAGTCCTTTTTCATTAACTTCACACCATTCGTTCGGTAATATTCTTTTGTTGTGCGTTTGACGCTGGATCTACCGAACTCTAAGTTAACACGTTCGCTGCCGAGCGACATTTCCAAAAACGGTTCCACCACACCAACAAATTTTAACCCTTTGCGCTCGGCGCTATTTTCATTCTGAAACTAAATTTTTCTTCCGTCTTATTTTCATTTTATTCATACGAAACTGATCCGATTTCCACATATAATATTTAAATGTTTTGTAGTCTATTCAATACAAATTTTGTAAGTAACAAATATTTTGTAATATTTTTTGTAATTTCGTTGAAATAATGCCACAACAATTTCTAGTGGTGCTTCAGAGTCACCACTCGAGTGCTAAGGGTTAATTAATTAATTGCAAAATAAAAATACAAAACATGTATTTATGGGGAAAAAATTGTTGTGATTTTTTTCTAATCCCCAAAGTCAGATACCTTCAAAGAACATGAAAATACTGGCGCCTAAACACAAACTTCGACCTACGAGGTAACTCGTTGTTGGCAGCGAACGTGTTAAGAAACAAAATTGAACCAATGGAACTGTTTGTTCAGAAAATCGTTGTTTATTCAGGCTTGCCGGTGCAAAATTGAGACAAGAATAAAATATTGTAATAAATAGACTGCGGATCTTTATGCAAAAAATATTTTCATTGATTGCAAGACATAGGAGCGAAATAAAAATTTCTTTCTTCTTTGAATTATTTTATCAAGCTAAAACCAATATGCTGTTGCCCTTAAATCTTTTTAGTATGTCCACCGCTTTAAATTGTGCTTACCCATTTTTGCTATAAATGCATGAAATCCGCAGTCTGCTAATAAGTTAAATACGAAACCAAGCGTCCCTTAAATTTCCTGCGATCTTATTTGAATAAACAGATCAATAATAATTTTTTGGAAAACTGTTGCGAGCAATTTTGCTCCTCACTCTGTCCTCGCGCAGTACGTTGTCATATAAAAGGTTACCGGTCTCATCATTCTACGGCAAGGAAATAACGTGGAATTGCCTCGGTCCTCGACTACACTGTAACACTTTGATCACGCACGATTCAGCTGAAGAAGAAGAAGAAGAGGAGGAGGAGAAGGAAAAGAGGCGTTCCGTTCTGAATCTGCCAGACTTGTCAGAAGCACTATCACGGTGCAGGATCGATCGGCAGCAAGAAACTGTTTGTTGCACGGTGCATAATAGTCGACCCGTCAATTCGTGTCAAATGCGTCCGTCACAGTGCAAGTTCAGTGACAGGCGCGTCCGCTAAAATTACAAAGGTTCGCGATAGCGTGCGAGGGGTACAGGTTTGCAATACGCTCGCGTGACAAACGCGAGGAGTGAAACGGCTCGTTGCCGATCCATCGATCGAAAATCATCCCGTTACAGGGAAGACTGTTCCCGAAACGAAGGCGTCAACTTTTACGACGAAAACCGCCGCGCCGTAAAGAGGACGAACAAAGAGATTAGAGTCAAAGGGGTGGTTCATATTAAAAGCCTCGCGGGCATATTACAGCTTGACGTAAGTCCTATGGATCATGCACCCGGGTCGCGACTTTAAAGGTAGAGTCTCACTCGATCCAAACAGCAAACAGAACGGTTTCATGAAAACGGACGAAAACCTACAAAGTGAATTCTCGTTAGGAGTCAGTGCCAACCTTACAGTTTGGAGTCAGTGGAAGTACCCACACCACCGCGGTGAGCGGCCGAACCTCGAGAGAAAACTTCTTTATTTTTCATTATTCTTTTATGGGACTTTCACCAACATATTCACAGCATTTTTCTATTGGAGATGATTTATAACTAGAGCTTCATTTGTAACTAGAGTGCGGATTTTATGCGTTTATAGTTGAAACGAGTGCAATTTGAAACTGGAGATGTATTATTCCCAACTGCTCGACTTGAGTGAAGGAAGAAAAAAATTTCTGATTGGCTCCTGTTCACTGTAATCGACGCAAACAATTTATATTTTGCATGAAAATCCTATTTATAACGTCAGATTCTAAATAACTACATCTGATAACATGTAGGACACGAGGAGATCAATCGTTTTAGAGTATGTGAAAAAAGAAACCGACTGAATTTGAAAAATAGATTTTTAGTAAACTGTTTCTGACAATCGGCTGAGAACATTTGTATTTTCTTTGAAGATCCCCGGTCTGTTTTACTGGTCGTACCAGATGTTCCTGAGGAGGTTGTGATCATAGACTTCAAAACAGCCTCCATTTGTCCAATAATTTTTTGATTCCGTCAGTTCGTGGGATTTTGAACATGGCGTTTGATGGGGTATCAGAAGCTGAAAGACCACGCTAACCGTCGCCGGGAATCGTTTAATTAACCGCAGCGATCCCATGGCGATATTCACGCCGGGCGTAGACTCGATCGTGCCGGCGATGCAGTTTGCATGATTATTAATAAACGTCCACGGTTACGATTCATTAGCGCGACGCATAAATTGCGAGTGAATTACGGTCATATAATTTTCAACGATGGGAGAGCTCGCGTGTAACACCGATCGGACCGTCTCCATGGCAGCGAAATTTTTCGTCGGAAACGCGGTTGTTCGCGCGGAGACCGCCAGAGGAAATACGTTTTGTAATTAACATTCTTTTTTTTTTACCGCGAAAATAGTGCGCACCTTCGCGCGTCCACTCTTTTTGTTCTTTTGCGCCTCGCTTTTGTGCGGCCCGAGTACATTCGCCGGCCGAAAATTCTACGGCTGGCGGAATGCCTCTAATAAAAATGCCGGTAATTAACCTACTAATTAGCTGGTTGTGCGTCGTTCTAACCCTTTTTACCAGGAAGGGCCCGCGCAAAAGTCTGTTTCCGAAATCGCGGAACGACGGAGACTCCTCGCGCGGAAATAAGTCGAACAGAAAGCCCGAATGTTTCCGGATTTTAGGGACACCCTGTACGTAAAGAGTTCAATCGGCAATGATCACACGGTTTGGTTACTAACGGAAACGATGCCAAACATGACACGAGTCGGATTATGTTTACCTGTCAGAACCTCAGCATCCTAATCAATTAACTATACAATGGTACAGTAGCAAATCTCCACCGATTTGCACAATAAACTTGTATAGGAATCGTTTTGCATTGAACTATTTGCGTAATGGAGTTCGGATAATCGAGGTTTCACAAATTAAACAAGCGAATTATGTTCCGAATTGTTTGGACTCGTTTTAATCAGAAAAATGTCACATTTTGGCAAACGTTTCACAGAAAAATAATTACAAAGAAAAATATTTTCTCATTGATCCAGTTATTGTCTCACCGATACGCACCCTTACAAATTTTGTGAAAATGCAAAATGTTGCCAGAAATTCTTTTATCACGTTGCACACCGTCCCTATTTTTCCGACGTGTTACACGAAGTTGCGGTGTACAAGGACGTTTAATTATAATTTATGAATAGAACAGTTTGCCGTGGAATAAAGTTTCCTCATATATCCATTGATACCAGCGACATTTACACGATGTCACTGTATCACCCGTACAATATTAAACGTTCGCAATATTGATTAATAGTCGGTAGTCTGAATTTGAATCGCCGATTAATTAACCCTTTCCGGTGTTATTTTACAACGTGAAAACGAGACCGTAGGAAATGGAGATTCTGCAGCGAAAAGACGAGACGTTATTAAATATTGAACTGTGAAACTGCTATTTAAGTTAGGGCAACTGGCTCTATTGAAATAAAAGCACACGCGGCACAGATACGCGTCTCGTGCACACATAATCAGCTTGATCGTCGGTAACGATCCAGCTTCGCCTTTTATCCACGCGTCTGACACTCCGACCTCTGACTACGGTTAATTAGCGGTTAATTGATTGCTCTCGCGGGGCACGCCGAGTCGTTGGAAATTGAAACGGAAAGGTAAAAGCGGGCGTGCTCGAGACGGCACCGTGTTCCTCGCGAAGATGGAAAATACATTTTCCCCGGCGGCTTTTAATACTTGGTGCCATCTTCTTTTTATAGTAGGTCGCGCTGCCTCGCGATTTAACACCGCCTTTTATTGCCGACGCGTGCATTCCGCGCGCGCTCCGACACGTGACAAACAATAAAGTTCGACGGGGAACAGTTTAATTAGTAGCGCGATTAAAATTCCGAGTGACGAGGAACGTTAACACTCGCCGAAACAATCGACGTTTACGATCGGCGGGCGTAATTGCGACGAGCCGCGCGATAAATTAGCAAAATACCGGAGATTTGTTAATAATCTCCCGGTGCACGCCCGAAGGATACTAACGCACACCGGCGACATTCGCTTTTGTGTGTTCGCGCGACGCACTAACAGTATCGGAGACCGCCGCGCCATTTTGAACGCCTCGCATTCATTTCGTACGAGTAGATTAAGGGCCCGGGGTAGGCACGTGACTTTTCAATTAATAATTTCCATTCATAGACTTAAGATCCGTCTTGGTCCAGAAAACTCATCCAATGGCATAAAAATGCTTGGATTCCACGATATGCACATCGTCAATTTTTGACCTACTTCTAACGCTTATGTTACCAAGTATCTGCATAATCTCGGCAGCTCCTGACCAGCGCGCACTAGATTGAACCTTCCTCTTTCGAATGAGCCCTTTACCAGCGACAAAATACTCTTATTTAAGGACGAAAACTTGAAGCACGTGAAACCATTTTTTGACGGTAATGTAGTCACTCTACCTTATCGCACAATCGAATGTAATACGAAAATATAAAGCTGTGTCCACACCGGAGCAAGCTCTTGTCGCCTTCTGCGATCTCCATCTTTCATTCCAACTCTGAGGGTTGGAAAGTTTGAGAATTCCAACTTTCAGGGTTGTTTTCACCCCTTCAAAGTGGATTGTTGGCGATAAAAAGAAGCACGTGTCAAATATTTCTCGAAGAACTATATCTCACGCATGTTTCACCAAAATCGGCTTGTATCAACTAAATATGTTCCCTTGTGAGTCGAATTACAACTCGGTTGTTAATGAAGGTGGAGCAGAATTGTAGAGCATTGTAGATCGTTCTGTAATGCGCTTTCTTTTTTGCGGAAGTGCATCGATGCAGTTCTAAAGTGCACACACCTTCGCAATGGCGGGGCGTTAAGACTTACACTGTAAGTTCTGGGGAGAAAAAGGTAAATATTTCGCAGAGTTTTCAATTTTTCACGATTCTACTTTCTCTTTTATTTACAACAGTGCGAGAAATCGATTCGAGCAAAACTAAACCGCCAAGAGCGAGGGGTGGTCCGCTCCGTGGTGGTTGATTGCAACAATCGCGAAGATAAAGGGGTTGAAAATCGTGCTTTCAATGATTCTGTAGAAACCATCCCCGCCATAGCACTCGTTTTCCAAGGCCCCAGGGCCTGGGGAGGGGGAGGGGGGACAAGAACAAGCAACATGCGTGAATATGTGCAGGCTCGAGTCCGTATCCGAGAACGGAAGGGAAAAAACGAGTTTTTGCTGAACCCTTCGCACGACATAAATCGCGCCGCTCGAGTCTCGCCCCGTCCTTTTCACCCTCCACGCTTCGGGCTACAAACGGAAGAGAATAGGCGAGCTCAGGGGGCGAAAATCGCGGTGCTGAGCAGAGGGTTGCACCCCCGAATTACGAAGCCATCCCGGTTACACGTCGGAATGCTAATTGCGACCGTGTCCCTGGCGCCTCGCAAAAAATCGTGAAAACGTTTTTACGCTCGAAACGGGAGCTTATTTTATGGAAAGGATGCGCGATAGAGAGGCCGCAACGGTTAGACCTTCGTGATCCATGTGCTCGATCGGCCGAGGTTGCATTTAGCTGGATGCACCGGCTGCAGTGATAATTAAGGAGCAGAAAGACAAGGGTGGTTTTTGGGAAAATTGAGAATAAGGTTGTCCGGAGCGGAAAAGTGGTTATTTCATATTATTTTTCTTTTACAAAAATAATAAGCTATTAAACAATTTTACTTTACGATATCGGGAAAATTGTGAAGTAATAGAGGATTAACTAACACGTATCTGCTCATAAACATACCAAAAGACAGGTAGGTGAAGCGTCAATTATTCCGAAGGGGCGAAGGGGATGTAAAAAATATTCAATTTAATTTTCTTCAAGGTTCTCATTCACTGTCCATCATTATTCATGAGCTTGACCCAACTACCCTTACTCCACAAAATTTTAAAATTCTATTGGCTTGCATCGCGAGTCTGTAGTACTTTTTTCAGAAAACAAATTCTTTACGGCGCCTCTGGCAGCATAATAAATGTTGTGCGTTCGGAAGAGGCTATAAACGATGAAGAAAAATACGGTATAAATTGATTTCTTCATCTTCTCAATCAAAAATAAATTATTCTTAAAAATACTAATTTGTTCAGACAATATGTGTTAAGACACATATGTGTTTGTTAAGACAATATTTCACAGAAACCTATTTTATACTTTCCTATCGTGAATATCTGCTGTATTTGTTATAAGTAGACTCTGAACTTTTATGCAAAATAAAAATCTGTATCAATTACAAGAAACAGGAATAAAAGAAACATACAATTCTTCCTTTAATCATTTCACTAGATTCAAATAAGTAATTCTTTTCATTCTCCTATTTTCAGTTCCACCCACTCAATCGTGTAGTAAACACACAAGATTGTTTTTTATAATCTGTAAATTTACATTTACAAGTATAAACATTGACAACAGAAAGTTAGTTCCATTCACAATTTTACATTATCCGAATAAATATCATTC
Organism: Halictus rubicundus; assembly: GCF_050948215.1. NCBI lineage: Eukaryota > Metazoa > Arthropoda > Insecta > Hymenoptera > Halictidae > Halictus > Halictus rubicundus. The sequence goes on from NC_135160.1 coordinate 14,308,338, forward strand.
GGATCGAGATTAATCGAGTCCGAAAATTTCATCGCGAGTTGCGCTACGTACATCTGAAATGCTGTCATTTGCGCGTCGCGTTAATTAATTACACGCGGATTTATTAATACCAAACGCCGCTGTAATCTGCAGGGTAGATCGGGGCAAGACATTTTTCAGTTTTTCATTTCTGTAAATTTTTGTTCGAATCAATCACGTAAAAACAAAAAGTAAGCAAAAATATTCTTTGAGCCTTTGCATATTGTAAAGAAAAATACCGTACGAGATAAGCTGTAAAATATTTACTTGATCGATGCAAAGTTTATATCAACTTGCCCCAGCGACGAATTGGACGTTCGGTTTTATTTGTCGGGCACGCGGCGAGCGTTCACCGCAACCTTCTATTGTTGCCGATGCGAAACGTAAACGGTCGGACCAATTCGGGTTCACGAGAATGGTTTGGCATTGCGATCGAACCGGGAACGCGAAACGTCGCCGACAGACAGTTGTTATTGCTAATCCAAAATTTATTACAGAACGAAAACCGCACGAACCTGGCAACTTAATACAGTCTTCATTCGATATATGTCGCAAACATCTAGTCGATAGACGTCACAGAGTTATCCCCATTGCCGTGAGGTATTTAGGAATTTTTCTGTTTCCTCATAAATTCATAAAATCCAGCGATAAAACGTCTACACTGGAAAAATATGTCAATTCAAAATGGTTTCATAGTTCATTAAAAATTGTTTCACAAAAAGGCACCGAAGTCTTCACTCGATATATGTCGCAAACATTTAGTCGATAGATGTCACAGAACTATCCCCACTGCCGTGAGGTATTCAGAAATTCTTTTATGTTTCCTCATAAATTCATAAAATCCAGCGATAAAACGTCTACACTGGAAAAATATTTCAATTCAAAATGGTTTCACAATTGATTAAAAATGGTTTCACAAAAAGGCGCCGAATTGCTCTCGGAATACATCGATACCCGTGGATCGATAATCGCAACACTGCCGGAATATTAACGCGGCGTTCGAACTTTACGGCTAGTTTATCGAGCAGCAAGTTCGAAATCCGGCAAAGTGCCGGAATGAAAAAATATCGGGGAAACTGCACCGACGCAAACACGCGTTTATGTCTGCGGACTTCGTCGGCGGAGGTTCGTGCGAGATTTCCTTCGTTTCTCGGGTCATAAATACGCAGCGTGTGCCTTCGATTTATCCTCTATCCTGTTCCCGCGTGTTCCCACCTCTTTCTTCTCCCTCGGAAGCGATGGAAAGTAAATATTCCTCGCCGGCGAGATAAAACGAAAGCTTCGCCGAGTATTCTCAGCCGGTAACCGTGCTTCGTTTCATTCTTTTCCCCTTAGAACGAACGATAGCGTCTCGTACGGACAGTATAGCAAATGATTTTATTATCGGACCACTTGCTCCGACAAATCAGCCGTGAGATTGCAAAAATCCTGGAAGTCGAAACAGTTGAGATCGGTTCGATAACGAAGAATCAAGGGAATATTCTAGTTTTCAAGGTCGTTCTACGAATTTTTAGGATTTTTTTCTGGACAACTATTCAATCTTTCGCGTTGGGATTTTACACGTGTATTTATCGGTGTTTGAAATACGCGTGCGATTTTTTAATAGTAAAAACAGTCAAAATTACTCGAGCTATTATACGTCTTGGAAAACATGGGACGGGTGTTGTTGACCAATACCAAAATTATTGTAATTCTAGACTGCGGATTTTAGACAATTTTAGACAATTCACAACATTTATGAGAACAATAATAAGTGCAATTTAAAGTAGTGTACAGGTGAAAAGAATAACATTTCTATTCTGTGTTGTCCAATTGATGTAGACAATTTTTACTCTGCATAAAGATCTCGCAGTCTAGCGGTCACAGATTAATTGACAATTTCGGATACAAAAATATTCGTTGAAGCTATAAATTATGACGCCACCGAACATCGTTGGTGGTTATTGACACAAGGGCGAAACCAAACAGACAAATATTGACCTGGACCAGTTTTGCATTAAATGGCTGAAATAGTTTTGGTGGAATATCCGTGCGTCTACGTCAGAAGATGCAGCTCTAGGTTGCATTTCGTCGCTCTCGATTAACCGAAGGCATAATGTAGCTAGGGATTTGCTCGGGAGGAGCTCTCGGTCGATGATGAAGTGCGATGCAGTTTCAGAACAGGTTGAAACTGCTCCGAAGATACAAGTTGCATACACTCGTGACATTTTCGCTAATAATAATTGCACGCGTGGCTCTTGCGAGGATGCTTCTTCCTCTACGCGATACTACAGAAACGCGATGCTTGCGTCATGCTCCCGTGTCGCAAAACTGAATTTCCGAAAATTCCTCGTGACCAGAATAAATCCGAAATATATAAATATTACGAGTATTTGGGCCCTTTAATGCCCTTTTTGTCCGCTGGTAACGCCTAGAGGTCAAAGCTCATAGAATCACGAAGACCGACAGTTCTGATTCGCATACTTTCAGACACAGTTGTAGTCTCTGAATGGGCACGGAAACTTTTCGCTCATGCTCATGATACGCACATGATACTCGGGACACAAGTGGCTTTGATAAACTAGAGCGCGAGCGCAGCGAACCCAACAAAAATGGCTCTTTAAGATCTCCGATGGAAATTCGAACGGTACTTGCGCTAGAACCATTGCGCTACCGTCATTAATGACTGCATTCACAGGTCACTAAATTGCAATTCCACTCGAAGCCTGCGTACTCTCTAATTTATCAGGCCGGTAATATCAAATTAAATTCGTTGAAATTTTAGATTCAATCCGCAACGTTTGAACGTGTTCATTAACCTTTCATTCCGAGTCAATAGAAACAAATAATATTCACACGTAGTATATTCTGTTCGACGTTTAAACAATTCCCAACATTTTCGTCGGTCTCGATGTTCTGTGGCAAGAGGGTTTGTGGCTTCTGAAAATTTTCAAAAAATGCTTTAACATAAAATTCCACCGAGTTTAGTACGATTTTTATTTACTGCAGATCTGTAAAGGTCGCTACTACTGCGAATTAGATTGTATTTGTTTCCACTTTCGTAAAATTTGCCGACAAAAATTGAAAATTGCATGAACATCTAATTATCGCCTTTGTTATTGGACTCTTCCACGATGGCCACGATTACAAGCATATTACTTCCAGAGCAACAATTATTTTCCCCTCCGCTCTCGGCCGGGCTTTATCACAGAAATTCCGATAATTGTAGCAAACTATTATTGGCAGTAATTGCGCCAGTAGAGAAAGCCTGTTCCTCGAAGAGCCTATACAAACGAAGCCTTTATACAAATTTCATCCCCGGTCAGTTTTAATAATAACGATAACCGGTATCGGCGGATTACCGACGAGGGTTCGAGCTTTCCCGGTAACGGCGACCGGCAAGAGAACTTGTTAAACGATTCTTGCAAAATTACGAGCCGCGAAACTTTCGCCGCGCGCTGCTTGATTAAACTTCGATTACGAGGCTCGTGTTCGCATCTGTCCTGGCCACATCGGGCTAACGAACCTCCTGTAGGATACGCCAAGGACCAAACCGGGATCGATACGCCGTGAATTTTGTATACGAGGATTCGTTCCGCGGATTCGATCGAGGCCCGAAGTTTGAACAACTTTCGAGCAATCACGAAGCTCCGTTTCAAACGCTGACCGCTCGCAGACTCGAGTTTCTTTCGTGATTCATGTTGATATTGGTTGATATCAACCTGGTGATACTATCAAAATTAACCCTTGATTACCACTAATGCGTAAGGAATCACAGACTGGTTATAGCACCAAACATATAAAAGTGAAACGTTAAACTTTGTACAAATTGTCGGTACAATATGTGCTTAAATGAAGGAGTCAATTCAATAATTTCCTATGAAAACGTTCTTACAATTTCAGTAATTGTGGAATAGAAAACAGGTGATTTTGACGGTGGTAGGTCTAGCGTTAATTTTTCTGGCACACCGTGGTGGTGAGATACATGGAATTTTCCTTGGATATAATTAGGTCCGCTTTCTAATTGAACGTTTCGTCTCTCTCGTTTCAGAAATACGTGATGGGCCCGTTCGATCACAAGAGGTACACGTACGATCGCTATATGCCGTTAATTTTCATCGGCGGTGTGCCACGCTCGGGCACCACCCTCGTTCGCGCCATGCTCGATGCACATCCCGATGTCAGGTGAGTCCCCCCATTCATTGGACAAATTGCCAATTAACGCCCGGTACGATTGGCGTCGAGTGCTCTTGATCAATGCCCGCGTCAAAGACCGGCCCATGAACAGAGCCCGGATGCTGACTCGCGGATCATTTTTTTGCGTGACAGGTGCGGCCAAGAGACCAGGGTGATACCGAGGATCCTGCAGATGAGGATGCACTGGCTCAAATCGGAAAGGGAGAACCTACGGCTGTCCGAAGCAGGAATTTCGAAAGAAGTGAGAGTCCCGTCGGAGAAAACGCCATCATGAGAATTCTCGTGGGGGTCGTTCCATGCCAAATCGATCGCTTTTTCGCGTCACCGTCGGCGATTTTGTTCTAAATGACATATATGTTGTAGTCCATGGGAAATCAGGGGGGGTTTAAGTCATCATTCTGCCGGTTTAGAATTTCTTGAAAAATTACAGGTCCTTGAAGTCAGTAATTTTTCGGCGAAAATCGGCTTCGTTTACGAATTTTTATCTCGGGAACTATTTGTCTGATCGTACTCAACTTTGTTTTGTTTTGTTCAGAAAGGATTGTGCTATTGTAAAATGATTTCTTCAACCTCGATAATTAACTTTATAGTGTCGAAAAACGTAAACGAGTTCTGTTTTCGCGTTTTCTTTTTCGATGAGGAGCCATGGTTTTTCAAATGTTGAAAAAAACATGATGAGATTCCTCGAAGTTTTCGCATCAAAATGAGCTCGAAAAGATGGAGACTTGAAAATTGACGTCACAATCCAGAAGCGCTCGACGATGATGCGAATGCGCCTGTGCATTCAGAGTTGCTGTTGAACGATGAAAATTTTCGTGTCCATTCAGTATTGTCGATCGATAATGGATGTTTTCGTGTCCATTCAGAATTGTCGATCGGTAATGGATGTTTTCGTGTTCATTCAGAGTTGTTGATCGATAATGAATGAGGATGCTGTTAAAACATTATAGTTCAAAAAATATGCGCTACATTGTGCAGCATCCGATGGTCGAGGCGGGAGAAACGTCGGGTTCGTTATCAGCGTTGAATGTCGGCCATTCACCGGCGGGCACCACGAGCCCATTCCGAGATACGAGTATATTAATTACGAAATAATCATTTGCCCCAGGTGATGGACAGCGCGATAGCGGCGTTCTGTCTGGAGATCATAGCGCGACACGCGGAGCCAGCGCCGCGATTGTGCAACAAGGATCCCCTCACTCTGAAGATGGGCTCGTACATTCTCGATCTCTTTCCAAATGCCAAGTTTATCTTCATGATCCGCGACGGCCGTGCCACCGTGCATTCCATTATCTCGAGAAAGGTAGGAGGACCCGATCGAAGCGAGCGCGCCGCGCCGCACAGTGTGCAATTTGGACGAAATCGGATTCAAAATCAAAGAACGATGAAATAGAGCGGTGGAATTTTTTTTTAATTAAAGCTGAAACTTTGTAGACTATGGGAAAAATAGGGAGATTATTACCATCCAATCATTTCAACGAAAAAATGATTTCACTAGTTTTTGTCACAGAAATCTATTTTTTGCAAAATCCTGAGGTCGTAGACAAATTTTGAGACCAGATTTGAAATCAGCGTGAAAAAATCTATGAGAAATGATGTATAGCATGTTAAAAAAAATTTTTTCCGCGCGTGGTATTGGAAAAACCACAATTTTCTTGAAATTGTGCAAGTTTAACGAATTTTCTGAAGGTTAAAAAGCGTTCGTACCGTAATCTCCCTATTTTTCCCATATTCTACAAAGTTTCAGCTTTAATTTAAAAAAATTTTCATCGCTCTACCTCATTTCTATCGAAAGTTCTTTGATTTTGAATCCGATTTCAAATTGCCCACTGTGCGCCGCGCCGGTTCATTTATGCAAATCTATCCCACTTGATACGCGAATATTAAAACGCCGTGTACCCGGCGAGTGCCCGTCAGAAGAGGAAAATAAAAGGAGAACAGCTAGGAGAATTTCGCGCGCGGCCGAGGAATTCGCCGGCGATATTTCGAGCGCGCTACGGACCGATAAAAATGAAAACCCGGCCCCGCGAAATGTAAATCTCTGTGTAAAACGAACCGCCGCCGATTCCACGAGCGATCTAATTCGATCGTGTACTCGGAGGCACTAACGGTTTTACGAGGGCTTAATAGAACGTTGCGCGCTTCGTAGCAACGGGAACAATTATTCCGACTTCTGTTCCCAACCGGCAAAACTGCTTCTGACACGACGCCGATTCGCAAATTACTTGTTTTGCAAATGACTATTTTAGCTGCCCGTTAAAGCACGGGGCTGACGTAAATCATTTGCAATTCAGTCGTTCAGAGTTGCCGGCCAAAGACGAGAGATCGTGAACGTGGGGGTACAATGGCGGCCATATACTCGCGTACAAGTGGTATTTTCTGTTTTAAGGTATTAGGTTGTTGCGTATGAAATGACCGAGTTTTAACAGTAGCTTTAAACGAGCGCAACTCTCTTTTGTAAATGATCTTACCGATTCAAGCAAGCAACATTCTAACTCTGTCAGTGAGTTACAAGTTTCTTGATCGCATTGCCGTAGAAACTGAATTTTTTGGTTGTTCGCGTCTTGTAGTTTCTTTTTTTACTGAATGATAATCACTCTTCCAGGTCACCATCACCGGCTTCGATCTATCCTCGTACAGGCAATCGTTGATCAAGTGGAACCACGCGATCTCGATCATGTACGGACAGTGCAAAGAAATAGGGTCGGATAAGTGTCTGATGGTCCCGTACGAGCAGCTGGTGCTGCACCCGCGCCAGTGGATGAAGAAGATTCTAAACTTCCTGGACGTACCGTGGAACGAGTCCGTGATGCATCACGAGGAGTTCATCAATAAGCCGGGCGGCGTGCCTCTCAGCAAGTAAGAGACCCGACTGACGAAGCAGCAACGGCCGGCCGCGGTGTCGTTTCGTCCTCGAGAATGATGTCATTCCGAGAGAATGAGGATCGTTCTGCGGAAAAAGGACGGATCGGCTCCGCTGTCCCGTCGGTTTCTAGTCGAAACGATCGAACGTTAAATTCTGTATTTTCGGAATGCAGGGTGGAGAGGTCGTCGGATCAGATCATAAAGCCGGTCAACTTGGAGGCACTGACCAAGTGGGTTGGCCACATTCCGGACGACGTGGTCAGAGAAATGCCTGACATCGCGCCGATGCTTTCTGTCCTCGGCTATGATCCTTATGCTAATTCGCCGGTTTACGGAGCGCCGGACAGGCTGGTCAGCGAAAACACCAGACGGTACGTCATCCGAATGATACTTCTGCCGATCCGGAATCCGGTTCCTTCGGTCGAACGTCCAACGCATCCTTCAGAACTCCGCAAAATGGCCTCTGAGGGGTGCTGAAACGACCTAGGAGGCCGTACAGAGAATAATTAAACTAGAATAGTTTTACTGTAAAAGTATTATTCTAGAGGAATATTTTTTTGCGCAGAATTTGGTGCTTTGTCCAAATTAAAAGAAACGCAAAGTAACAAAAATAGAATTAAAGCTTTGTATGCAATAGCAAATGCAATAGCAATTTAATTAATGCTCAGGATTTGTGAGCAATGTTAATATTGGCATGTAGCGCATAAAGCTATATCTTGTGCCAAACAAGCAATCGCAAAATCAACAATCTAAACTGTTACGTTACCGACTAAGAGATAAGAATAGTAGCAAGGTTTGGATACTACCAATTGAAACATTCATGATATCGTCCAGAGATGTTGCAGAGGGAGGCAACATCTCCACTGCCATAACTTGGTGTCGTCATTTCGATACATTTATTGTTGCAGGGTGCTAGCGAACGGGGAAGTGTGGGCGGCGAGGGCGCGGCAATTTTCCCTGGAGAAGCTGATAGAGTTGAGCAAAGAGGAGGAGACCACCAACGCTGCAAACGCGTGACCTCGGTTACACGCTACCCTAGGCGCGCGGACCTTGAACCTGTACAATTTCTGCAACGTTTAACAAGCTGGTAAAAGCTCACCGGCACAGCCAGTTCTAACCGAGTGCCGTTGAAAGAGCGAATTCCTTCTCGTCGTTTGGCTCTTCTCGGTAGGATTCGGAGACAGCGGACCGTGACCGAGCGGGAAAATAAGCAAGCGAGCTCTGGACTACTTTAATTGTACATTTCAGCGTGTACACTCGGAGGCAACGCCGCTACCGCGACGAATCCAGAAAAACCTTGAAGAGAAGCTGGAGAAGAACCCTGGAGAAGATCCTCGAGACGAGGACCGTTCCTCTTCGAACATCTTCAGCACCGAAAGGGGGAACCAATTCAGATAGGGTCTGCTTTTCACGGCGATGGTCACGGAAGCCTTGTTTATAATCCAGCTGGGTCCACGTTCTTGCTTGGTCGTTGTCCCCGAATGTACACGCTGAACACCCGTATTCGCGCGCGAGCGACCGCAGTTCGCCCGACTACGCGACGATGGTTATTCTCTCTGTATATTTTAACCGCTAGATGTTGAAACTGCGAGGCGGCACTTGCGTTCGTAAACGGTCGCCACGCGTGATGCAGCTCCGTCGAACAGTGTCGACCCTTTTGCCGCCAGCCGGATGTTCATGCGAAGATCGGCCCGGCAGTTTTTCGTATATCGCCAGCTTTTTCTGGCAGCCAAAGGGTTGGCGCCGATCATCAGCGAACTCCCGCATCCTCCCAACGCGGGAAATGCCGCGCAACTGGTCGCCGATTGCTCTTTGTTTCGTTTGTCCAGTTTTTCTTTTTCGTTGACGCGACCAACCGGAACCGTCGGAGACTCGCTAAACAATTTCTGCGTAGTCAGTTAGTCCCGACCAACGGCCAGTGACTGGAACGTAGACCGCGGAGGTAACGTTGTGCTTCTCGAACGAACGGAAGAAAGCGGAAACGATGAAATGGTCTCTTTTTTTTTATTTGCATTCTTCTATTGCGTAACGCGGAACGAATTTTCTTTCAAGAAAGAACGGTACTTATCGATCGTCGTCCGAACAGGATTCAAATGATACAACGTTTCAACCTCTTGCGTTCCTTCTTTTGATATTTCCTTCTTTCTCTTATTTTCCACGTTTAAGTAGGCGGTATCCGTTAGCGATTCCGCACCAATTAGGATGAGCTTGATACATGTCATCTGTAGACCCTGTGAAGACAGAAGACGATTTTGAGAACATTGTTTCACTATTCTTGATGTAGTTAAAATTATAATTTTAAAGAAGCTGTTTTACCTGTTTCGATGAAGAAATTTGTTTTTATTTTATTTATGTTTCTGACAATCGACGAAAGTAATTAAGGGAAATGGCATCGGGAAAATGTTAGTATATGGAAGAAATAAATTTCTATTCAACTCCCTCTTCTTGGGAAACGATGCTTAAACGTTTTATTTTGCATGAAGATCAACTGATAAGACATTCCAAGCTGTAATCGGAATTGTTGAGGAATCGCCAATGTGAATAATTACCAAGTAGATTAAGAACAGTAGCGAATATTAAGCGAACGCGTTCGCTGCTTGTTTTAAGGATTTTTGCTCCATCTTGTAAAGCGAAAATCGGTAAAAGATCTGGACAGTTCTTGGGTGTGTAATGTTCTGTGTGTGCGTGTGTAAATAATACATTGTGTAAATTCGGCAGCGAATACGTTAGAGCCTCCCTGTTACAAAATACTCGGTGTCCGGCAAACAGCTTGTTGCAAATATGACCCGCGAATGAATCTCCGGACACTGATTGTCTCGTGTGCAAAGGTTCTTCAGTTCTAGGAACGCGCGAAACTGTCGTAAGTTTATTGTTGTCTCGATCGTATTACTATTTGTAAGCCGCCTAAGACCCGTGGACACGCAGACCAATTGTTTAACCGGTCCCCCGATTTCTATAATTTAGCCGCGTACTTTCGTTATCGATGGTCGATTATAGTACGCAGCGATGGTTCTCGCAACAAATATTATTGTAACGATAAATGTGCCCCCATTGTTGGTAGGCCCTTGTCCGAGCGGCGACCACCACAGGTGCAACAACTTCGATGTGGCATTACGTCATTCGTGTAAACCATGTTACTGTCTATCGAATTATACAATTAAATTATTTTAATATTACAGAACCCCTACGTGTCTCATTTACCCTGACCTGGCATAAATCGGAATGATCTAGGGTAAGGGACCCAATTACTGTGGGTGCACCAGTTACTATGCCTATATTAATTATACTTATTTCTAAAGCATAATGCATAATTAATATAGGCGCAGTAATTGGTACCTCCACAGTAATCGGGTCCCTTACCTTACTATCTATTTGAACACTGACAAATAAAATCGTACGCTATGCAAACCGGATAAAAATTCGTGTGATTTATGAATAGAGGCACGTTCGTTTCACCAGGGATTGTGTTCGAAGCAGATCTACAATGCACGTTATCGAATTACAGTTACTGGAACGGACGTTATTGTAATTTACGAGCCGGACGTGATCATAAAATTATTCTTGGTTGTAATATATGTATAGAACGTAACGGGCTGTCGTTGAAACGATTGAAATCAATTGGGAGCGTAGTACAGTTGCTATAATAATGACACGATTAATCGGAATGTATGGATTAGCAGATTTGAATTTTGTACGCTGTACCTCTGTTCAAATCGTTATAACATAGGGGATGATTTTCAACCGCACTTACGAGGTGACGCATGTAAATGAAAACTACCTCTGATTATTTAATGACCTGCTCGACACCAAACAATTCTGGTTGCATGCGCCCAGGTGCAGTTTTAATTAGCATTTGTCGTCGCCAGATGGATGCACGGTGAAATTCTAAAATACCAGTTAATTTTGTAAATGTTTATATGTACTTATATATTTATATGTGTTTCGCCACAGACGAGGTACAGGAGTAGACCAATCACGGGGCTCTAGAGCTCCATTACCATTTTTGTGTCACATCCTACCGTATCGGTCGGAACTAATATTGTGGAACTAGTATCATAGATGAGATATAGGAGAGCGCCAGTCACCTTATTATACTGTTTCCTGTCGCACGATATGAAATACCGAGTAATCTTAATTAGAAATCTTAATGAGAATCAAGTATCTTGTACACTTCGAATAATCATGCATAAAAGTTACTTTGACATGCTTTAAGACATGTTCAAGACATGCTTTAAAAGTTACTCTGTATCTCGAGTACTATTAGGCATTTTTACCAAAAAGATTAGGTGGTAAGATAGCCAAGAGGATATTCGACAGCATTATTGGTAAAAGTTATACTTATAATCGTTAAACAAGCAGAGATAATAAATTTATCAGTGTACATTTATTCATGGTTCAAAAGTTATTCTGTACCTTGAGTTCTATCATCTATCTTTACTAAAATATTAGGTGACAAGATGGTCAAGGGAGTGCTTGTCGACATCATTGGCGAAAGGAATTATTATAAACATTTGTTTAGAACTATAGCGACGGAAGAGGGTATGGAAGTTGCGATAGGGAAGGACAGAGAGTAAGCGTAGACTGTATGGTATTAAATAATATATTATAACAGGAGGTGAGGTTTATACAAACAGCGAGATGATAAGGCGGTCAATCAAGCGAGCCAAGGACGACGGGCAGCGGATTTGATATTTTGGAATTTGGGAAACGATGGCCTCGCGACAAGTATGACAACAGACGTAAACAAAAGGTTTACGTCTGCGTTCGTTCACCCGAGGTCGGCCTCGAGCTCGACCGGCTGAGCTATTGTCAACGCCGGGACACGGTCGCACCGAGACAGTTCTTATATGGATGCCATAAACTTTTTGTTTGGTAATCCACATGAGAACTGTGGTCGCCCGAAATGATTTTTGCGTTACCGGAGTTACCAGTATGATAAATTAATGATTACGAATATTCATAGCTTAAAATTTATTCTATATCTCGGTTTCTATAATTTATTTTTACTAAATAATTAGTTGGCAAGATGGTCAAGGGAGTGCTTGTCGACATCATTGGTGAGAGGAATTGTTATAAACATTAAACAGCCCAGAAATAATAAATTTAACAGTGAATTGCGTACGATAAATTAATGCGTGCGAATATTCATGGCTTAAAAGTTATTTTATATCTCGGTTTCTTTAATTTATTTTTACTAAATAATTAGATAGCATGATGGTCAAGGGAGTGCTTGTCGACATCATTGCCGAAAGAAATTGTTATAAACATTAAACAGCCCAGAAATAATAAATTTAACAGTGAATTGTATACGATAAATTACTGCGTGCGAATATTCATGAATTAAATGTTACTCTGTATTTCGAGTTCTATAATTTATTTTTACTAAATAATTAAATGACAAGATGGTCAAGGGAGTGCTTGTCGACATCATTGGCGAAAGCAATTGTTATAAACATTAAACAGCCACAAATAATAAATTTTACAGTGAATTGTATACGATTAATTACAGCGTGCGAATATTCGTGAATTAAATGTTACTCTGTATTTCGAGTTCTATAATTTATTTTTACTAAATAATTAAATGACAAGATGGTCAAGGGAGTGCTTGTTGATACCATTAGCAAAAGAAATTGTTATAAACATTAAACAGCCAGTAATAATAAATTTATCAGTGAATTGTGTTCGATAAATTTATACGTGCAAATATTCATGGTTCAAAAGTTACTCTATATTTCGAGTTCTATTAGGTATTTTTACTAAAAAATTAGATGCCAAGATGGTCAAGGGAGCGCTTGTTGATACCATTACAAAAAGAAATTGTTATAAACATTAAACAGCCAGAAATAACAAATTTATCAATAATTACTATCGCGGCGATCGAGATCTGGCGAAGCTAGTTTGGGGTGGGGGAGTTGCGCACCGCGCACCGCGCACTTGATCTCGGCGGCCGCGCTCAGTCCGTCAGTCGAAGTGCGCACTCAGGAGTGAGCGGATGTGCTCCGGGACCAGAAGGCCGAACGACCTTGGAGTTGACCAGAGGTTCTCCAGAGCTGTCCTGACCCACCCTGACCACCCTGGCCTACCCTCGCCTACCTTCGAGTGGACCAGGGATCCTCCAGAGCTGCAGTGGACATCACTGGTCAACCCTGGTCCACCTTAAGCTGTCTCGCGGTCGGCCAGCGGTTCCTGGAAGCTGTCTCCGCTCACCTTGGTCAACTTTCAGCAACCGGTAAGTAACAACACAAATATACATTTTCTGTTTTGGAATGCGTATTGATTCAACGAACGCCGTCAATTATTATTTCTGTATTTTTAATTCGAATTTGCCTCGGAATTTTTCAAAAGTTTCTTTTCTTGAAATTACATTATATTATATTTTTGACATAAAATTAGTACTCTGAAATTTGATTATATTATATTATATTTTTGACATAAAACTGGTATTTTGAAATTGTATTATATTATATTATATTTTTGACATAAAATTGGTATTTTGAAATTATATTATATTAAATTATATTTTTAACATAAAATTGGTATTCCTCCGATCGGAGGTCCCTCAGGGGCTCACTCACGGGCCGGGCCGTGGGTGAGTGCGGGTATTAGCGAACCCAGAGCGACCCTAGCTTGTTGTTTGTTGCGTCCCAATCTCGCTATATTTATTTTTGATTAAAATTGTTCAATTTTCGAATTAAAAATTACTTCTGAACTTTCAAAAGTTCCTATTCTAAAATGTATATATCTGATTTAAAATTGGTATTCCTCCGAATGGAGGTCCCTCGGGGACTCACTCACGGGTGCGTCCTGTGGGTGAGTACGGGTATTAGCGAACCCGAAGCGACCCTAGCTTGTTGTTTGTTGCGTCCCAATCTCGCTATATTTATTTTTGATTAAAATTGTTCAACCTTCCAATTAAAAATTACTACTGAACTTTCAAAAGTTCTTATTCTAAAATGTATATATCTGATTTAAAATTGGTATTCCTCCGAATGGAGGTCCCTCGGGGACTCACTCACGGGTGCGTCCTGTGGGTGAGTACGGGTATTAGCGAACCCGAAGCGACCCTAGCTTGTTGTTTGTTGCGTCCCAATCTCGCTATATTTATTTTTGATTAAAATTGTTCAATTTTCGAATTAAAAATTACTTCTGAACTTTCAAAAGTTCCTATTCTAAAATGTATATATCTGATTTAAAATTGGTATTCCTCCGAATGGAGGTCCCTCGGGGACTCACTCACGGGTGCGTCCTGTGGGTGAGTACGGGTATTAGCGAACCCGAAGCGACCCTAGCTTGTTGTTTGTTGCGTCCCAATCTCGCTATATTTATTTTTGATTAAAATTGTTCAACCTTCCAATTAAAAATTACTACTGAACTTTCAAAAGTTCTTATTCTAAAATGTATATATCTGATTTAAAATTGGTATTCCTCCGAATGGAGGTCCCTCGGGGACTCACTCACGGGTGCGTCCTGTGGGTGAGTACGGGTATTAGCGAACCCGAAGCGACCCTAGCTTGTTGTTTGTTGCGTCCCAATCTCGCTATATTTATTTTTGATTAAAATTGTTCAACTTTCCAATTAAAAATTACTACTGAACTTTCAAAAGTTCTTCTAAACTTTATTTATCTGATTTAAAATTGGTATTCCTCCGAACGGAGGTCCCTCAGGGACTCACTGCTGTGGGTGAGTACGGGTATTGGCGAACCCGGGGCGCCCCGAAGCGCCACCTCAGTAGATGGAAGTTCTGACTTCATCTACTCTTAGTTTCTTGTCGGGTAGGCCGTACTTGTGTACGGGGTTTGTTTGGCTCTCGTGAGCCGGTTAGATTTGCACTCTTGTGCATATTAGGTAGGCCGTACTCGTGTACGGGGTTAGCTTGGCTCTCGTGAGCTGGTGTTAGGTTTGGCTCTCGTGAGCTGGTAGATTTGCACTCTTGTGCATATTAGGTAGGCCGTACTCGTGTACGGGGTTAGCTTGGCTCTCGTGAGCTGGTGTTAGGTTTGGCTCTCGTGAGCTGGTAGATTTGCACTCGTGTGCATGTTAGGTAGGCCGTACTCGTGTACGGGGTCATCGGGGGGATCGTTTCTTCTTCCATTACTTCGATGTTCCTCTATTTTGTGTCTAATTAATATTAGTCTGTTTCAGTTAAATTTGAACAGTTGAGCATGTTCATCGTCAAACGAAGAAAAGGAATAGTATGAAGACTCCTCGTTATTAATAAGTTAGTATTAGTTGTCGAGCAATTATTGTGTTCGATTTATTTTGTTAGTTTCGCTTGTTGATTTTGGTCACAGCCTTCTGCTGTGACCAGTTGGTAGCGTCACCCTCGAACCAGAGCCTTCTGCTCTGGTTCGCTTCTTTCATTTTTCTTTTTTGTAAATCTGAGCCTTCTGCTCCATTTTTATTATCTCTTTCATTGTTCAGAGACTTGTCTGACTTAGTTTTCTTTTCTCACAATAATTGCTCGACTTGCATGCGTGCGTTAGTTATTAAGCTTGTTTGTTAGTATTATATATATGTCGAGTAATTTTTGCCCTAATTTGACTTTGCTCGGCTCGATTTTTGACGCCGACACAGCCTTCTGCTGTGTCGGTCCTTGCTTGTATGTACCAGACCGGTTGGTATCGGTATTCGGCGTAGATCCATTGAGAGGGATGGTTGAGAGACCTGTTCACTCGTGTAAAATCCTCTCTGCTGTAAGGCCACCCGAGTCGCCTCAACGCTAGTCGTTGCCTGGCGACAGGTGGGTGGGGGAAATGGGTATCGTTTGAACGCTTCTCTCGGCCATCGCTCTTCGTGAGGACACGTCGGGTATCGGTGCTGGCTGGAGTTGGTTCTGCAAGCATTGTACGCGTCGCGTCACCCTCGATCCAGAGCCTTCTGCTCTGGTTCGGTTTTGTTTCTCTTTTCGAAAGAATCAGAGCCTTCTGCCTGATTCGTTTTTCACCCACCGTGGATCGGAGACTTCTTCTCCGACTCACACATTTTTTATCCGCAATAATTACTCGACATACGTTGCGAAATTTAGTTTGTAAAACTCGAAAGCGTCGTTGTAAGAAAGGGAGTCAGAAGGAAGCGTATTGAATTCCTTCTGGCTTCCTTTCGGGTCTCTCGTGCAGCAACCTCCTCGTGGTGAGACCCGGGCAATCGATAATATTCTCTATTTGTTAGATCTTCTATTATCTTGCAAATAAAGAATAATATCGAGCTAATGGCTGCTCATTTATAATTTGCGATAACATTGTGAAATAAAATTTAAGACGTACTGATAATAAAAACTTGTGTATTTAATTGAATTGTGTGTCTGAATTTATTTTAAACCTGCATGGGGTGGGCCAAGGGCCCTTCCTGCTTTCCTTCGCTCTTTCCTTGTTTACCTTTGGCCCACCTACGCCTTCTTGGCACCTCCTATGAATTATTAATCGAAACACACACTTCTTGTTTCGGAATACTTTTTCATTCAATAAACATCGTACATTTTTTCTGGATTTCTAATTGAAATTTGCTTCTGAACTTTTTAAAAGTTCTGTTTCTTAAAATTGCTATGACCCTGACCTTTATGTCGTTGCGTCCCCATTTCGTTTGATTTATTTTCTATTGGAATTGTTCATCTTTCCAATTGAAATTTATTTCTGAACTTTCAAAAGTTCTTATTCTAAAATTTATATATATGGTTTTAAATTGGTATTCCTCCGAACGGAGGTCCCTCAGGGACTCACTGCTGTGGGTGAGTACGGGTATTGGCGAACCCGGGGCGCCCCGAAGCGCCACCTCAGTAGATGGAAGTTCTGACTTCATCTACTCTTAGTTTCGTGTCGGGTAGGCCGTACTCGTGTACGGGGTTAGCTTGGCTCTCGTGAGCTGGTGTTAGGTTTGGCTCTCGTGAGCTGGTAGATTTGCACTCTTGTGTATATTAGGTAGGCCGTACTCGTGTACGGGGTTAGCTTGGCTCTCGTGAGCCGTTAGATTTGCACTCTTGTGCATGTTAGGTAGGCCGTACTCGTGTACGGGGTTAGCTTGGCTCTCGTGAGCTGGTCGTAGGTTGGCTCTCGTGAGCCGGTTAGATTCGCACTCTTGTGCATATTAGGTAGGCCGTACTCGTGTACGGGGTTAGCTTGGCTCTTGTGAGCTGGTAGATTTGCACTCGTATGCATGTTAGGTAGGCCGTACTCGTGTACGGGGTCATCGTTTTGTCTTTATTTCATCGTCTTCTTATACTTCGTTGTTCCTCCATTGTTTTGTGTCTAATCATTACTAATCTGTTTCAGATTGAGTACAATAGTTGCAGAAATTTATCATCGAACGAAGACAACGCATCGTACGAAGACTCGTTTCTTCTTCGATTACTTCTGTGTTCCTCTATTTTGTGTCTAATTAATATTAGTCTGTTTCAGTTAAATCACAACAGTTCAGCATGATCATCGTCGAACGAAGACAACGAATAGTAAGAAGACTTCACAGTATTTATAAGTTCGTATTAGTTCTCGAGCAATTATTGTGTTAGATTCACTTTGTTAGTTTCGCTTGTTGATTTGGGTCACAGCCTTCTGCTGTGACCAGTTGGTAGCGTCACCCTCGAACCAGAGGCTACTACTCTGGTTCGCTTCTTTCATTTTTCTTTCTCGTAAATCTGAGCCTTCTGCTCCATTTCTATTTTCTCTGGAATTGTTCAGAGACTTGTCAGATTTAGTTTTTTTTTGGCTCACAATAATTGCTCGATTCGAGTGCGTGCGTTAGTTATTAAGCTTGTTTATTAGTATTGTATAAATGTCGAGTAATTATTGCCGTAACTTCACTTTGCTCGGTTCGATTTTTGATTCCGACACAGCCTTATGCTGTGTCGGACCTTGCTTGTATGTACCAGACCGGTTGGTACCGGTGCTCGGCGTAGATCCATTGAGAGGGATGTTCGAGAGACCTGTTCACTCGTGTAAAATCCTCCCTGCCGTAAGTCCACCCGAGTCGCCTCAACGCTAGTCGTTGCCTGGCGACAGGTGGGTGGGGGAAACTTAGGGTATCGTTTGAACGCTTCTCTCGACCATCGCTCTTCGTGAGGACACGTCGGGTATCGATGCTGGCTGGAGTTGGGCTGCAAGCATTGTACGCGTCGCGTTACCCTCGATCCAGAGCCTTCTGCTCTGGTTCGGTTTTGTTTCTCTCTTCGAAAGAATCAGAGCCTTCTGCCTGATTCGTTCTTCACCCACCGTGGATCGGAGACTTCTTCTCCGACTCGCACATTTTTTATCCGCAATAATTACTCGACATGCGCTGCGAAATTTAGTTTGTAAGATTGTAAATCTTCATTGTAAGAAAGGCAGTCAGAAGGAAGCGTATCGAATTCCTTCTGGCTTCCTTTCGGGTCTCTTGAGCAGCAACCTCCTCGTGGTGAGACCCGGGCAATCGGTGTTATTCTCTATTTGTAAGAACTTCCAGTATCTTGCAAATAGAGAATAATATCGAGCTAATAGCTGCTTATTTATAATTTGCGATTACATTGTGAAATAAAATTTAAGACGTACCAATAATTAAAACTTGTGTATTTAATTGAATTGTGTCTGAATTTATTTTAAACTTGCTCAGGGTGGGCCAAGGGTCCTTCCTGCTTTCCTTCATGCTTTCCTTGTTTACCCATGGCCCACCTTCACCTTCTTGGTAAGCTCCTCTCAATTATTAACCGAAACAGTAAAATTTGCTTCCGAAATTTCCGAAGTTCCTGTTCTTAACATTGTTATTTTTTGCTTAAAGTTGTCATTCCTCCGATCGGAAGTCCCTCCATTTACTATAGGCAGAGAGGAAATGAGAGTGCTCACGCCCGCGATTTTAGTGTCCCCGGTATAGTGCTGAACCAGAACCTGCATCATTAACAGCGGATTCCAAATAATGCTAAAGTGGATGCTACTTCTATGTTAAAAGAGGGTCTTCTATGTACGCTTTGATCCAGCCTAAAAGATGATGCAAGTTCTAATACAGGCCAAAAAGATGATGTATGTTCTAGTCCAGGCTAAAAAGTTGATGCAGGTTCTGTTCCAGGCTAAAAAAGTGAGCACTCTCATTTCCTCTCTGGTATATAGTCTAAGCTTCTCGTGGATCTAGTTGCAACATTTATCGTTCGTAAGCGTAGAGGGCGTAAGAAATCTAGTATGTCGATATTTCAGATCGTGAGACACGGGACCCCATATAGTGATTGGTCTACTCCTATACCTTATCTGTGGTTGTAGTTTATTTCCAATCTTTAGCTGAGAGGGCGCACAGTGTCTTCGCACAAGTACGAAAGTTGATAATCCTGTCGATACGAGCGCAGCATATCATTACACATACATGTACAATTTTATTGCACATTCACAATTAACCGGTTTGAATGACGTTTCCTAAATTACAATAACTTTTTATGTGTTGCGTGAATGTTCGAGAACTATGCGTGCATAGTTTGTATGTTTGTGAAGAATGTTAATGTCGCAGTGTGGATAGGTTAGGTAGTCTCCCAGAGACAAGGCTGTAAGGCTGTTTTGAATATCCGGTTTGTTCTTATTAATCTTTCTGATTCACTTGCACACACTTATTAAATTTCCTATGTGTCTAGAACATTTCTATCAAAGAGTTCACGAGTGTCGTGACAGCGAAACAACTGTGGCGTAATGTCATAACAGTTCTACGATGGCGTTGTCACGTATCAGTAGTTCTTCCGATTTATTGACAAGCCTTTCTCGTATTTCACATGCAGGTATGAAATTTACAATACATATTTAAATAACAGTTGATGTTTGCGGTTATGTTCGTCGATTCACAGAACTCTGTTCGTCGAATCAATCTGATTGCAAGAAGTTGCAAGCCTCATTGTTCGGTGACAAGTCCAAATTTATTAAAGCATTATTGACTGTATCACAATGCCATTATTTTATGTTCTTTTCAACGTTTCTTACTGTAATTAAATATACGACCGTTTGCCTTACAAATGTAACGTATGTACCTATACAGCATTTATTAAGAGAAAAATATAATTCTTTTCCCAACATTAGGAACTATTGTTTTCATGAAATGGATTGTAGTACATGCAATAATTACATAACGTAAACGACCATGACATGACAGTATTACTCTTTGTTTCAAACGATTAGAATCGTTCTTATCGCATGTGTAGAAAATTTAAAAAATTTATAGATAATATTTGTTAATATCATTATTGTTATAAGAATATTATAAGTAGTGTGCGAGAACCCAAAAATGTTGGGACAAGACGGGTTCTCAAAAGTGTTGAGTTCTTGTATACCTCTATTTATAAGAATTATGATGAGACTGCAGATTTTAAGCATTAATCACAAAAATGGGTAGCTGGAATCTGAAACGATAGAAAGATTAAAAGAGTTGACGAGTATCAATGAATTAGGTTCAACCAACTCAATCATTAATGAGAGAAAGGCATTCCTAAGTGACTACTGTTTCTTGCAGCATATTGTAGAATATATTTACATTAATATCCGTAGTCTAACTATGATGCTAGTGTAAAATACAATATAGACATGTACAATCAATGATCCTGATTTTGGAAATGAGGCGACGCAACTGTTTACTGTGTTTGAATGCTTATCTGAATAGAAAAATCTTCATATTTCCAGCGAATACGTCCCTGGGCGAAATACAATGCACGCGGTACGCAGCGGTGCATCAAAATCGAATAAAAGCTCTTCACGTGACGAGCGTTCGACGTTATCCGGATCCTCCTACTCTACCGCTTCCCACGAATGTCTCCGAAATATTTGCAAACGAAACCGGTCGCTTTACGCCCGAAAGATCACGGGACATCGCGGCACCAATGTTAATCTATGGCAGGAGCAGTGATCGTGCGTCGTTCTGCAATGATCAGCTGTGGAAATCATCGGAACGTGCCAGCATCCCGGTCACCTGCGGTGACTCGCACGTGGACTCGTACGACTGCTTCGGGGCGGTGAATTTATGCGGTACTATGCAGACCAACGTACCGAAACCGTTCTGCTCTAGCGGCAAATCAACGCATTTGAACATGCCGGGCGGCCAGTGGGCCAGAGATGGGAAATACATAGCCGAGGACATGCAGAAATCGCATTACCGAAGTGTTCGTTTACCGAAATTAAACTTGGAAACGAGTGGTCAGTAAGCATTCAAGGAGATATTGCCACCTGGAATTTTCTATAACTTTTTATCACACCGGTTTCGAAAAAGAAAATTACGATACTCGCGCTAACGGTTGGGGGGATTAAAGAATCACGTAAAATTTGTATTTATTCAGTCCAATAAATTCCTTCTAACTGTAGATTTCTTGATGGTGCGGGGTTCGTGTATAATTCTCAACGCTAGACGCTCTAATTAATGAGAGAAACGAAGTTAGTCGTAGTAATGTATTATAATGATTGCAAAAATTATCAGAGCATGCTGAAGACACACTCCCCTTGCTACCGACTAGGTAAACAGTGTGGAAATTCTAATGTTTCGCTTAGGTACTGCAAGTCACGTCGTCGCAACAAGCACTATTTTACGAAAACTTTATCAACCGAATAGTATCTTTAGCATGAGATATTCGACAAATACACCTGTAGAGACCAAAGCCCAAGAGGGCAAACCGGAACCGTCCAAAAGGGAGAAATTAAGATTGCTGGCGAGAGATTATGGAAAAACTGTTGCAGTGTTTCACATAGGAATCTCTTTAATATCTCTCGGAGCATGTTATACAGCTGTAATTAGGTTAGTTTCGCGATAAATCTTGTTGCAATTGAGCAGAGTTTAATACACTCGGAATGATGGAAACTGTCAAGTTTCTTGAATTTTGCCATTAGATTAACTTTCGAAATGAAATATAATGTAATGGCTGAACATTGTCATTCCGGATGTATCAAATTTCTAAAAAATCAATTTTTTAAAAATGGTAAACAGATCAAACAGTAATTGTTGAAACTTAAATACTGTTTTCGTGGTTGCTTACGCAACCGTTAGATGCACATAAAATTATTTACTGATTTCAGTGGACTAGATCTAACGCCTCTTGTTAAAACTATTTGCCAGGAAAATGTTGCATTAGAGAAGGTATTAAACACCTCGTCATCCTTTTTGTTGGCGTACAGCGTCCACAAATTGTTCGCGCCTGTACGATTAGCGCTCACGCTCACCGCAACGCCGATAATTGTACGAAAATTACGAAAGCTTGGAATTTATAAAGCACCAAAAGCAAAAGCAACGCAAACCAGTTAATCGTAATAATTATTAATATGTTTTATACTATCCATAGTATGTATACGCATTTTTAATTATTGATAATTACACGTCTGTAAACGAATACAAATTGATTAAATAAACATACTATAAATGAACTGTTTTATGTATATATTCCGGTTTATTATATAAAGAATATAATAGTTATAATTACTTTACACAACGTCACGTATATTTCATGTATGATAGTTTGCGCAACTACAGTGTTGTACATACGGCCATTTTAATTACAGCGTTTTTAAAGTTTTTTTTTTAATTGATACGCCGTAAATACATTATACATACACAAAAGCTCGACAGTTTCAATGGACGAATTGATCAGTTATGTTGGAACAATAATTACACCCGGTTTGCGAGTTGTCACCGAGCAATCTCGATTGTGCACTTGCTTCGACGGGTCTTTCGAGTATTTTGATTACGTATAGGAAACATACAAAAACGCCAATTCCTTGGCAGACATATATATGTACATAACTTTTTAAAAATATATTATAGTACATACTAAAAGTAATGCATATAAGTATATACACTTTAGTTAATCTAGTATAGGGTATGTCTTATAAAGGTAATTTTACACTTTTCAAAGACGTGGTTGCCTCAGTTGTAGCTTATAAAGATAAGGTTTCTAAAAATTTCCTTGAAATCGAAAAATATAAAATAATTTTTCGAATAATTAGACAAGTAGAAGCTTTAGATGTCCGTTCGAGTCGTAGTAAATATTATAAATTACATCTAAAAAAAAACAGTTTCGTAGAATTATAAAAAACATTCGAGAGATTAGTAAGCGTAATCGTTCACGATCTTATCGATCAAACCCAAAATGGAAGGTCTGAAGACACGACATGCTACAGTATGTCAACCATTTGCTTTGTGCATAGTAGAAAAGTACACATATAAACTTTGAACACTTCGCCTGCAAACAGTTTGAGCATTTTTAACTTAACATAAACGATACAATATTAGACATGAATTCTGCGAAGTTACGAGGGAAGAGTACATTACTTAAAATATAATGCAAACTTTGTCTAATAATACTTGGAAACCAATCATCAACGATTAGTTTTAACATTTTATACAGTCCTTATCTAACTACTATAAAAATACAATGGAAAAGTTTGCATATTTGTTCGAAGAAACATACAACCGCCTCAATAAAAAAAAAAAAACAAAAAAAAAGATGAAAGGAGTATTTTGGCACGGCACCTATCTATAATCTCATTGTTAATAGTCACGTATTCATAAAATATAAAAAAAAATAGTATAAAAATTCATATCCTCGTGTTTAGATCTGTTTTCAATGCGTCAAAACTTAGCGTAGAAATTGTTTAAATATTATCAACTGGATGAAATGTATATCGTTATGAGTTAGTTTGGTTGATTATCTTCCAAGAGTGATATCAATGAACGGATGTGATGATTGATAAGAACAAAACTTTACAAGCTTTGTTAAAATGGAAATATATGAGTCTTTACACATACGCTTCCGCGCGGCGACCCTTTATATGATTGAAAAACTGTCGCCAGCTAGTCAATGTTTTACTCGACCATACCCAGAAGCTGCTTGTTATGCCGACGATCATAGCCATTAGATATTTTATCATGAAAACCTCGAACTCTGGTCGCCTCCCAACATCGCGAGTACGCTCGCCAACGGGACATGGTATGGAATACTGAGATTGCAGTCCGGGTCTGGAACACATCTCCATATTCCACGTCAACATCCATTGATCGAAGTACGCTTGCTCGTAAAATAAACAAGCTATGACAATCAGCGCAGGAACTATATATAGTACAGAAAATATGCCGATACGAATCATTAATTTTTCTAATTTGTCAGTCTTTGTGCCGTCGTGCTTCATTACCGTACGGATACGGAACAAAGAAACAAATCCGGCTAATAAGAAGGCAGTTCCAAGGATCAGATAGACGCACAATGGTGCTAAAACGAACCCGCGTAAAGCTTCCACGTTCCAAAGTCCCACGTAACAAACACCAGACAGTATATCTCCTAAAAGAATAAACATATTAATTAGTTTTCGGAGGAACTCAACCAAACCATGGATATCCCCTAAACTAAAGTGTTATTAAGTGACTTACCTTCTACCTTTCCCATTGCGAGAATGGTAACTGTTTTTATTGCTGGTGCTGCCCAAGCAGCTAAATGGAAATATTGTGAATTAGCTTCTATTGCTTCGTGGCCCCATTTTAGACCAGCAGCTAGGAACCATGTCAGTGTTAGGATGACCCACCATATACTGGATGCCATCCCAAAGAAGTAAAGCACCATAAACAGTACCGTGCACAATTTATGCTTGGTACCTTGCGTTATTGTTGACGCCATTTGCACCGTCTCTAAAAGAGGTGGGAAAGGTTCTCTGCACGCGATCGAGTTACCAGCTGCCCAACCAATTACATATACCAATGCTACCATGAGGTAACAAACTGATAAGAAGATGATTGGTCTTTCCGGATACCTATGGACAAAACAATATTTAATATTTTTTACAACACAAACATGAGCATGTAAAAATTCGTCTAAACTTTCCAACATATTCAAAATTATAGAAACAGACAATGGCAATTATAATCTGTTGTAGCAATTACAATAACTATATAGTTCCAAACAACATCTAGAATTACAAGAATAAGACAATCAATTCAATCTGTTAATTGGGTGATCTCTCTTGGGTGATTTACATTACATGAAAACAATTGTGTGGTTGTAAAGCAAAACAACATACACATTTAAGCATCGATTTACTACTACCAGGCAAAGTGAATTTACACAACTTTTCCAATTGTTTTAATTAGCATAAATGACAAATAAGAATAATGAATAGTAAGACGCGTTGAAGCAATACTATTTTACTTGGCCATACTTAAATTGCAATGTATCTTTCAATTAAACTTTCTGACATAAATACTTAATGCCACCCACTATCAATCAGCACTGTAATATTATTAATGTAACCGAGTAACTGAGTATTATTAAGGTAAGTGAGTTTGTTGAAAGTGTAACGTAACATGTATATGCGTGTATACTACTACATATAATGCACAGTTTTCCCATATACTTTGCTCTACAATTGTCCCATACCTTGAATAAAGAGCATGTCACTTAGGACCCTCCCCTCTACAACATATCCCAAGGTCAAGGTCATTGCAGAAAGAGTTCCCTTTCCCAGCCAATTATCTGCAGTTATTAGACATCCCTCTGCCTCACTCATATGCATTTTGAAAAGGAAAAGTTGCAGACTTCGGTCAAAGTACAATTATTTCAAAAATGTGACTTAACGCTCCGTATAAGTGTTGCAGCAACATAACAGCAACTTACCCACAGGTTTAGTTACTCGGGTAAGCTATGAGATACTCGGATAAACAAAACTTAGCAGAGTGCCCGGGTATCTCGTGAAATAGAGGGTCACCGGAGCACTCGGTTATCTCATGAGATAGCTGGGTACCCGAGTACTCGGTTCTGTCTCGATATAATACGATTCCTCGGGTCCTCCTTGGTCCGCCAGGAAGCGTACCGATCCTAATATACTTTACTCGATTATTCTATTCGCGTTTTGTGCTCTACCTGGGTGTCTGATGGGTACTCGGGCGAAGGTACTAGCTCTAGCGTTAAGTTTTGCTTGACAACCACGGAATCACACGAGGGTACTGTCAGCCACGATCGTGCTATTTACCTGAACCGGTCAGTGTCAATGAGAAACGTCAAAAAGGTGAAGAAACAGGAAGCGGCGCAGACGGACGCCCAGCTGCCGACCCAGGCTCTGGAAAACCGTCGTTCCCTCTCGATGAAGAACATTCCGTCGCAAGGTGCGCCGCAGTTGCGTTCGACTTTATTGCCGACCTTGAGCGAGTAGCCGAGCTCTTGCGGCACCTTGAATTGCAGGGGACAAACGAATCCGAAGTCCCTGGCGCCGGCCATGAAGCCGCCGCCGAATGGTCTTGGTCCGCCGGTCCAGGACGGTTGGAATTCGGCAACGGCGACTCTCGGCGGCGTATAGACAGGAGCAGACGGTTCCGGCGGTGTGGTCTCGTTGTGGCCAACGCAGAGATCCGGCCCACCATTTTCAGGCAGCTTCGAGCAATCCAGATTGTCCGGCCAGTCGAAGTCGAAGCTGTTCATCAGCCGTTCGCAACCCGCGCGGGCGCTCTCGCACAACGATCTGCACGGGGGTATCGCTCTGTCGATAATGGTGCATACGGGCGCGTACACGGTGCACAGGAAGAAACGAAGGTCAGGGCTGCACTTCATCTTGACCAGGGGCGCGAACTGATGCACCTCCTGGCCGGCGTCCTCCTGCTTCTGGTGGTTCATCAGGTTCGGCATGATCGTCTCGTTGTACGGTATATTCATGCAGAGATCGATGGTGATCGGCTCGCATCTACCGTGATGGGCCAACGGATCCTTCGTGTGCAGAGCATTGACACCGAGCACGGCCACCGAAAGCCCGTAGATCGTTGTGTACCACAGAATCATCGTTGCACACGGCCGACACCAGCCAATTCCGAGATCAATCGTCACGCGAACCAACCTTCGAAAACACGCGGACGCACCACGCCTTCGAACATCACCAAAGAATCGTGCGGAACATAATAATCTTGAACCGAGGGAGCGGGGAAACGAGCGTACCTAGCGACGATGATGGACGCGACCACAGTAACACTGTAAACAGAACATGGCGCGCGAGTCTCTCTAGAACGGAAACTCGCCTGCCATCGACCAGCCTCGTTGCCCCCTAGGATAGGTTCGAGGTACTTCGAGACCTTCGAGCTTAGACTATATCCGAGATGAAATGAGAGTGCTCACGCCAGGGATTTTAG
This sequence comes from Halictus rubicundus, assembly GCF_050948215.1. Classification (NCBI taxonomy): domain Eukaryota; kingdom Metazoa; phylum Arthropoda; class Insecta; order Hymenoptera; family Halictidae; genus Halictus; species Halictus rubicundus. Next base: position 14,335,467 of record NC_135160.1, read on the forward strand.
TGTCCCCGGTATAGTGCTGCCCCCTAGTCTAATTTTTAGCCTGGACCAAAATCTGCGTCATCTTACCTGCATCATTAGCAGCGGATTCCAAATAATGCCAGAGTGGATGCTACTTCTATGTTGAAAGAGGCTCTTCTGTGTAGGCTCTGATTCAGCCTAAAAGGTGATGCAGGTTCTAATACAGGCTAATGCAGGTTATGGTCCAGGCTAAAAAGTTGATGCAGGTTCCGTTCCAGGCTAAAAAGATGATGCAGAAAAGTGGGGACACTAAAACCCCGAGCGTGAGCACTCTCATGTCCTCTCTGACCATATTATACTCATAGACCCGGCTTCAGATAATTGAAGACGAGATTAAATCATCTACGAGATGTCAGAAATCTGAGGTTCTCGTCGAATATTGTATTTGAAATTCACAGTGCACACCGGAAACGCAAATGTCATTATCCGTCTCTATGTCATAGGTTTATGACATAGAAGGAATAAGAAAACGATGAAAATATTTTATTTCTAATTATTATGACTGCTAAGTGATTTCCAACAATAATTTCAATAAAATATTCACATTTTCTGTTTTAGATACTGTCGAATCTTCCATTTTCCAGTGATAATGTTATGTGTCGAATGTAAAAAGAAACTAGGTGAAAATGGACGACTGCAAGTATTTCCAAGGATTTCTAAGTATGAGGATTAAGAGGTTTCCTTGGAAGATAAAAAGAAATACTATAAAATCGTTTATTTTTCAGCCATTATATTGTTTTTTGATATATTTATTGATAATACAAGAGTACGAATGAAACATAATTGCGTCGAATGAAAGCGTAAAAAGGAACTAGTTATGATGAATCTTTATGGAGCGTGCGAGGATTAAATGAACGGTTACCTTGGACGACGAGGACTATCGCTGAAATGATTGAAAAGACATACTGTTAATCGGTTCATTTTGATTTTATTTCTTTCCCGACATATAATGCACAATATGTTCGATTTCGTTAGTTGTAATGTTTGCTAACCGGTGACGATTAGCGTGATCGTAAGTACTATGGTTTTGTTTGTAATTATTTCTTCTCATTTCTCTCTCTCTCTCTCTCTCTCTCTCTCTCTCTCTCTCTCTCCCTCTTTCTCTTTTTTCCTTCAATCGTATAGTACGTACGTGCTTGTGGAGTTCGTGCACTTTTTAGACGGGGTCGCACATTCGGGCGGTCGCTGTCACTGTATGTACAATGATAGTCTTTCCTCTTGAGTCGGCGCGAGCCGCCCGAAATACGATTCGCAAACGGCCTCGTGTTTTTTTTTATCGTAAACAAATAAATAATTTATCTCCTCGAATACTCTCTCTCTCTCTTTCTCTCAACTTGAATCGTCTCATTAGACGTAGGAGGTCAGCCTTACGATCTTACGATTAGTAACACTTAAGATTCAATACGGAAGATTGAAATACGCCGAGCGAACCACTCTTTCGTCTTCCTGTCCCTCCGCTCTATGTAATTGCCACGGGTAAGATGCTAACCGATCATTTTCGACTGTCGCAGAAACGAGGGAAGCCGGTTATTAAAGGAAACGCTATCTGACGGAATAATTGGATGAAACTTTGCGATCCGCAGCTTGTCTACCGACCCTTCCCGATATCGAAGTTTTACACATCATCCGCATCTCCCAGAAGAAAAAGGTCACTTTCGTTTATCACTTACGCGCTGCTAAAGGGAACGGACTACAAATTATTTATACTCGTTATTCGTTACTTATACAAATTACATTATATCGTCGCTGTACACTTAATATCAACGTGTCGCAGCGTGTCGTGTACAAAACAACATAATAAGAGGAAGACGATTGGTAATGGAAGGTTCGTAGCTGTCACAGCGAAGGCAGATCGGGTCGTCGAGATCATCCGGGATCCATCATGGCTCTCCAGGAATCAACTCTCTCGCAAGGTTCACACTCTCTCACGATAAAGGGCAATGCACACGGAAGATGGAGAGCTGGGATTCTTGCGCGCGCGCGCTCTCTACAGATTAGGGCTGTAAATAAGGTTTATCTTTACAGCGTCGGAGCTTGACGTTTTGATCTACCTTCGCCACGGAGGCGAGTCGTGAACAGCACGGACATGAATCAGGGTTTACGCAACGTTGTCCACACACCTTATCCTCCCTCTCTCTCTGAGATTTAGTTGCTGCGAATGAATTTTTCGAACGGATCGTATACGTTGTTTGGACCTATCGATGATATCCCTTTTCTCATTCGAAACGGAACAACTGCGCAAGTGGAAGGATCCGAAGAAGCTCGGGCGGGCTTGGAACGCTCGATTGGCACAAAGCACGCGAGGAGACTTTTGCGAATCATGCGAATCACATTTGCCGTCCGGATGATTGTTTCCGTCGCGTTTCTTACTCCTAGTGGGACGCGTTAATCTTACAAAAAAAAGTGTATCTCGAACCACGGCACGACCTGCGCGCTGTTTCTCTTATTTTTGTTTCATTTGAGAACGTCCCAAAGCCGCGATACCACTACAATTATTCCTGTCAGACTTTATCGGTCTCTCTCACTCTCTCTCTTTCTCTTTCTCTCTGTTCTAGAGTGGCCACGAGTTTCTGTTCGCTTGTTGCACAAGCGTTGCATCAATCTCGCCGTAAACCTGAATTGATTATTGCCCGCTTATCATTACCGGATGAATTCTAAACGGTCGCATGGTCGAATTACAACGTTTTCGTTGAAGAGACACGCCGGTGCTCGTTCAAGAATGTGGAAGAACCCGTATTCGTCGTCTCGGACGGGAGAGAGCAACGAAGACGAAAAGTGGCTCATGGTGCTTCCCCCGACGATAGTCGATTAACATCATCCTCTGCTCGTATACAATCACGACGAAATCGTGCACGCAAGTCTCATTACGCGCGCGTAGGATTAGAAATACAATAGTATACGCGCAGAGGTTCGCCTGCAAGTACGCGCCTGTACATGATTACGTGTAAAATCCGTCGCGCAATGTCAGAAGAGAGTTGCCCTCTTTTGATTAGCCCTTTGGAGATCATAGTCGCGTGTGCACCCCTCTCTCCCTCCCTTCCGTCGACTTAATTTTCCGATCCATTTAAAATATTACAGACAAAATACACTGCGCGTTCGAACGAATTTGATTCAATCTCTCTCCGCCCTTGTTTCACGGCTATTCAACGTTCGCGTGACACCCCCGTGGAACGCGAACCCCCTCCAAAGGGTTAAGCCTTCTCTCTCTCTCTCACTCGCTCTCTATCTCTCTTTCTCTCTCTCTCTCTCTCTCTCTCTCTCTCGTTCCGAAAAATAATGGATGCAATCGTATTCGTAATAAAAAGGCATTTACGCCTTTCTTGATTAGCACCGAACTTAACGACTAGTCAGTTTACGTGCGCGACGTGTCTGTATAACAGCCGTGCGCGCACGGTCTACTCAAATTGTGATCGTGAGTTTTAAAATCCGAGATAAATGCAATTCGTTCTTCTGCCGTTGCGCCGCACGACACGCAACAATAAAGTAGAGATTAAAATACTTTCGAGACATTCGAAAAAATGGACAGACTTTCTTGGAATATTCAGCAAGATTAATACAATATAATGCTGGCCGCGTCGATTACCGCAACAAACACGCGCATTATATATATTTATATATAATTAGATTTATTCGTACCTCGTGTACGCGTAGATATATTTTTTATCTATTTTATCGATCTATCTACCGTTTTTTTTCTCTCTCTCTTTCTCTCTCTCTCTCTCTCTCTCTCTCTCTCTCTCTCTAGCGACACTAGTCCGTGCCCAACTAACCTGCTCGAGCGTGTCAGGTGTGCGAACATCCTCTCTCGCATACCTGGCGCACACTGCAAAATGCCGTTAGACAAATTTGATGGCCAACCGGATAGTCGAGGATCTCGCCACTTTGAGCAAACCAAACTTCAAGCAAAAATAATTATATCAACCCCTTGCGCTACCACTAATTTTATGATTATAGCAATTAGAACTTCAGCGTCGTTCATTATTAATTGGAACAAGATGAATGTTTGTGTTTATTATATGTCAATGTATTCTTCAATGACTATTATACCGATAGAGATAGCATAGAATTTTATTTTGATTTAAGGAGAGTTAGTAATTATTTAGAATTTTGGTAATTATTTGGAAAAGCATCTTTGATTTTGATGACCTTGAAATATATTCTCTGGGACATGATGAGGGACCTCCACTCCTGCCTTAAAGGACGAATTCGCTCATTGGGAAAAGGCAGAGTTTGCTCATAGTCATCCTAACAATTGTTTTGCACATTTAAATTTCATCAAAATGAAAGAGGAGTACCCTTTTATAAATAATTAAGTAGTTTATATAACAAGAACCGCATTACGTATGAAAAACTCGGAATTTTTGTAAGAATTGGATACTTTTAACCCTACTGAAGAATTATTGAAGAGTATAGTGCAAGGGGTGAAAAAAGTATATTAAATTGAATAATCTCCTTTTCGAAATTGGTTGAAAAACAGAAACTATAGATAGATGTTCCCATTGTACAAATGATTTTCAGATGAAAGGTTTTCAACCTAGTAGACTGCGGACTGTATGCATTTATAGCAAACACGATTGTCGGTACTTTGGTTTTATAAAAAACTTTAACAAACTATACTGAGATTTCTCACACATTTGAACCTTGATAAAGTTTTTTTCAGTTAAGTTTCTGTTAAGATTTATATTTAGAGTCAATAAATTACTTCATATTTATAATATTCTTTATATACACATACACATAAAATACGAAATAATTTAAGTCTCTTCTATCAACAAAACGGGAGATCTGTTGATCAAGATTTGCAATGTTACATTCTATTCTAGAAACTCCAAACTAACGTTCCAGCCAAGTGGAGTTGACGAATTTATGTGGAAAGATTAAAAATACTTAAGAATATCGATTTGTCATTAAAATTGTGAGAGGAAGAAAGAAATTTCTATTTTGCTCCCGTTTCACGCAGTTGATGCAGAAAATTTGTATGTCGCACAGCGGTCCACAGTCTATTGATCATAACGCTTAACTAAATTTTCGGAGAAACCGTTTTAAAAGGGAGTCAAGTAAATTTTTCATGTTTTACTCAAAGCGTGCGTTCGGTTTAATTAAAAATCGTTCAGATTTGATGAACGTCACCCGCGCGATCTAAATGCATCAATACCCGTATACCGATATAATTTCTATGAATTTCACGCGCGTCGCGACGTTCACGTTGACGAGCCGCTGAATGGACGCCTCTTGGCGTCGGGATTGTTGCTCAAGTATGCGAGTCACGATGGAACACGCGACACCTGTACCCGTCGAATATAACGAAAGAGTGAACCCACACAATCGAAGGAAGTAGTACGGTTGCACTTTTTGAGCAAACGATCGCTCTCGTCGCGTATCATAGTGAACGTTCCATGCGTTTCTCTTTCTTCTTTTCTTTTTTATACGCAACGAGATGTCCTACGCTTGGGAAGATACATATTTGGCACTGGATTCTCTGTTTCCCCCATCGGGAGAGCTTTTCAGGCTCGAATCGCAACTCCATTCCGCGTTCTGTACATTCCAGATTGGCAATGCCGATTTATCATCTCTTGGACACGCTGTGCCCCGATTTGCTGAAACAGGAACTGTATCGAATGCTTTTCATTCGATCGAGCGTGAAATCATCGAAAATTCATCACAGACTTTTTTCATCTAACTGTCAAACTCTCTTCCTGGAATACATACAGCCCGTCTCTTTTATTACACCATCTATTAATCGATTTCATCACTGGCAGAAAGTGTTCGATCAAAAAGAATTTTTTGGGGTGTTCCCAAAATATTGGGGATATCGTAGAAAAATTTCGATCGAATGATAGACCATCTTGTTCTTTTACCAAATATAAAATAATTGTATCTCTACGTTAAATCTGTACGTTAGGCGAAAATTAGAAGAAAATTTTAAATAGCATGGCAAAGCTTCGAAATGCTCTCGAATGCTTCATGGAAAAGATTTCTTCAATGCTTATGGACGATTGATCAATCCCTAGATCGATGCAAAATTTTCGGATTCCGTATCATACGAAATTAATATTTTTATACGAATATTTTCTTTAAATACGACTTTTATCGTTGCATCTGTTTGTATAGTTAACAAAAATTTTTTTCCTGTTAAATGTATGAGCAGTGACACCGGTGGCACCCAATGGTTGATTCGTTTGATCGAATACCTGTCGCCAGAGGTGTGTGTAATAACAAAAATCGATTTGCCCGGTCAGATCATACTCGGATTAAATGGAACACTTTCCCCGAGATCACTATCGCTATTTAGAAACACATCATATGTGGCATTCCCTTCTGTTCTACCAGCTTACAGACCGTTTCACAATAGCGTGGACGCAATATCTGCGAAACTTGATATCCCATAACTGCGAGATTGTGTTAGAGCGAACATGCGCAACCTCTTTCGACACGCGTTTCCTCAGAATCTCTCAATATCGTTTTTCTCACTAAGAAACACAGGCATTCTTCGGTGCCTTGTAGGTCAAAAACCTTTTGAAACTCTTTTGAAACCGCATCTCGAAGGAGCTAAGTTTCTCAATGACCTTCAATGTTTAAAGCAAGTAGGAACGAAGGATAAAGTGATCTCATAATTCTTTTAAAAAAAGATCCAACTTTCTTCCCACGCGAAGAGCCTTTTGGCACAAAGATTGAGACGTTTGCATGGAATAAAATAACAAAATAATAACGATAAAATGTTATACATATGTTTGATATGGAACTGAAACTTCGTGAAAGTCGTATTTTGACACCGGGGACCAAAAGCAACAGTTATTCTAAAATTTTCTACGATTCCATGACTTTTTTCCTTTTTGGTTGTAACAGTTATGATCCCCGTTTAACACTGAAAACGAATTAGTTTCAGAACTGGCGACTGCATGGGACTGCATAAAATGTCTCGAAAGTCGCCGTGCCCACGCTCTCGTGAAACAGGCTAAGCGGTATACCTCGGTCTGAGGAGCAACAGGAAAAACTGTTGGTTTGGTGTTTGAATCGGCATCGCCAGTCGAGAAGGAACCGGAAGCGACAATCATACCGCTGCCATTCAGTCGGCGATAAAAATACCACTGTTCAATCTACAACATCCGCGCCGCCGCGTTTCATTTGCGGCCGGGAGACCCGCGGAAATCTACCGAGAGATCAAAGGAACGATATCAACCAGCGATCTTCGAGTTTTCGACGAGCGGAGCCAGGGGACGCGCCGCTCCCAGGCCCAATTTCGAAATTTTCGCAGTTAGCGCGTGCAAACCGTAAACCGCGGCAAATAACGTAGTTTTAGATACTTACATATCGTGTGGTGTGCCGCCCCGCGCGGCCGATTAGGATGCGAAAAAAATATACGTAGCCGCGCGCGTGCGTGCGTTATGACTAGATAGTTTTGTAGACCCTCGTATCGGCGATCGAAGACCACCCTGCCGACTTCGTTTTCTAGAACAGATGACCGGAGAGCGAACGGCAACCTTGTAAAAACGGTCGCGAACGCGACGACTCGGGGATTTTACAGGTGTGCCAGGACACCGCGGGTTCGGGTCGGGCTCGGGCTCGGGATCCCGAAAGTTTACAATGCTCCGAGTACCCGAAGCTGCGATCGAGTTGAGTTTGAGGACCCCAAAAATTTGTAATCAAACCAGTACGACGCTCTTCCGATCTAATTTTACGTTTTCCGGGTATCCGACCTTTCTACTTTGAAAGATTCTCGACCCGTCCCGACCCGATATTTTCGGGTCCTCGCAGACCCGGGACTGTCGGTATCGTCGCGACGCGGACCGGATTTACCGTGTGTTCGGCAAACGCGAACGATTGAGCACAGAAACGCCGATTTTTCTGGTGAAGTTACGTTAATCCTAGTTTGATCTTAGCCTCCCTAAAACTCGAGATTCCCCTTAATTAGTGTTTTATCGCAGAGCTGCTCGTAATCGGTCAAAAGACGAAAGGGGTCGATCGAACGTCGGCAGGGATCGATCGGTGCGCACACCTGACGTTCTTCGAGCCGAGTCACGAGGAGAGCATCGTACGACGATGATATGACGTCAGATTCCCCTTTGTTCCTATAACGAGGGCTCGCCCTTAGCTGTTCATCACGGTGGATCGCCTGGAGTAGCCCCGTCTCGTCATCGTCTCACCCTGAGCCTCGCACTCCCTCTTCACACGATCGATTATGTCCGCCACCAGCTTCTCTTCTTTTTCCCTCTGCTGCTCCCAGTCCGGCCCTTTCCCGATCTGTGGGGGAGGGGGGGCACACGGTTTCACATTTTTTTTGTTCGCCCTTATCCTCTCGACGGAGCGTGAACGATCGGGAATGATGCGCAAGCAAGCGGACACGGGGGTTGCGAGCCGCGAAAACCTTTCTTCCCTGATCGTCTAGCCCCTTTTCGACGGGCTCGACTAATCGACTATGTCCAAAAAAGAAATCTAATAGCTTACAGATATTTTCTATCTCGTTTGACGGTGATCCGGTTCACCGATATGCAAATATTCTCGTTACTGTCGTTGCTCACTTAACTACTGACCAACATATCTAATACCTCCATCAACATAGTTTAACACCTTGCCTAACCACTTAATTCCAAGATTCCGGATTAAAACGTGCTATTCGATTTCGCCCGATGCTCCAAATCGGCGGAAAATAAAATTGTTTCGAGGTCGGTCTGAAATGATTCGATCGTTGATATACGGGTTAGTTTATGACGGAGAGTTAAAAACAATTTGGCGTCCGAAACTTCTGAACTCTGAGTCAGAAATTTTTCAAAGTATCCAATAACATAATGTTCGTAATTACAAGTCAGTTTCGATCTAGAAGCCGGTTCGAATCGAACTGCTACCGGTTACCAAGAATTTCCTGTTTGTGCACGGCACACCGTACCGACCTTATTACGGAATCGCGATGAAGTAATCAACAGCTCGCGTTACTCGTTTCCGTTGATCATAACGCGTTCGCTTCCTGCGCATTTTACCGGCCAGCAAAACCTGCTCAATTTCGCGAGCACGCGGATCATCTGCGCGGACGGAAGAAAGGCTTTCGCTGTTCGAGTGTCAATCGATGGGGGATACGAAGAGCCGAACGCGGACGCCTAAGTGAGGCGGGACACTTGTGTGAGTGAGACGTATTAACCCCTTGCCTTAACCGACTTTGACTCTCCATCAGAAAATGACATATATATAAGATGACACGGAACGGCAACTGAACCGTTTTACTTTGATTTTAAAGCAACACGGAGTGCCAAGCAACATCGAGTGGTGCGTTTTTGTCGGAAACCTGAGAATTAAATTGCAAGGCAAAGGGTTAAGTTTCCAAGGGATCCGAATTTTTGGGAATTGTGGGGGATAGCAGCGGACGCTTAAAGTGTGCACTTCCGTACAGGGTGTCTCGTAACATAACGGCTTTGGATGACTCGTAAGCTAATTTACGGAGCTATTCGAAGTCGTGATATGTTAGGACTCGCCCTGTATATGACCTTGCCGGCTAAGGAAGCGATCGCGTGATAGAGGGTAAGACTTACGTCGGAGGTCTTCCGGGCTTTCTTGTTGGTCGGCTCTTCCCTGTTCTCGTCGTTCTCGTTGTCGGAATGCCGGGAGCTCAGGTGACCAATGTAACCCTTACGGGACTTGAAGTAAGCATTACAGCTGTGGCACTTGAAGAGCGGCGCCGGTTGGGTGACCTGGGTGGAGACGTGGAGTTTGTACTTGTGCCTGTACCAACGAGTTCGAGACGGTAGGACCTCGCCGCACCACTTGCAGACTACGGAACCGTCGTTTTGAATGAGGTATTCCAGCAGCTTGTAAAACAACGTTTATTTGGTTTTTTCTCTCCCACTCTCATTCGTTTAATCATCGTTCCTCGCCCCCCGTTCCTCTCGTTGCTCGCGCTTCAACCCCCGTTCAGAAAGACAACCTTTCAACCGCCCCCTTCCCCCTCGATAGACTCAGCGTGCACCCTTCCATAAAATTATGCCATTTTACTCGCGGGAAATTTGCGGATGTTTGGACGCTTTAACACTAGATTTACGGGACCCGTCAAAATGACGGATTCTAATATTTTTAATTCACGAATATTGAGATTGCAAACATGGATCCATGAGGAATTATTTAACAAATTGATTTCTCGAGGTATATATTATTAAAAAATGGCTACAGATTTTGACAGATATATTCATGTTATTTTTATAAGGAAATGTAAAATAGTCATTTTTAGTGATCCGTAAACCTAGTGTTAAGGGCTTAGAAAATATTGCACAGGATTTGTCGGTTCGTTTATGATGGGACGTGTTTTGAAAATTTGGAAAAAGACTTTTCGATCTCGACGCTCACCCACCGATAAAACTGTGCTATTTTGGTCACGAGAAATATTTGAATAGTCACATTTTTTGGGCACGGATAATATTCCCCAGATTCAGTTCATTTCTTATCGAGTATGTTACGCTGGGACGTGTTTTGAAAATTTGGAAAAAGACTTTTCGATCTCGACGCGCACCCACCGATAAAACTGTGCTGTTTTGGTCACGAGAAATATTTGAATAGTCACATTTTTTGGGCATGGATAATATTCCCCAGATTCAGTTCATTTCTTATCGAGTATGTTACGCTGGGACGTGTTCCGAAGAGTCGAAATAGTTAATTGTTAATTGTCTACTGTTGCGTCAACGTTCATATGACTTTGACTTCAGCCATGACTGCATTTCTAAATTAAGTACCGTTTACACCAGTTACGCAATTGCCCCTGTTATGGTAGGTTCTTTAATTAAAGCGAAATGCTATAGGACGATTTGATCTTGAACAAACTACAGTACTGCTCGCTTGATTGGACGCAAACGCGACGCTGTTCTCGCAACTTACCGATTCGACATTTTTGCGTACCGAATTATCGTCTCTTCTTCGTTTGCACAAATTCTCAGATCATTTCTCCGGAACATCATGAACTATAAATATGCCAGGCAACTGCGGGGACGCCTAAGCGAGCAGTACTGTATGTACACGAAGTTGTAATATTTAGGACTGATGGCCCACCATTTGTTTCCCACCGCTCAAACATTAGTGTTGCTCGATCGGAATGTTTTCGTCCTGTGCAGTGTAAAATTTTACAGTTTTTTTACGGTTGACTGTTATTTACTCAACACTAAACCTACCGAGCCTTAAAAGTAACACGTATTGTCTTATAAAAATGATAAAATTTATTTAGATCTTGTGCGAATCACTAAATATATTTATTTAATCATTTCCCATGGAAGCACCTTTATAATTTCAGTAATTGTAAAATACAAAATCTGGAATTCTGACTGGCGGTGGTAGGTTTAGCGTTAACAAACGAGATCGAGTATGAATCCCGTTCGGTCTATCTCAATTTTAATCTGTTGCGTGACATTAAAATTTTTTAATCAATTCCACCTGGGATTTTCTAGAAAGGCAGTTGACAAAAGTTTCTGATGTGGATTGAAACACGTTCTCGAACGTGTTCGAGGTTGCTCCCTACGTAAGTTGAGGGTCCGGCGGCGCAGCGAAGCAGACGGAGGATGCACCGACAGAAAAGGTGTCACCCATGATAAATTGACGTAAAAATAAGATCCGCTTCCAGCCGGGAGCTCTGTTACGCAGAGAAAGGCCGGTTCAACGAACCCCCTTCCCTCCCCTCCCCTCCCCTCCCCCGGCGAGAGAAAAGTAAACGGCTGTTTTAATAAGAGATATAGATACGGGGACAAACGAGATAAGAGAATGAACGCAAGGATGGAAGGATTTACTTTTCCAACTGAAAACGTTCCTCCTCGGGTGCTTTCCATTCGGCTGGTACAAAGTGACATAAGAAATCTTCAACTTTACAGTTTCCAGTTTATTGGCAATCAAAAGTCTCTCCTGTGCTTGGCGATCAAATATAAAAATAAAAAAGAAAAGAACCGATCCGTAATGGTTATCTTGCTGGCGGTAACATAGGATGGTATAATTACATGGGAACAGTCAGAGACGCACTCGCAAACAGAACGACGGAAAATATAGTTTGCTATCCGCGAAGCACGCTTCCTTATACGCTAATTAAACAAATGTTACAAACAGTTCGTTCATATATATATTATATATATGTATATATCGTAATACAACGCCTATAACGAGAAAACTTTCTGAACACACCACACGCTTTCGTTTCTGTTCTCTTTTTTCTTTTTTGTTTATCAACGTTTCCTAATCGATAAATCAGATGTCAGAAAGAAAGACCTCGAAAGTTCACAATTGTAGCTAAAAAGGAAATACTTGGACTAAACGAGTTTAAATACAACACACCTAATACTTTTTTTTTTGTCGTTTTGTCTCGTTCTAATATCAATTTTCAACATTAATCAAATTTCACTAGGACACACTGTATCGGACAACGACGCTTATCTTCATCGAAAAAAAAGTCGGTTGTCAGTGCTGATATCGAACTCACCGAAATTGACTCGTCTCGAGTAAAAGTTCTTTCGGTCAAAGAAAAAAACAAAAAGATTCAAACAACAAAAAAGAATTCCGATTCTGATAAAGTCGTTTCACGTGTTCGCAACATAGTGCTTGCTCGTTTCTACGCGCTACTTCGAGTAGTACCTCCGTTGGTCAATATGATCGAATAAATATTGGTTAAATAACTTAACAAACGTTTCACTATCGGCAATAACTGACTAGAAACTACTGGCTGTAACAAAACACTGCATTCGATAACTAAGCAAAATGATTTTCTGGCCTGCAAGGAGAGGTTACGATTTTCTGTGAACGGAACTGTTCGGACACTAACTTTTCGTCAGCTCTAATGTTTCAAGGTTTGTTTACCCTCGTCAACCCTGTACGTTTCAAGCCCAGCAGCGTTAAGGGGTTACATACATTTCATAAAATTAAAAAAAAAATCGATTTTTCCAAAGTCGGAATGCTGGCGAAGTTTTAAAACCAAAGTGACGGATAATTGTAACTTTAAACGCGTTCTCCTCGAAATGGGGTTTTCAAAATCGGTACCAGACGCGTCTGACAAACTACGAGATCAATTTGGATAAAATTTTGCAATAACATTCTTAGCCATTAAGCGGTACAGTGTTTACACAGATTACGAAGTACCGTACCAGAACCTTTCTAAAATTCTGTATAAATTTTCTCGGATACCTTGAATTATACGATTTAAGACTAAATGATCCAAATGTTCTAAAAAAAAGTTCAAGAAACTTGATATTCGCAATTGTCGCATAACACAGCGGCGAAAGTTAGTGTACAGAAATTCTGTTGGGGCCGTGAAAGTCAGTACATCAGGTAAGGGTTAAAACTATTATCTATTCATTTATCAATTTTATAAAACATATTTTTGAAGGTGTTTCTGTTCATTCAGGAGCGAAACCCGAATCCCGCTGTCGGAGGATTAAAATGATCGGGCTGTACCGTCAGGATCTGCCGACAATCTGGGACCAACCTGGAGCTCGATTCTGTCCGCAGGCTCTGCTGCGATAACCGTAGCCAGACGGGTATGGATTTTCCGACAGATCCTGCCGGAAATCTGAGACCAACCTGGAGCTCGATTCTGTCCGCAGGCTATGCTGCGAAAACCATAGCCAGACGGTATGGATTTTCCGACAGATCCTGCCGTCAATCTGAGACCAACCTGGAGCTCGATTCTGTCCGCAGGGTCTGCTGCGAAAACCACAGCCAGACGGGTATGGATTTTCCGACAGATCCTGCTGGCAATCTGCGTGCAGATCGTTCAGAGGATACGTAACCCCTTAAAGAAGAACGAAGAATAATCGTGACCTCCCCTTTGCGAAAGTTCAACGGCCCACCGGGTCTGCAACAATAGAAGGTCCCTGTCGATCCTCGCTAAGAATTCTCTAGTATCTAACAAAATTTCCTAATGCCCGTGACGCGAATGGAAAGCACCCTATCAAATCCGCGGCGGGACGGGCCTTTGAAGCGGTCTCCTCGTGGTCTGTCCGTTTCTGTTGGTGCAATTTCCGCGAGGACGCGGCAAGCCGCGCCTCTTCCTCGTGTTCGTCCTCGGAACGAAGCCAGGCGCAGGTGGTGCACTGCCTGCCGAAGCAGTACCAAAAGCAGCAGACCAACCAACCTGTTTCCTGACCTCCGGCTCGGCCTCCCCGGACTCGGACTTCGGCAGCAACAGATCGGCCCGATCCTCCTCGCGATCGGTCAGGAAGTGCATGCCGCTGACCACCCTCTCGGACTTGATGAACGTGCTGCTGCCGTTGTCCTCGTTGAAGCTGTCCTCGCCGGTCCGAGCTGGCGTCGTCGTCGGCGGCGGCGGCGACGACGAGGACGATGACGTGCAGATCTCGAACGTGATGTCCGTCGGCAGATTCGGCAACTGGTCTGGTTAGACATGGACAGAGAACAGGCGCAGGATTGTTAGTTTGCGGGTTTACAGCCCTCTGGGCAGCTCGACCACGATTTCTTTTATTGTTAATGACGGGGACCGGAAGGGCAACCGATTTTCTTCGTCCACCAGAAGAAGGCGAGCAATGTTAACGGATCTTCGAGACTATTAAGGGTGCAGTTATAATATCGGTTCTTGAGACAGTTATCAACAACCAAAATAATATTATAATTGTTATGAGGATATATCGGTTACGGTTCTATAACTGCTATTTTTAGGTTCGAACTGGAAATAACAATTATAGAATATCGTGACCGATATAAGCCAGAACCGACACCCTCGTAACAATTGTAACATTATTTCGGTTCTTCTGTTTCTAACAGAACGGATATACAGGGTGTCTCAGCATCGGTGGTACAAACGAGAAGGGGACATATATCGGCCAGGAGATACTATTCCTTGATCCACGCCGAACGTAGAAGAGGATAGTGAACCTCTAGAGGCCTCGGACGCCGAAGAGTGTAACATAATATACATAGGTCATACTCAGTATACCCCGCGGCAGTGGGGATAGTTCTGGGACTTTTATCAGATAGGTATTTTGGGACAAATTTGGAGAAAATACTGTGCTAGAAGTAGGGATATCAGGTTTCTCTGTGCCTTCTTTTAGTGGACGAAGGACACAGTAGCGTTCACTCAAGTTTGCTAAGTTTGGGATCCAGAAGTAGTTTCATTCTCTTCTCTTGTTAACAGAGATAAGGCTACAGTTTCAGTCAAATTTAACCGAGCGCTACTGTGACAAATAGAGAACTTCGCTACTGTGGCGAATAGAGAAGACATTACTGAAGAACATCAGGAATGAGGAATTAGGTTTGCTATATTAGAGGAGGTGGGACAGTTTTATTTGACGCGTTGTATGGAAGAAATATTTCTGTTTCTTCAAAATGTTAACGTCTTGATAGATGCGAACATTTCAGAGCCGAAATCTCACTCGTCTCGTGTGCAGACACTGTTCCATGATCATAGACGAGTGAAACAATAATAATCGACGGCACTTTTTTCTCTTTAATTATTTTCTCATTTAACTTTTACCGCCATATTCGTGACACTTTTCTGATTCAAAAGACACCAAACACGATACCGTTCGGATCGTATTTACTCGTTCGCTTCGCGATACAGTAGCATCTCGATTATCCGAACCACTGTATCGTGGATAAAATAAGTAAGTATAATCCAAATTGTATTCTGTTTGGTTTCTCTTGAATCAGAAAAATGTCAGAAATACGTTAGTAAAAGTTTCACGAAAACATAATTAGAAACAAAAAAGTCATTGGCTTAGCATTGTTTCAGCATAAGGGGTACACCTTGCGGTAGTGGGGATAGATTTTTCACAAATATCGTGCACATCTGTTTCACATAGAGGCATTACTGTATATCGATGATTATAGTAAACGCTTCGCTTTGGTTAAAATTGTCTAGAAACAGAATCAGGTGGTGTTAAATTGTGGAATTAGGGGATCAGCTAGAAAGCTTCCGTTGCATCCACCTCATTCTAAACAAGAATCCCGTTGAGATAGAATCGAATAATGTTTGAGATGTTCGGAGAATGTTATTCAGAATATCACACATCGAAAAACAGTGAGTTTTAAGTGTGCAATAAAATTGTGAGTTTTATTTCTGTATCAATCGAGATGGTCCACAAAAAGGAACATTCTTTTCCATAAAACTGCTTCAGACTGGCAACGATACACATCCATTGGGAAGCTACTTGTTCTCGGGTGCAGTATATGTCTGCTCGTGGAAATTCGGAAAGCTCGTCTCCGAAGAGCTATATCTCTCGTCTAGTCTTATCACACTCTCCCGGTATTAAATGCTTACATTCTATGTATTGGAATTTTATTTGCATTCAGGTTTAAATAATACATCTACTTAGCCAGTGCTGACTTCGGTTAGCACCGTCGATTCGATAAAGAAAGGACGACTACCGTGTGAAACAGAACCTTTTACAATCTAATGTTTCTTTGTCTTGCTTTAATGAAGGTTGCGCTAATCGATACAAGAAATAAACGGTCGGATAGACTATTGCAATGTATATCACAAAGAGTTACAAAGAAACTACAATTAGGTAAAAACGAAATAAAAGTAATAATAATTATCAAATTGTTATCGCTCTTATCGCCACCAGACACCAATATATAGGTATACGCACGTACATTAAAAGAAAATGTACAGCCGACGACCGACGATCAATTTGTGAACATGCAGCTTTTTCCTTTTTTTCATATTTCAGTTACTTCGTTATACGTATATAATTTTTATATATATACATATATAAATATACAAATATATATATATATAAATATATGTATATACATAGAAGCGACTCACCCTAAATCAGGATGAACAATACAATATATAATATAACGTAATACGGTATTCATATATAATATATTTATGTATACATATATATATATGTATATATATATATAATAGATTTTCTGTACTCGCAACGTTTATACTTTCTTCTCAACAGTTTCCCGCGATCTCATTTTCTATTGCAAAAGAAGGAAAAGAAAAAAAAAAAAGAAAAAAGAAAATAAAACGTAAAATCACTATCGAACGTCCTGCTGTAGTTGTGCGTGCCGGTTACTATTCTATGTACCGCTTCTTTCTTCTACCGTAACAGGGTGCCTTGCGATGCTTTTCAACGATGTTTTCGGTGCATTGATAAGAGTGCCAGTACTCGGATACGCGTACGCGTACCTCGCTATCTAACAATAGTGGGTGCGATCAGTGAAATTTGCTAAAGGAAAAAAGAAAAGTCACTCGCGCTGTCGTTCTTCGAATGTTCACTAGAAACCCCCCTTGCAAGAATTTTCGTAGAAAATAAAAATGATTGCGCACACAAGAGAGTAATGCGGGTTGGAGATGCGATAAGACGGTGTCCCGGAAAGCAATTTCCTTTTTTTTTCGGTTTTCGGTTTTCGTTCTGCGAACGCCTCGCTGCATTTTCACCTTTTCTTCCGCGAACCCCCCGGTCTCGCAGTTCTGGCGGATTTCGTCGATGGTCGACACGAATAAAATCGACAGTTTGTCAACTGTCGCGTATAAATAACAATCTACTCGCCAGAACGCCGTGATGGTTCCATAGAAACTCGGGCACCGTCGACGAATAAAAACGTGGAAACGTAGAAGGCGGCCGCGATCCGTCGCAAGCTGTATCGTTCAACGCTCGGATTAAATTATCTGTACCGTGGATAAGAATATTATTATTATTCAGAATAATCATAGTAATCGTGATAACCGTTTCCGTTCGCATCTTGCCTGGCTATCTCACGTTTCGTCTCCTCTAAATGTGTCGCTGTGGTTTCCATTTTAAAGCCTAACGAACCTTACCGCGTTAACTAGTTACCCGACGTTACAGTTAAAATTAAAAATAATATAATTAACGTTATTTGACGATGTCAATAGTAATAGTATAATAATAATAATAATAATAATAATAATAATAATAATAATAATAATAATAATAATAATAATAGAACTCTTACAATAGTGGTATAAAACTAAAACGTAAGTAAGGTAGTCACAATGCATGGAAAGTGAAGAAAAAAAAAGAAGAGTAACACGACCGTCCTCGATTGCTTTTGCACATGTCATACAATTAGGAAACAACATTCTCATTTCGCTTGTCTCATCGTGTTACACGCAACCCTGCCTTTTCTTTTTGCTCCTTTCTTTTAAATAGAATTTCCTCGCCGAGCAATACCAAACGAGATTGCTGATTACGCGATATATCGTATTGTTCACGCAATATTTTATATATATATATATACATACATATATATATATAGATGTATATATGTATATAACAATATATTTTCTCTTCGAGCATATATTTGGACGCTTTTAAGTCACAAAAGTAATCGACACCGTCCTATACATTCGCTGCACGCTTCCGCACGTATGTATTTAATATCAAAAGTTTCCGCACGTTTTTTTTTTCCTTTATTTTTATAGTTAACGATCGATTGGACGTAGAAAAGAAGGACTATGAGACGAAAAAAAAAAAATACAATTTCCGCGCCGAAACGGAAGCGAAAGGGGCCGTTGTCCTTTTCTTCATTGCTTACACTTCCTTCCGGGTGTCACGTGACGCGAGCCGTTCCTCAGGGAAACAGCCCGGATAAGAAACAACAAGATCACACGCAAGTACACGTTCCCTCTCACGTAATATATCTCTCTTTCTTTTTCTTTAATATATATGTATATATATGTTCTTTTAAATAGCTCTCCGACAATCATAAATCTGCACCACACACGCGCACGCACGCACGCACGCCAGACACATCCATGCTCTCTCGTTCTCACACGAATGCTCGCTTACTTGCGCCTGCAAACACCGTTGCGGAAGACCAAAATACTCCATTTATTATTATTTTCCGTTCGGCATTCGTTCGAAAGCTCTCGCGACGGATACGTAGAGAGAAAAATAGAAGAAGGGGGTGAAAAAGGGGCTGGAAAAATCGGCGACACGTAGGGACAGATGTAGGGGAGAAGGGTGGAGGGGGAATGAAAATTGAAAAATAATTGAACGAGTGTGTAAGTGAAAATACTATTTAGGTCTAGTAAATTCGTGGTGTGCCAAGTTATGTGGGGGATTCGGGTAATATCAGACCTCGCAGAAAATATTATTCGGTGCAAGTACCAGACTACGCGTATCACCATTCTCTCTCTCTCTCTCTCTCTCTCTCTTTCTTTCTTTCTCTCTTTCTTGCAAGTACTTGACGGTGCGCTCGTTATTGCTAGTTATTGTACAAATCGCATGCGTTTGTTGCTCGTGACAAAGATAATTACGAGATAATAATTCTGTCGCGAAGGAATAATAACGAAGAGGAACGGACGAAACATTCATGGTTCAACGTCTCATTGTTGTGCGTCTCTCTACGAAACGAGTCGTGATTTTTTTCTATTTTCCGTGTTCAAATCAAAAAGAATCTGTGTGTGTGTGTGTGAGTGTATATGTGTGTTATTTCTCCCGATTTGGCTAGCGTGTACTACTGTACGGTGTGTCCCAACCACCGGAAAATAAAAGAAAACGTAACAGTGTATCAAATATTATAACAGATTTACTTCAGATAGCGTGTGTATTTGTGTGTATTTTTTTTCTTCTCGACCGAACGAATGAACGAAAAAAAAAGTATAATATAATATAATAATATAATAATAATAATAATAATAATAAATCAAAGAGAAAAAACAAACGGTCCAGGGGCCGAAACTAACTAGGGCCCCCATTAATATATACTATGTTTGTATACATATATAACTTTCTCTATAACGTGTCCGTGCTTGCCTGTGCATTTAACTTATATACCTAGCAATAATAATAATAACCAATTTTATCGGTGCTTGTCCATAGCTAAAAGTTAATAATTCTTATCAAACAATATAATATTAATAGCAATATAATCGTAACGGTGATAATAAAAATAATATTGTTTGCTGCATTAATAGTAGTGCGAGTAATGGTAAATTGATAATGATAATAGTAATAATTAATCAATTGGTAATAACTATAATACACTTTCCCAGAGAAACCTGTACATATACCGAGGCTGCTATGCAGTAGAATTCACGTTCTCCCTCTCTTTCTCTCTCACTCTCTCCCTCACATTCTCTCCCGCTCTTTCTTTCTCTCTCTCTCTCTCTCTCTCTCTCTCTCTCTCTCTCTCGCTCTCGCTCTTCTCTATTTAGGCACTATCTAATTGAACTCTACGAGTCTCCTGCGCTCGTAGCGAACCGTTATAAACTCTCTGATAAATATACATTTTCTTCTTTTTTTTTTCCTTTTAATATTTTACTAATATGCTTTGCTACGCACCATTGGAATCAAATCTGTTTGGAAGGCTTACAAAAAGATTTAAAAAAGAAAAAAGAAAAAAGGATCCTGACTGCAAAAAACTCTGTTCGCGTTTCATTAATAAAGGGTCTTCTCTACCCCCTCGTTCTACGGAATTGAAAGAACGTTCGTTATCGTCGTAGAATGCGTCCGTTGCCACGCATTTCCATACGAAATAAGAAAAATAAAAAGTTACGGGGCGGGGACGAGTGTACGTATCTGTCGAGGACAAAAAGAAATTCGAAATTCGCAAAGTTTCAAGTAAAATTTCCAATTCTCCGGGAAGAAGAGGGGATTCGTATTTGTAAACGACATTTTTTCGTTTGTTCTCTTTTCGTAAAAAGGGGACGGGGGAAAACTGCGTGTGGCATTTAAAACGTTGTCACCTTTTTTTTCTTTTTTTCCTTTTAAAGCTATCTAGAAAAGTATCTAGAAAAGTAGAATCTTCGTATAACGTTCTCTCGTCAGTCCCATTACTCGTATTGCTTACGTTACTCTGTACTTTGTGCACGACTGTTTTTTTTCTTTTTCTCCTTTATACATCTCTTCTTAACTCTTATATTTAAAAAAGAAAAATATGAAACGAACGATCGATTAAGGCACGAGAAAGCTCGTTGATTCCCGAAGAAATATTCTCTCTCTCTCTCTCTCTCTCTCTCTCTCTCTCTCTCTCTCTCTCTCTCTCTCTCTCTCTCTCTTTCTCTCTCTCTCTCTCTTTGTTCGTCGATAAATCGTTAAATTTCGATTTGTCAAAAAATAACGAGGATATAAATTGGAATTTATGCAGACTACGCCCGCGTAAAATACTGCGACCATCTAAAAAAAAAAACATTCTTTTCCGTGTCTTACGCGGGGGGCCCGACACAAAATGTTTGACGCCGTGGTTTCGACGCGTTCTGCGTGTGCAAACATAATTTCTCAAGAAAGGCACAACACGGTCTTCGACACGCTCGCGGAACAGTTGACTCTTGATAGCGCGACCGACAATGGGGTGGTTCTTCGCAGGGAAATGTCAAGAATAAAACGTTTGGCCTCGAGAAGTGATTTGTTAAGTAAGCATTTATACTAAATAGAAGCGGCAGTTAGCAGGGTCCTATCAAATAATAGCAAGCGGAATAAAGAATTTACTTTTCTCTAGGAGAACCACCCCTTCGCCGGCTGACCTACCAACGAGCTACACCCCGTCTAACATTTACAGCAACATTCTCGTTAACGTTACATTCTGAATCCGTTCGTTCGACTCATGTTTGCACAGGTAGAATGCAATTAACGCGTGTAAGACGCTCGCGCGCGAGTGAGGGAGACGGCCGCGAATGGATCGGCTACAAGCACTACGCGCTATTGCACAGTTTGAGGATCATATAATACTAATGTACACAGGGGACACCTTCGCTGCGACGATAGATAGATCTCAGCCGCTGTCCGCGATCGCACGACAGTCCCGCCCAGCAGTGTTTGCAACCGATCCGATCGTTTTTTTCTTTTTTGTCGGTCTCCTCCGCTGGCCGACGCGTATTCTCGCACCTTCCTCCTCTTTCCCCGAACGAAAACACTATTCGTCGGGCTCCTTTCCGAAAACGACTAAGCCGATCGCGCGTGCTACTTGGATCGCGATTAATACAGAGGGAAGATCGATATGATCGCGGGGGTGAGATGGGCCACGCGATTGGTCCGACACAGGCTGCAACTTCGAAACGGGGAGACTCTTTTCAAGGATCGTGCGTGACTCGTCTGCGGTTTGCTTAGTAGAGTTCTGGGAATGTGTTCTGCTATCTCGTTCGCTCACTGTGCAGAACTGATCGCCTACGAAGTGATCTTTTGTGAAAAAAAGCTGGTCCACACCCTGGAATACGGTTCTCAAAAATGAACTCGACTTTGAGATTAGATCTGTAGTCGTAAGGTCAAATTCTAATCTGGAGGATCTAAGGGTTGCGCAGTCTGGTACGTGTACTATTGGCCCAGTATGAAATTGTCTTTAACCCCTTGGGGACCTGGCATATCGACATCAGAACTATGCATCTAGTTCCTGAAGCTGCAAATATATAATTTAATTCTGTACGTAACAAGAAATCACTACGTACTGTTCATTTTTCCCTGAGACATCGGACCTTTTAAACTTTTCAAACACATTTTTGAAGCTACTTTCTCTAGACTGATTAGACTCTATATTATTAACATAACATCTATTCGCTTGATTTAATCGCCATTCGTTTTCGTAAAACGGTTTATACACATGGAAAAAACTCGTCCTAAAAATCATAGACTTATTGATTGAAAAAATGGTGCATTCTCTGCACCGTATAACGTCTCATGCAAACAATTCTGTATACGAAGAAAAGCAGGTGTTAGGATATTTTACTGGTAGATAAAATATTTGAAAGCCACGAGTGACAAAAATTCGTGGAGGACGATTGAATTCGTTAAAAACAGCGTACACGTTCGCGTTGCATAATCTGACAACATTCCCAGCTCTTGAGAAGTCTTGGAAAATTCGAAGAAAATCACGCGGATACCGATGATGATCGGTATCGGAAGAATCATAGTTGGATCGATAAACCGTATTCCAAGGAGTAATATACCACCGACATTCGAGTGTACTGTGCATTGGCCCGCAACCCAGTGTCCATAAAAGCGCAGAGAATCCGGTAACCGGTGTCTAAGGACTACGTTACGTTGCTTCCGAGTCTACAGGCTAGACGATCAACCGGTGGATCGAATCTGGGGTACACGTTATCACAGAACTCTACCGATCAGACTAGGACGATGGAACAGACAATGTACTGTTTCTCTCAGAGGCGTCCCCGTCTGAAGACAGACAGGATCCTGGAGGCCTGCGAGCCTCGTTTGACTGGCGGCCTCGGGATCGAGCTCCTCGCGTTCCTCTGACCAGGGCCGGCGGTCGGGTCCGCTCGGGCTTGATGGTCGTGATCCGCGTTGTTGGAGGAGGTTCTTCGTGCTGGACCGATCGCCGCCCCACCTCGCCCTCGCGTCGCCCGCTAAGGCGAGAGAAAAAAGCCAAACGGCATCACGCAGTCCTTGGGCATGAAGCAGTCGTGCACGGTCTTCATGTGGTTCTTCATCTTGTCGGGCCTGGAGAACTCCTTGCCGCATACCGGGCAGGGAAATACTTTTCTCTGGTGGCCCTCGTGGAAGAGGAACGCGTGTCGCTGGAAGCTGTATTTGTTCTTGAACGTCTTCTGGATGTCGTCCTTGGCGCACTCGGTGCACTGGTAGACCCCGTCGGAGATCGAGGCGTACCGAAAGAGATTCAGCCCGCGGACAGACATTTCTGTCAGCTGTTCGGCGGTGTCCTGCGAGTGCGAGGTGCCGCGTCTTCTCATGCGTCTCTTCGGCATCTGGCGACCAGCCGGCGCGGACATCGTGCCGATCGACGAGGAGTTCGTCGTCGGCGCCGAGCTGCTGCTACCGCCGCTGTTCTGCGCGTTGTTCCTCCCGGTGGCCGGTGACGCCGACGAACTTCTCGTCGAGGACGTGGTCGTGGTCGTCCCGGAGTTCGACGCCGGGGTCGACGTCGAGCTCGTGGTCGTTGTCAAGGACGACGTCGAGGTCGATCGCGTGCTCGACGTCTCCGCCGCCGTCGACTGGTTACCCGAGGAGCCCGCGTTCCGGGACTTCTCCTTCCACGTCTCGCCGTCCTTCCCGTTCCCCGATGTGTACTCTGCGGAAAAATCCAAGTCAATCAAAACTGCCACTATTCAACCAGACCTAACGTTCTTGTGCTATCATTACATAAACAACGATCAGAAACGATAGTTATCAATCGGTCTCTCGTCTGCTACGCAAAATAAACACCAGCGCTGGGTAAAACACCAATAATCCTGTTTAGGTTCAACTATGCGACTTTCAAAATGAAATACTACCACCGGTAAACATTATACCGTCAAACAAATCATGTGTCTACCATTCTCATTATTCATATTTATGAAGGTAAATGCGATGATAAAACGTGTCGTGTATAGAGAAAATATTAATGCAAAAATAGTACAGAAAGGGCAAATCAGACGATAATTTTAGAGAGGGTTTTTAGTTACTCTCAAAGATTCAGAACATTTTCATGGCAATGCCTACTGTCGGGAATATTGAAAAATGCTCTATTACTTTGTTACGCTATCGAAATTTCCTTGCAATTTTTTCATACGGTGAAGACCATGGTTTCGTTAATATTTTTGAAGAATATTGAAAACATTAAACATTTTTATATCTATTTCGCCAAGTATTACCCAGCACTGGCAAAGGCTACGTGTAATATACAGGGTGTCTCAGTACTAGCAGTAGAATGATTCTATTCGCAAATGTGAGCGAGAGATAACATTTTTTCAATTGACACTTCGTCTCCGAGAAAATCGAATCTGAACATTCGTCGCGCAAGCTGGAGAAGATGGGGCGTGTCTGATCATGGCCGACTGATTCTACTTATTGCGAACGTTCATCAACTGGATCTTCTCGAGAACGAAGTGTGAACCGAGAAAATGTGACCTGTTTTTTTTTTGCAAACAGAGTGACCTCATGCTCGCTCTCGTACCATCCTGAAACTCTCTGTACAGCTGCATGCAACTTTAAGCTGACTGAAAATCGTACGGTGAATGATACTGTGTAACAACACTTTTTCAATACTGTAATAATACGTGCATAACCAAGGTATAAACGAGATTTATCGAAAAATCAAGCAGACGTTTCTCTGTGTATACGATGGTGATCAAATTCGAATAATAATAATACCTGTAAATAAAACAACTTAACACAACATTGCTAGACTACTGCGTTCGATGGTGTAGGGAACGATATATATACTGGAGACAGGATCTGCGGGTTTCGAGGAACGTCAACGAAAATAAAAGTAACGTCGATAAAACAACAAAACAAATTGTGATCATACCAGTTGTTTTTCTTTCTTTCTTTTTTTTTTTTTGTAACAAGTTGCGCGACAAAATGTGCATCTCTCTCTCTCTCTCTCTCTCTCTCTGTGTGTGTCTCGCGTTCATTTCATTCCGTGAACGCGAGTGATGTAACTACAAGGGGAAAAAAAAGAAAAGAGCACACGTAACATACATCGAATAGATTCCGCGGGGTTCCGACGACGGCGTTATCAACTTTCACAGAAAAAGAGAAAGGGGAAAAATAGAAGACTGCCGAAAACACGGGCAGCCGAAAAACGAACTCGTCCGACATTTGTTTCTAAGTTTGCAACGCGATTTCGAGACGCCATGGAACCGTTCCGGAAAGCCGTGGACCGAATCTGTCGGTGCTTCCGTTCGGCAAAGTTTGGTCGACACAAGAAACGACAGGTGATTCGCGGAAAAGACAATTCACACCGGTAATTAACAGCCGTGAAACAACGCGTTGTTTCTCGGACCGACAGAATCGGTGAGGACGGAACGTACAAGTGAAAAGTGACAAGTCTCTCTCTTTCTTGCGAGAGAAAAAAGAAAAACAAGATCAAAAAAGTTAAATGCAACGAACAAACCATGTACATATATATATTTATCTTTCTGTTGTTCTCCAAATGTTTCACTTTCCTTCGAATTGTCCGGACAAGTAAAAATAATAAATCAACAATACGCGTACGCAACATGCAAAACAAAAGTCCATAAAAAATAATAATCGCCGACTTCCCTGCCGCGGCTGGCTGTTCGAGCTGCCGGTTTAGTGTCTTCAATGTTTATCGACCCGGGATTTTCCGGATTTTTCGCAACAAAGTCTCGCGATCCTCGCTCGAGCCATCCGCGGCGAGGGAATCTTAATATCTAAAAAGATCGTCTGCGTTGGCACGATCACACGGTGATCAAATTGATCACGGCTGAACATTTTCTACAAGGGTGATCAAAATCCGGTGGACTAACGAGAGTCGTTCGAACAATTGCGGTGTTCGGCCAACGCGAGACCCATCCACGAAAAAATCGCTAAAACGAAACTAAATAAAAGTAATTTTTGGCTAAGTGTAACGGTGCTCCGCGGTGAGAGTGCGGGAATTCTCAATATTGGTGTGTTTGCTCAGCGTTTCTGTCTGTATGCTCGTGTGTCTGTACGTGTGTACACATGTGTCGTCTACATGTATATCGATATACACAGAGGGGGGGGGGGGCGGTTGTGGTGATCGATGATCGTTTCAAACGACTAATGAGAAATCTCTACGGGGGACGCGTTTGCGGAACGCGATTTCCCGAGATGAGAGACGAGCAGGACTCGCGGCGTACGTTTGTCGATTCGAAGTCATTTTATGGCACTTTTACGGTGGCTCGTTGTCCCGAAACTCGGAACGACGGATTCCAGTTTGCGATTTGAATGATGTGGCCCCCGCGAGTCTCTGCGCGATTCGGGTCGCCTCGCGTTCCGCATACGCGTGCCGGTGCGGTTTTGTGGCGCTGAATAACGGAAACGACAACGAAACGCAACGAAAGGAAATGATGAAAAGAAAACTGAAATAGTATCATCCAATATCTACTGTACATCTACTGCGCCGCTCGGGCGTGATATGGTAGTTACCTTCGTTTCGGTTCAATGCGATCAGTCCGCATAGTTTCCTCGACAAGCGTGTACAAATCAAACAACAATCCAAAGAGGCCACTTAACTTTACGAAACGCACTAATCGGTTTGCTCACTCTCTCTCTCTCTTTCTTTCTTTCTCTCTCTCTCTTTCTCTCTTTCTCTCTTACTCGGCCGGCACCCAGCTTCGTGACACTTTACTCCCTCGTTTCCACCACTGTATCTTTTTTTTTCTGTTCTCGCAATTCGCGTTTCCTCTCGATCTTCGACGCGAGGATCGATCGGAAGAAACGAATCAACAGCGCAGAGAAAAATCGTCGGGACGCGGTAATAACAAAAAAAAAAAGAAAAAGAGGGATTCGAAGAGAAGAAAGTATATGGTGGTTGTTTGTATTGTTGAGAAATTAAAGTAAACGCGTGGCAGCTGAAATTTACTCAAGTATTATTGCAGTTAATGGAAATCGAAGCTTCGTTACAAGAAACTCGGCGTTTCCACGCAGTCGGTGTATCACAAGAGCGAATTGTCGGGTTAAAAGTTATGCGAAAACTGACCGCTAGATATATATATATGTATCTCCGAGATAGAAACGGAATGAGTTTGTCTCGGGTGCGCAACTTCTTCGAGATTCGATGATCAGTTCCTTACAATTCAAGGTACACGATTGGCACACAACTTTTGCTGTGCGAATTTTCCGAATCTCGGCGAGTCGAACACGCGCACGGTATCCGAGTATGCGTGTGGCTACGTGAGCATGCGTTCGCGCGCACAACGAAAAAACGGAAACGTGAATGCGTGTATAATAGTGTGTGTACGTGTGTGTATGTGTGTACGTGTGAGACAAGTCGGTACACAGCGAGACTTAAAAACCCCTCGATTATAATCTATTGAACACCGTTCTTTTTATTATCGATAGTCATAATCAAACAATCAGTGCATATAAAATATACTAAGTCTACCCAGCGTCAGAAAAGACTTCATCTTCTCTAAAAAGTTCCCTATAAAATTTCACCTTTTGTTTCATTTTCATTATTCCTTTTTTTTTTTGTTTGCTTATAACACTCGTTTTACGACAAGGTCTCACTTATTTGGCACTAAGATTGCGATCGTCGGGCGCGCTTTCATTATTATTCTTCTTCTTCTTCTTCTCTTTTTTTTTTGTCACTTTTCTTTTTAAAAAAGGGGATATACACGCGCGCGCGCGCGCGCGCTCACTTGCGACCGCGTCTTCGATAACAATTCATTTTATTTTACCATCTCTCCCTCTCTCTCGCTCTCTCTCTCTCTCTCTCACTCTCTACCGCTCATCTGCCTCTCTAACCGCCGTCTCTCCTCATCGTCTTCGTCGTTAACCGTCATTCATTCCTCCCTTTTTTCCATTTTTTTTTTCATCGTCATTATTTATGTCGCTTAAAAAGGCACCAAATCGGGGATTACACCGCTACAATATTATTGGATCCCACTGAAGTACGTTAATTCAACGTATTTATATATAAAGTTAAAAGTCATAACCACGTATTCTTCATTATCCTTTCATCGCCTTCCTCGTCATCTCTCTCTCTCCCTCTCTTTTTTTTTCATCATCTCTCATTTTCTGACGCATCATTTCAAAAACTGCAACGACGTTAATAGGTATTATCAACTAGCGCTAAAATATATTCGATATAACTTTTGTTTATATATATATATAATATATAATAATAATAATGATAATAATCGTAATAATATTAATAATAATCATCGCAATAATATTAATATATATGTACATATACATATATATCTGTATATGTATATATATACATATATATATGTACCATCTTTACGCATTTTAGCGTATTTTGTATACATTTTCTCTCATGCTCAACATTATTCTTCTCTCATTCTTACTCGCTCTCTCTCTCTCACACACACACGCACGCGCTCATTCTCCCTTTGTATACGTGTACTGTGTACATATGCGTGTAATTCATTTTGCGATAATAAACTATGATTCTTTTCTTCTTTAATATATATATATATGTTTATGTATATATATATTTTATATATTTATATATATATATATTTATATTTAATATATATATTAAAATCTATCCGATAGTACAGTCTGCTTTTTAAGCCTCGTAATTTACCTGTCTCTCTCTTTTTCTCTCTCCCCCCTCCCCCGTCCCCCGTCGGTTACTCTCTCGCGATGGACTCTTGCAACGGCGTTCGTCGCCGATGTAACATCGTGAAAAAAAAACTTAGTATAATCGGTTATTGACTGGTGGCCCCGCTCGAAAAAGGGACGAGAATAAAAAGACGAGAATCGCCGCGCGATCGCGCCGCGTATGTGTTCGCCGTTGCAAGAGCCACGCATAAATATAATATATCCTATTTAAAATTTGCTTGCTTTTTTTTATTTTCCTTTCCCCCGTATCCACCCGCAATGTCCGTAGACTTATAAATTAATTAAAATATGTTCAACACGAAACTCATCAACGAGACCTCAACGATCATCCTACCCTCGATTAGCGTGAGAAATACGCTTTGCGTTTGAAACGTAATCAGCTCAAAGATCATTTTTTGTTCTTTCCTTCTTCGTTTTCATTTGACAAGACAGCTGCAGATTTGTCCGAAATTTCATTCCGACCGATTTCAAAGTTTTCCGTCGATTGTCTCTCCTTTTTAATTATATGAATTTTCCACAGGATCGCAAAAAAAAAACGTACGGCGCGTAATACGAGCACGCGAGGCGCCGCGCTCCCTACAATCAATCCCTCATAACATTTCAACGTTTTTTTTTTTTCTTCTTCTTCTTCTTCTTCCGTTAGCTATGAACACTTTTTACAATTTGAACACTAATTTTGTACGAACGCCAAAGGGTCCCGCGAACGACCGCACCCTTGGCCCCCAAGACCACGCCCCTCCCGGCGAACCCCGCCCCCGAATACCACTAAGCATTTACTGATTGGCAACATGAATTTCTCTTTTTACAAACCTTAACTCTAAAGATTAACAACATTTAAAGGCAACGAACGTGAGCGAATGTTGTACGATAAAAATTTTCGTAGCAAGCTTCAAAGATCAATCGCTAAATTTCAACAATTTGTTTTTTAGTAGGTATCAGTTTTTACCCTGATATCACGAGCCTTAAGATACCAGTAAGGAATTCGATGTAAACGGGAGTATCGTGCCTCCGTACGTCGCGTTTTCCCGCCGAACGCCGTAAATGTTTAATTTTCAACGCCTAAAATGCTCTGCAACTGTCTTCGAATGTAACAATCGACAACGCGCGGAGCAACTATGCTGCTCCGATTCGCTTTTTCTTTTTTTTTTTTTCTTTATTTTTTTTTCTTTTTTGGTTGTCCCGTGTGCAACGACTAATAAAATATTCAACGGAATTATATATATATTATGCGACGAATAAAATTTCAAACAAGACAAGCACGTCTTCAACAAACATTAGAAACAGAAGCGTCTTCTCCAAAGAACTCTTGAGCGATTTCTCACGTAAAAGTCGACTAGGGTAAACTAACACTCTTTCATTTTGGTCATTTGCGGACGAAGAAAAACCGGATTTTCCTAAAAACGCGCTACTGCGGAAGGCCCCCGATTTAAAAACGCCGGAAACCATCGTGTCCCTGGCCTCTCGTAAAAAGATAATCGTTAACCAAGTGGTTCGATAGATATTCACGGGATTTTCATCGATTTGGCAATTATACATTTTTTTGTTTATATTTTCGTCTGCGCTTAGGCGATCCGAGAGCTTCCCCTTTTTGCGTGTATCTCTTCTTTCACTGTACTCTTTCTTTGTTTCTCTCTATCTCTCTCTCTCTCACACTCTCTCTCTCTCTCTCTCTCTCTCATCCCCTTCGATAATAATCAACTCGCGCACATACACACCGCGTTTGCTTCGTCTCTACGAATCGTATATTCTCCTTTGCCCGACATCTAAAATTGAGTTAGTCTTAGCCTCTCAGTGATTATCAAATGTGAGTGTATTACTTTAATTATTATTTTGTTTCATCTTTATTTTAAATCGATATATAAGCTGTTCAGCCGCTGCCTCTTTGCACTTTTATATTTCTATTTTATCGTAACTATTATACTCAGTTTACCCACCCACCCCCCATCCTCCCCCCACCTCTCGCTCATGTTTTCCGCTTTGGACGGGCTTTCACGTTAACCCATCATTTTGAACACAACGATTTCACCAAGACCGAACCCCGTGACACTATCCCCGCCGTCGAACAAATTTTTTTCGCAACCCCTTCCGCTCTGTTCTTCCTTTTTTTTCTTCTTCTTCTTTTTCTCCCCAAGAAAACATCTTTTCGCCCGCCGAAAATAATCCGCCTCCGCGGACAACTCTTTGGTCCATGAATATGTGAACAATTTTGAAAATAATTGACCTGAGAGCGTATTACGTACGTACTTATTGATCTGCGAGTCAGCGGCACGGTCCACACATCAGAAACGCTAAAACACCCCACTCAATCACTTCTCTTTCTCTCTCTCTCTTTCTTTCTCGCTACATAATGCTTTTAGTTTTCCCTCTCGTTTCCCTATGTCGTTTTACTTTTTTGTTTTATTACCTAACACTACTATCTTTGCTGCCTGCCTAACTAAAATGATATATCCCTCTATATCTGCCTAAAAGTACGCGTAATTGCGATCGGGAACACGCGATTTCTCGCCTCGCCCCCTTCTCCCTTATCATCTAAAGTTTCCTTTTATATCTTTGCAATGCTAGATATCTTTTGAATAACGAACGAACAACACTGGTCAATCGTGGGCGATCGCACACACGCTCATTGTGCAAAAATCATCGCGTGTCCTTTCTCTCTCTTTCACTCTCTCTCTCTCTCTCTCTATCTCTCTCTCTCTCTCTCTCTCTTTCTTTCTGCCTGTGTCCCTTTCTCAGCCCCCTCACCCCTGCGTCTCTGTGCTTATTTACTCCTCACCCCCGTGTGTCTTATATTAAATCCCACGTATTAAAATAACAACGAAGGTCTCCGTTTACGATAATTAATTAATTAATTAATTAATTAATAGTAGCTGTAATAATATTTATAATTATTATTATATAGCCTCTAGTCGTCTAAATGTCTATGCCCAACTAATGAAAAAATTTGTATATAAATCGTTCTCGCGTCCTCTCCCCCGATTCATGCAAGGTCCGTTCATATTATCTAACAACGGTCGTCTATGAACGAAGGTTTGTTTTGTTTCGACTAGAGAGGATTCGACAAAGTGAAAAGTGCAAAATATAGTAAGCTACGATCATATTTTTAGTGCTGTCTCTCGCGACTAAGCCTATATACCATCACTGTAGCCGTATCCCTCTTGAACAATTAATATCGATCTTCACTCGACTGGTTTCCGTGCGCGTAGAGCTCCGACGCGGGAAAAAAAAAAGACGAAATAAAGGAAACAGATATACAATAATATAACACGTCTAAGGAACACATCTATCTCTCTTCCGAGAATTGTCGCGAGAAATCAATCGGTCCGATTTCGAACTGGTCGTGAAACGTAGCTTACGACTCGATATGTATGTTTGTTTTTTTTTAGTGTTTTCTTTCGGACGCGCGCGATCCGCAACATTGCGAGGCAAGAACAAACACACTTTTAACAGTAACAATTTCTACGACCCTGGATATAGACGTCCTCGCCTCGCGTCGATCGGTCGTTATTTACAAGAAACAAAGCTAAATCGAATTTCCAAAAATTGACATCGGTAAAATGTGTGTATAGTCGATCCCCGATTCATAATAAAATCAACAGATGAATATATCTATGTATTATACAATATACAGCAGACACAGTGGAAAAACTGTTCAAGCATTAACAAGCGAGCAACGTGCACTGTTTGTTCAATCGAGTACGGTACAGTACGATACGGCATTAAGTTACTACTAAAGTGCCTTCAGTCTATCCAATGTCAGTACTATCTTGTATTTGGTGTCGTTAAAACCGTCCCTCTGCAGTCTTTCAAGAATTGCATGTCCCGTTCCGTTAATTTCCCCCATTAACCTTCCTTCGCTCTTCCCACATTTTCTCTCTCCCCCTGGCCCTAACCACGGACTCCTTTTGCCACCTTACAGCTCCCTATTACAACTACTATATAGCTCCGAATCAGGCTCGACAGCTTGACAACAGCTCAACGGCTCAACAACATGGCGAACGGTCATCGTACATATATATTGCATTTACTCAGTCTACGTGGTTCCCTTATTTATATCGTGTTCGTGTGTTTTGTCGTGTGTGCGTGTGTATGTGTACATGTGTCCGATGTACGCGTGTGATATTCGTGTTACCGCGTGTGCCTGTGTATCAGTGTGTGCATGTACTGCTCTCTCTCTCTCTCCGTTTCTTATTACTCAATAAAACGTATGCATCTTGAACGAGCTACATGCGACACGTTTGATTCTCTCCCGTAATATAACAGTCACAGAATAGCAAATATATTCTTTGTTGATTTGGACTCGCGCGTTCCCCTTTAACCGCGATGCTTCGTATTTAGAATTCTAGCTTAACTCTGATCCCCGTCGTCGCAGAACTACGTTGAGACGATTAAACGAGTACACTGGTTCGGTTCGATCATATATAAACTCTTTGTCTTAATTCTTCCCATCCTTTGTTTTGTTTATCTTTCCCCCTCCTTTTGTTTGTTTTTTTTTTTTTTAATATGTGTCCGCGACTCCTCCGATCGGAGGAGGCACGCGGTAAAGCTCGTTTTCGTTTTGTAACATTAATGCCCGTTTGCGTGTCACCCGCGCAATTTCGTTCCTCGAGATAGGGAGCGTTCCTGGCTGTCAAGGATAAAACCCCCGAAACGAATCCAGAGAAAACGCGCAGACGTTCGAAACGTTCGATTGCCTGCGCCGAGAAATCGACTTGATCAGAGATAGCAAAAAGTTGTCGGGCTTCCACACACAAGAGTTCACCCTGTTAGCTGCTACTTTTTAATATCATAAGTTCGTTAAAAAAGAAAAGAAAAAAACGTTTCATTGAGACACAACGTTCAACCGCGAGGAAACCGTTTTGAGCTGCGTGTGTGTGGCCATGGGGAGGGCCGTGATTCTGTTTCCATCGCGGAAAGAACGTGTTATACAATTTGTACAATTTCTTCGCCCCGTCGAAAACAACCAACCCTGTATAAGTATACCGAATAGACTCTTTCTCTCTCTCTCTCTCTCTCTGTTCGTTCTCTCTTTGTTCGTTCAGGCGATCGTTGCTGTTTCACAGCGTTCACCGAGTAAAGCCAGTGGACAACACACACGCTCGCATCTCATTTGAGCTTCTCGTGGTTCTATCGCTTCTTCGTTGCGCAACGTTCCCCGCCTCTTACCAGGGGAGAAATCGATCAACGATTTGTCTTTTAACTATTTTTCTTTTTTTGTTCTTTTCTTTTTTCTTTTCGTTTATCGACGATACTCGCACGGTCGTGATGGGCGATTCTCGCTTTTTCCTCCGATTCACGACGCTTCTTTTTTTTTTGTTTCTTTCGTAATTGTTTCAAGAGACAGAATAGGGAAGAGCTAGGGAACGTAGCCTGAGAAGAGAAGACGCTGCAGCGGCGTCGGCAACGGTCTACCGTTGCTGACCCATACTACTGTTCCCGCTGCTGCTAAGACTCATTTGCGGCTTAAGGCTATGTATGATCTTTACGTGGGCGACCATGTTGTCTTTCCGCGTGAACTCCTTGAAGCAAACCGGACAAGGATAGTACTTGACGTTAGGCTTGTGTGAGGTGACGTAGTGCCGGCAGAAGTTACTGATGTGTGTATAGGTACGATGGCATACGGTACACCGGTATACGTCGCCCTCCTTCACGCAGAAGTCCCGCACCGAGCCCTCCGTTCTCTCGTTCTCGACCTTAAACGATCCTTCGAAGTCGCTCTGACTGATCTCCGACTCACCGGCGACCAGATTGAATATGGCACTGCTCAGATTGTCTTTCGACACCTTCTGCTCCGACTCGGAGTCGGAGTATTGCTGGGAATCCTCCATCGCTGCCGCTGCCGCTGCCGCTGCCGCTGCCGACGACGACGTTTTCCCTTGAAGCGACGACGCGCTGTATTCCTTGCGAAAGCATCGCTCGAAATTGATGCGAATGTGAGTCGGTGACTGGGAGCCACCGCCACTCGACGTCTCCTCCGAGTCTGAAACGAAGAAAGCTCGATCCTTTAAACAGTTCTCGACGACACCTAATCGCTACTTATACAGACGCAACACCTACGCTCGAAACCATGTGAACACTTCCTTTGCTAAGATACACTTTATATCACCTGTTCAATAATTACGGCGTCTCTACTAAAACTTCGGTGCGCTGGAATTTACCATTTAACATTATCTCCTCGAGTTTCTTCAGATTTTTGACGATTATTGCCAGACCAGTGGATGAAGTATAAAAGATTAGAAAGATTACAAGGATTTAAATGTATTGGTACAATATTGCCAACTTATTGATAATTATTAGAAGAAACAAATTTCTATCTGGCTTCTCTTTCTTGAAATTGATGCAGACGATCCGTATTTTGCATAAAGATTCGCAGGATCAAGTGACTTGCTGATTAAAGCTCGACATGTTTAAAGAAGATATTAATATTAAAATGACTATGTCTGTTGTTTCGTAATGAGCAAATTAGACACTGATTTATGGAAGGATCTAGAACATTTTTCTGGTAAGGTCTATCGTCT
Organism: Halictus rubicundus; assembly: GCF_050948215.1. Taxonomy (NCBI): domain Eukaryota; kingdom Metazoa; phylum Arthropoda; class Insecta; order Hymenoptera; family Halictidae; genus Halictus; species Halictus rubicundus. The sequence continues at coordinate 14,370,916 of NC_135160.1, forward strand.
TGTTCATCCTTGGAAATACTGAGAAGAATTTTTGTAATATGTAAAGTATTTTTATATTAAGATATGCACAGCAATAATAGACGAGATATTATCCTAGGATCTCTTGTGACTTCTGAGCAGAGTATTTTATATTTGGTAAATAGGCAAAAGAGAATCTATCATTTTCTACATATTTTTCTAAAATATTATTATCTCTTACTCTTTGATTGAACCCATCAAAGAATGCAATAAAAAACGTTCTCGTCTGCAAAGAGTCAACACTATAGATAACAGTGTAAGCGTTCTTCTTTCTGAACGCACAAGGTGGTACAACCCAGATGCTGGTCCCAGCTTTCTGCAAATTAATAGACGCGTCTAAGAGAATTTACTAATAAACACCGTGTACTAATAAAATAGATTTACGTCGCAGATTCTCAAAGTTAATAATATTAATAACCACTGTAAGCGTTCTACTTTCTGAATGTACAAGATGGTACAAGATGCTGAACCAAACTAGACTATCAATAGATACATAAAAGAGAATGTACTAATAAACACCGTATGATAGTAAAATAGATTTTTGTCGTAGATTCTCAAGCAATTGCTCCTGTCCACATAGTTTCGAACGGCAGTGTGTATATATATATATATATATATATATATATATATATATATATGCATATATGTATAGACATACGTATATGTATACAAAATAATATCTAGTAGTAGACTTATGTATAAAAAAAATAAAAAGAAAATAATACATTATGTATATTAACAGTAATGTATAAATCTAGTAGTGTATAATTTATTGTATACTGATAATTATATATAACGTATTTCTAATATTTGTGGGGGGAAGCAAGAGGAAGGGTAGAGCCAGCAAAAAAGAGTCACCGTATTCGAACCGACTGTCCGTCAACTCTGTCTCCCAAAGTTAAGTGTTTTATATGCCGCAATCCGCTTTTTCCGTGTCCCCAGACCCCGTGTATATGATCCCGTCGTCATTCCCTCTTCAGATTCTTTCTTTCTTTCTATCTTTCTTTCTATCTTTCTTTCTTTCTTTCTTTCTTTCTTTCTTTCTTTCTCTCACGCACGCTTTCGCCGTTGATCGCGGCTTTGCCTCGATCGCCGGTACGGCTGCCAAGAGGACTGTTACCGGTCCCGCGTCGCCATACCACGAAGAGGGCATTTCAGCGACTCAACACGAACCCTCTCTCTTTCTGCCTTTCTTGCAAATGGATGCTATATACGCCTCTCACCCATACGGATCGCAGACGCTTCCGCGTTCGTACTCTCTTTCGCTCTCTCTCTTTTTCTCCCGCTCTTTCATTCAACCCCTTTCTCCCCCATTTATCACGCAACCCTAGCTGGCAAGACTTGCACCGTTTAACTGTCCTCCCGTCGGAACCCCCCTCCCCCCCCAACCCCTAAACACTTTTTTATCTTTCACTCATTCTCTCTGTCTCTCTTTCTCTCTCTCTCTCTCTCTCTCTCTCTCTCTCTCTCTCTCTCTCTCGTTTCTCTTTAATCCCGTCTAACTCTCTCCGTTCACCCCCGATTCGTTCGCGTTTATCTACAAAACCGGACATGTATAGAATAAAGTATGCAAAAACGCACATACACACAGAGCCACACGTACACCACACACTCAGGCGAACGGACGGAGGCGCACGAACGATACGCGACCGTTTTCCAAAAATGGAACAAAATTCACGTGTACCCACAACACTCCGGGGAAAGAAAAACACCCCCCTTTACACTTCGATCCGTCCGTACGTCCCGTCAGTCTGAATCGTTTTGTAGCATCCATCTTACGTATTTTGTTTTTTTTTTTTAATTATGTATACTGTTATTTTTTTTTTTCGATTGATTGACTACGGGAAGACGATCCATCGAGATCGAGGACGCTCGGAGAAGAAGCAACGTTCTCTCTTCTTCGATGCAATCATGATATATATATATGTATATATATATATCACAACACAACAAGTTTAAACATATTTATATTGGTCCGCTTTTGGCTTTTCTATACATCAGATATATTCTTTACTTGTTATACTGGTTTTTTTGTTACTTTTTTTTCGGTTATGTCTCTTAGATGAAATTTATATATAATTAGATGTATGTACATATACATATATATATATATATGTTTGTATATATATGTATATATATATATATATTTATATGTAGATATTCTGGCATTTCGAAACGGTTTCAGATTTTTGAGCGGCTGGCCTCCCCTAGTTCCCTCGCTTCCCCCGCGCAAAGGTAATCTCTCAGAGATCGAATGGTGATTCAGATAATCTCAACTCACCTGCGCAAAGAGAACAAAGCAACACGTTTCACGGTCACTACCGAACGATCATCTTCGACATCTTCGAAGCACTCTGTCACGTGCGCGCGCGCGTGTGTGTATATACGTGTGTGCGTGCGTACGTACGTCAGTGGACATTTCTGTATCTCTTTTTCCATTCTTCCGAATTTCTTTTTTCTGGATTTTATATTATCTCTATCTGTCTACCTTTCTCTCTCTCGCTCTCTCTCTCTCTCTCGCTCGCTCTCTATCTCTCTCACTCTCTCTCTCTTTCTCTCTCTCTCTCTCCCTCTCTCTTACTCTCTCTTACTCTCTCATTCTCTGCCGCGAATTCTCGCTCGAAGGAACGTATATATATATATATATGGAAACAAAAAGAAAAAACGTACGTCGCCCCCACTTTAGGTATCAATAGTTTTCTGATAATTACTCTCTCTTTCTCTCTCTCGCTCGCTCTCTTTCTCTCTTTCAGTCTTTCGAAATCTTTCTCTCGTTCTCTCTCTCTCTCTCTCTTTCTCTCTCTCTCCCTCTCTCTCTCGCTCTTTTCGTTTGAACGTTTGTCTCTCTGTTATCCGTCCTGTGGCCGTTCTCTTCGTTTTCCGGTTCTTTTCGTTTTTCTCCTGTTTGTTTTCTCCTTAGAGTGTCAAACACATACATATTTATTGATCGCCGTGTGTGTATGTATTTCTATAATATGTATGTTCGTTATATTCTCTCGGTCTCTTTCTCTCTGTATCGTTTCTCCGTTTCGGATTTCCTCTGTCGTGAGAATTACTCGAGTCTGGGCAACGAGAAGAACGCAAGAGAAGGCGGAAGTGATAACCTGACGACGTTCGTTGTCCGTGAAACATTTTTCTGAATTACGCGCGCACTTCCTCGTGAGAAAACTGATTGATTGATTGATTGATTCGTCGTCTATCCACAGAAAACTGCACCGCGGGTCCGTGGTCACATATATCATCGGGAAACATACATACATATATAGTATATATATATATAGATATATGTATACACATATATATACATATATATGTATGGTAAAAAAATTATATAGCATGTATTATCACAAAAGTTGCGTGTAGATTATATTATTGTTGTATAGATATAGTTGAACAACTTTTTCCTTAACACAACGAACGAACGTGATAAAAAAAAAGAAGTTAACCAGCGTTTAAATAAAAATCAGAAAAAAAGTAAGCACCGCTAAAAGCTGGCTCCACCCCCTCCTTTTACCAAGTGGCCAATGGCAGCGAAGCGTTTCTCATTCGTGCGGGGAATGAATATGTATGTGTATATATATATATATATACATATATATAATTAAAATTTATATATATATTTATATATACGTGATTCGTGTGTCGTGTCTGTGTCTTTGTACGTATAATATGTATGTGTGGGTTTCCGGGTTAGGAATGTGTGTGTGTAGGGGATAAGTAAAAAGGGTGAATAGAAAATACAGAATGTATATAAATATATATACACATACATACGTGTATCTATATATAGACATACAGGTGGAACAAGAAGATAAAAAGCGTAAAGAAGAAAAGGAACGAGGCGCTGCGCATTGGCCGAGCATAAATTACATGGGTATGTATATATATGTATATATATACGTATATATAAATACATATGTGCTTCGAGATGTATATATATATATTTTTCATTAACTTTCTCGTAAAAAACAAGAATCGGTGGGTGGTTAGGTTAGATTTTTGGAGGCTACAGCATTCGAAGGGAAATATATATCTTTGTGTGTTTGTTTTTGGCACGTTTTATTATTATTTTTTTTTTTTTTTGGTTTTCCGCTCGAACGTCTCGTCGTTTTTCGTAGGAGCGTAATATATTATAAGTTTACAGAGCATGGGTTTTCAACGAGACGACGGCTTCCATTCTCTGTCGTACACGCTCGATTTTCTTTCGTGTAGATATATACATATGTATATATAAATATATCTGTATATGTATACATATTTTTGTTCTGGTTTGATTATTATTATTATTACTATTACACGTTTTGTTATTTTAATATATATATATATATAGTGTGTGGTTTACTTTTTACTGTTTTGTTTTTACTTTGGTAAACCGTCACCGGTGAACACGCGTGACGCAAAGTAGGTCTCGTGCATAGTTCTCGAAAACCCGTATGAAAACACGGTGCGCATCGTGTTTCCGATACGTTTCGCTACGGCTCGAGGGGCCGTGCCGAAAGATTCGTTTTGGGTTGCACAGAAAAAAGGAAACGGTTCTTTTTGGAGACCGATGTGTGTTTTTAGAAACCCGTGACACGTAAATGAACGTCCTGGGAGCCTATTCACCTGCTCCAGACGCAAATCACACGTATGCATGAACATTTCTATATATATACTGCTTTTTTTTGTTTTGTTTTGTTTTGTTTTTGTTTTTCGTTACACTCTCTGCGAAATTTGTTGACCTTAATTTCATGTAAGGATGCTAGCCTCAGACGTCGTCCTCGAGTTAACATCTTAACGAATTAGCGCTCGTCAACAAATTCATCGAGTTCGAATGTATACGTGTATTTTTTGGTTTTTGCTTTCAGTGTACTTGAGTCTAAGGTCAAACAATAGCCTCCCCGGAAACATGCGTTGCCGCGATACTGCGTTTCGTAAACGTTCGTTTAGCAGTCGCGCAACGTACGGCCGAACGTACGGTAAAATTAACGGACGACAATTTCTGAAAAATTAAATTCATTAGCACATCGTAACAAAAGCAGTGTTTGATTGATTTCTATCGACCTCGTTAAAATCCCTGAACCTTTTCGTTAGAGAATCTTGGATGGAGCAAGTGATATATAGATCGCTGGTTAAGCGTCGAAACAACGGTTCAGGAAGAGACATGTAAACTGAGTGGAGCTACCCACCCCGTCGATCGACCTCGACGAATCGTACAAAAGATCGAACAAATCTGTCGAAAAAGCAGTGGTACAATTTCGTTTCTAAACATATCGAAAATTCGATGGAAATAGATTTTCATTCTCCTGTACTATTTAAATATTCTGATCGATTCTGTGTTCTTAATTCGTGTCCAAATATAATCGGTGCAGCGTCACGGAGGCAATTCAAATTTTACGGTTAGTAAAACTATATAACAATGTATCGAAAATAGATCGGTTCACTATTTGTGAAAATAAATTACATTTGAATATTTATGTATCACCACGTGGCCCCTAATTTATTTGCTTGATACGCATGGACCGGTAGAGGACTGGTATGCGCCATACTAATAGCATGTAAAGTAGATTATACAACTTGCATGTTTCAAATAAACGCGTGCACAGCTTCTCCCCGTTTATTGCTGTCACATTTCTAATGCGTATCAACTTTCAAGAGTTAATATTCATTTAGCATATAAGCGGTGGACAGTAATTTAAATGATCGACAACTATCCACAAGTGCCACGTGTAAGCACATATTCTACATACAAACGAGCGATTAACTGAAAATGTAACTAGAATATAAATTCGAAGAAACCGTTTACACATTTAATACATTATCGGATAGCGCAATTACCACTAACCGCTCCCACAATTTGAATTACACGCGTGACACGGACACCTTGCTCTCTACCACCGAAAGATCTAGATTCCAACACACAGTTTACAGGTATTCGACAGGGGCAACCTGCCGGATCCTTGTTAGTTCAGGTGTTTTTGAATTTGCAAGATGCACGACGTCGTTTCTCGCCGACGAGAATGAAATCTTAAAAGTTGCTCAAGCTGATACAGATCAGAGAAATGACGCGTTAGAGACAATGATTAAAGGTGGCGCGGTGACCGTTAATCAAAAAGTAAAGCTGGCTGAAATGGTGTCTCTTACCTTGCTTGAAACCTTCGCTCCCTTGTCTACTGTGCGGCCGCGCGAACGTCTCGTCAGAGGCTGAAGTACAAATCGAATCGGTTAAATCGTCGATCGCCTAGCGGACTTCCGAGCTAGTCGTTCAGAACGAGGAAGAGAGAAAGAGAGAAGAGAGATGAAGAGAGAAGCTTGATTACCTTGGGCAGAGGTGCTAGGAGTTGGTTCAGGTTCCCGTTTGACGCGAGGCGTCAGGGACTCCGGTGTGTCGGTGCCGTTCTCCGTTGGCTCGTCCTTTCTCGACGACGACAAAGAGGATGCCAGGCTGGTTGCCGCGGATCCCGAGTTCCCGACGTTGTTGCTGCTGACGTTGTTGTTGCCCGCCGACGCGTTCCCGGCGTTCCCGCTTCTGCCGGTGTTACTACTACCCTCGCCGCTCTGAAAGTCGATACTCATCTTCATTTCCATCATCTCCGGCGAGCCCTGCACGAGATCGGCCCCCGAGCAGGACTGCATCTCCTGTCCGGTGATCTCGCCGATCGGCGTGTCCGACGATCCGCTCAGCTTCCTCGGCCTGCCACGTTTCCTCTTCGGCGCGGACAACGCCGAGCCCAAAAGAGGATGGCTGGACATGTGGTGCATCCTCTTCTGCGAGACATGGTGGTGAGGCCCGATTTGGTTTATTCTATGTAGACTCGGCGGTGGCGGAGGTACTGTGTTTTGATTTCCAAGCAACGAAGAGGTAATGCTAGGCAAGTCGCACTTGTCCTCGTTTACCTCGGTCAGGCCCTTTATCCTGAGGGACTCAGCGACTCTCAGGAAGGCGGTCAGCCTGTCCTGGTCGACGCTGACCTCGCCGCGGTACATGAAATCCAGAAGGCTTCGCATGTCCACGTACGGGACGTCTTTCAGTATGACTATCGGGTGCTTGTCGGGGTGGCCGACGAAAAGGGCCTGTAAAAATCACCAGAAGAAAAAACGTTCAGCAAAGTTCGACGCACTGTAAAACCGAAACCCCTGCGATGAATTATTAATACGCGACGCGAATTAATCGGTCGTTATGAATTATTGATCGTGTCCTAGAATCTGATTCATCGAGTCCTCGGAAGAAACCGATTTCTTTTTTCTATCCCGCCCTTCGAGTCCCTTTACTCTAAGGGGCAGCCCGATGTGCAAGTGAACTTTTCGGAATTTGTTGCAATTTATGGGTTCTTCAAACAATCTCTCTTAAATTTTACGGCTATTTTACGTCGCTACTGAAGTAACCAACAATATTCTTTAAAAGTGCTATACATGAAGCACCTGATGCGTTCATCCCATTTTACAAACTCGAATATATTTCTACGAGTATGCCATCGGCGCGAATTTATTTTTAAGCGAAAAAATTCAAAATTGAAGGTGCAATTTTAAAGATGTCGCTACAGACATTTGTGTGAGTTCGAGCAGTGCAAAAGTTGAAATCAATCGGCTGAATAGTTGTTGAATTACATTGCATTTTCAGGAAAGAATTTCGGTTGTACTATCGATCTATGCAAGGAGGAAGAATTGATTTTGTCTTCCGACTAGATTAGGTCCCCGGTAATGTGCAGGGTCTCTTACCTGAAAGTAGGGGCTACACGCCGACAGCACCATTTTATGTGCCCTGAGTAGCTGACCCTCGACGGCCAGCGTAACGTCGACGAACGACTCGTCATGGAGCAGTTGGTCGAAAACGGAGAGTAGGTTACTTTGATGATTATTCCAGCGCAGACAAAACCTCTGCGACGCCATCGCTTCGCTTCTCAGATCCGCCAAGTTACCGTTAATGTCCGCTAACATCAGATCTAGTGTCGATCTTTTTATTGGTATTGCTGCCGCCGCCTCGTCGTCGCTTCGTTTCGACTTGTTCGACGAAGCCGCTTGCTCTTGCTCGTGCTCCTGCTCTTTCTCGTGCTCTCTTCTTCATCGGCCACAGCTTATCATATCCTTCCCTCTCGTGATCTGCGTGGCAAACAACGGAAACAATGGTCAATGGCACGATCCCGGGAAACCTCTACAAAATTAATCGGTAAACTCATCTCTGGCCAGCTACACCGCATCAACTGCGAGCATAACCGTCGCCGCAAGGTTTAATTGTTCAAAACTGTTCAGAGATTCTTGCTCAAGATTCCTACGTGTAACAGGGCTCCCTACAAAAACGCTATTTTCGGCGTCATGTTTATGCAACACGGTCGCACGATTTCGGAACGACTGGTACATCCCGTTTCTTAATTTTGGCATTTAAAAAAGAAGAAAAGACCGTCTCTAGGCGGCCATTAATTCCGAGTGGCTATTGCATAAGCGATCCGCGGGCATCATCGGTTTCTTTCGGTCGCTTTCAACTCTCATCCGCGTAACAGCCGAGACGCAGCCCATACGAAATACGTATCGTGGCCGCCTTGGATCCTGCCCGAGCCCTCTAAACCGTTCCAACGCGTATACACGCTAACGACTGCATACATAATCCATATAAGCTCGCGAGACGATACGCACGAGGTATGAGCGTGGGTGTACGACCCTGGAGGACGTAGGTTGGGCGAATAGGCGACTCGCTCGGTTCGTGCCTTTTATGTAATTCTCTCCTCACCCCTTCACCGGGCCAATCACGGTCACGTACGCAACGTTTCTTCCACCAAGACCACTGAAGACGCAGCCGGAACGACTTTCCTCGGCCGGGCAAAGGGCGGAATCGGTTAGCGACCAGGGAAAAGGCTCGGGAGAGCAGGTATAGCGCTCAGATAGTAAGTTGCCGAGCAACTGCAAACTACATTCATGCAAACAATCTGGTAGACGATGACATAAACTCTATTATTGTAAACAGTCTAGTGGATCAAGCTCTCCAAAGAATATCCGCCGGTAGAGATAACAGCCTACTTCCCCTCTGTCCCTGAGTTGTTCAGTTCAGAGATCTTCGGCAACTTATGATCTCTGTACTACTGTACATAGATACTCACTCCAGTACCACTATACTTGGCGCAGGAATGGTAAGTTGCCGTGCACCTACAAACTCTATTAACCCTTGAACGACCTATGATCCATTTTATAACTACAGTACTACCCTGGTCGAGGTCGTTGTTGAACGAATTTTTAGGAATTTTTTTTCAGAAAAATTATTCAATCCGTTGCATCAGGATCTTGCACACGTGTTCGTTGGTACTTGAAGTAGATGTGCGATTTGTTTAAAGTAAAAATAATCAAAATTGCCCGAATTATATATTTTTTCTTTATTTTATGGTTTTGTGTCGCATCATTTAGAAAGTATCTCTCTATTGATCGGAAACAGAAAAATAAAGTTATTGATTAATCAGTGTGAACGTAGTTATAGTCCTAACCAAAAGAAATGAAAAATCTTGGTTGTTTACGAAATGGCGGTATTTTGGCGTCAAATCACCGATTCTTTTTGAATATTTTTTGGCATTTCGCACGATAGAAAGCTTCGGCGGACTGAAAAATTGTAAGGCGTTCGCAACTGTATTCATCAACTTTTTGAAACAATGTCTTTGTTCATAAATTAGTCTGTCGGTTCTATCTAATTCACGCGATTCAGTGGTCAGGAATCGAGTTCTCAAATGACGATAGCCTGTCGAACCTGTCAATGTACTACTGTAAACAATCTAATAGGTGGTTATATGAGCTATTATTATAAATAACCTAGTAGACGGAGCTCTGTAGAGTAAATTGCTGTTCACAGATCTTGGGCAACTTGCGATCACCGTGCAGTGTGTACGTCGCTAGCCACCATTCCAGGACAAAAGAAATGTCTCGCGTTAAAGCGAAAAATTGTTGAATATTCTCGTATTGGCCGTCAAGAACGAAGAGAGAGAGAGAGAGAGAGAGAGAGAGAGAGAGAGAGAGAGAGAGAGACCGAACAGATGATGCATCCAGAAAGAGGAAAAGAGAGAGGGGGGAGCCCGGGCGGCCGCCTCCTCAATCCTGACGACTATAGAAACGTGGAGAAGAGGTCGTCGGGTCGTCCGGGAGAATCAATAGCATTTTCTACGCATTCGGATCGATAGCGGGTTCCTGGTCGGTTTCGCGCGCAAATCTCGATACACACGAACACACACACGGAAAGAGACAGAGACAGAGGGAGGAGGGGTTGCGGGGACGGGGGTTGCTCGGATGCATTACGCGAATCGCGCGGTGGGGCCGTCCACAAACATATATCGTTCGTATATTCGATATAAATACAGGATGGCTGTGCTCGACCTTGCTCGACCTTGTTAGTAGCCTGAGTGAATGGTTTTCACGGTGAATGGCACGTCATCGTGATGCGGTACACCGTGTGCATTAACGGGCGAGAGCGGGCGAGCGAGTAAGCGAGTAAGTAAACGAGCGAGCAAGCGTGTTCGCGTTCTTCTCGCTCGCGATCGAGGATTTCTGAAATGTCGTGACGCGCGGCTGTGTCTCGATCGTCGCTTCCTTCTTTCGACATCGGCGAGAGGCGAGCGCTCAACCTCTAGCGCTCCTGATAAATGGATTACGTAATAAAATCGTGCAAACTCTCCCGGTCCGGTCGGCTCGATTAAATCGGCTGTGCAAAAGTCTAGAGAGGAGAGGAGAGGTGAGGAGAGGAGAGAGAAACGGTGCGGCGTGGCGCGGCGTGGCGTGGCGTGGCGTGGCAGTGCCGCGAAGCAGATGATGCCTATCGATCCGGGAGAACGTTTTCAGTGTCCTCTCCGGCTGGTGTCCGTGTAAAAAAGTCGTCTCGCGTAATCGAGAGACGCGGAGAGCGCACACAGCGAGCGCGGTCGCGCGCGAACCAACGCCGCTGATCTAAAAGGACGCTGTTAATCGCTGCACACACACACATTCCCTTCCCCGCGAGAACCGCGCGAGCGCGCTCGGATCATTGAAAAACAAAATCTGACCTCCGACTAGAATATTCGACGGATAAAGTGTCCGCGCGCGCGGCTTGAACCCCGGGCAGAAAATGTGAAACGATGAGAAAAACGAAAAAATGTCCATTGAGCGTACTCTGTTTACTCTGCCGATATCGTTTGACACGGTTACGTCAGGGAACCGTGTTGAATCAACTGGAATTTTTCTCCTTGCGTTCGCATTATTATCTAGCCGCTGCCGCCGCCGCCGCCGTGGTTATCGGCTGTTTCACGAATACTCTTCGTCTTCCTTGGAAGAGGATAGAAGGTGTAAGATGTGCGAGACAAGTATTGGGAAGCTTATTCCTGCAATGGTATCCTGGGGTCTCTCGCGACGTGTCAGCGTTACGAGACAATTGTGAATATGGAATTTCTTCGACTTCTGTGGAGCTCTTTTGTATTTTCTAATCTGAAACAACACACCCGACAGTGTTTTAGTAAATCTGAACGGAACTTTTAGGAAAATTCCAGTGTGGCGTTTCTTGGTCGGAGGAAACAGTGTGTACCACTTCAGAGTTGAACTCCTGATGGAGGACTTGAAGATGGAGGACCGTGAAGGGGTGAAGAGAGTAAATGTAAAGCAAACCGTTGCAAGAAATCCGAAATGTGAACGCATTCGCGAACATTTCGCATTTTCCCACCTCGGAATAAAACGTTTGATGCTCCAGGAGCTTTAACAATTGGGGTCGCCGATGGTATCGCAATACGTTTAGATTGCCAAGGATTAAGAGATAGGGAACAGGGAATGATGTGAAACACGGAAGATTGGCCGACATAAGATGAACAATGTAAACCAGGTCCTATGTCTCGACGCCAGGTCGAAATTGAACAAATGTACAGGGTGACCCACTTGAGAAGGAACTGCTCGAACATCCTGAAATTATGAGTGGTATCGAACAATGTTTCAAGCAGAAGTTGTATGGTTCCGAGGGGGCCATGATTCTGTGTTGATGGTTCTTTCGTAGGTGGAGAAGCAGAGGGTATATAGAGGTCGCTCTCAATTGTTTTAATGGAATTATGTACTTTTCTAATACTCCAATCGGAACAATCGAAACATGGAAAAACTAGTTTAGGTGATATTAGGGCACTTTCCGCTCTCCCTCTTTCTTTCATTTGGCGATAGGTGTCTCTGAAAGTGTAGAAGGTGGTAGAACGTACGCCCAATGAACCGTAGCAGGAAAGTTGGTCGAGGAAACACGAGCCAACGGTCGAACAGACGCGAATGAGGACCGTGACAGTGTACACAACGCTGCCGGAATGATTGTTGCCGGTACCGCTCGTCTGCCGGGACACCGCGGCCGGCGAGAATTATTTGGAGCACTGTGTACACAATTGCGTTCCTCGAAAGGTGCACGTTATAACCAGCATCGAGCCACCTCTTAGGCATATTTGTTTAGTCGCACCGTGTTCGACCAGTTTTCGACCGAACCGGGGAAAAAACGCTCTCGACGCCCGTAACGACGCGAGCGTGAAATAAGAGCCGTTTTCTGGTGTCGAACGCGAAACGTCACCACCGCGCCGGCTCGGATACCATTCAGGTTATCTCAACAAAACCCTATCCTCGCCAAGAAACCATAAATCCACCATTCTGTTGCCTACACCCCCGGAAAGCATTTCGACGCTCGTCATTTTTATGAAACTTGTGACGCACAGACTGCGGATTTTAGGTGCAATAAAAATTGTCAAAGTCAATCGCAAGAAACAGAAGTTGGGTGAAAATACATTGCCTCTTTCACTGGTTTGAAAAAGCTGAGAAAACCAATCCATTCTTGGGACAAATGCACAAAATCTAGTGTAAGATTTGCAAAATTTTACCCCGTCCGCCTTAAAATTTGTAAATTAGGACGAACATAAAATTCCCCTGTCTTTCAAGAAATTGTTGAAGCCAAAAAACGAGGGGTCAACCAAACAAGTATTTGAGAATCCGCTTCGCAATCAATTTTAACAGTTTCGATCTTTGTTGTACCGCAAGGAAAAAGTGATTATTGCCGGCGATGGCTGGGCAGTTTGAAGCCTAAGCGGCTAGAATTATCGATGCAGTGTCTGCAGCTCCGAAAATAAACGGTGCTCGTCAGTGTGATTAGCGGAAACACTTTAGCCGTGTTTGACTAAACAATTTTCGAGCACTCCTCGCATTAGCGGCGGCGCAGGGGCCCGGTATAATTAGGGGTCGAATTATTCAGCAGGATCCTCTGTGTGGATCGTTCCTCCGATTAGGGTAAGCCTGAACCGCGCGCGGCTCGCCGCGAGGCGAGGCGGTGCTCCGTTAACGAATCGTTTCGCTCTAATAACGGGAAATTCGTTAAAGAACCACGAAAGCGAATCGATGGGGATCTAACAGCCGGTACGATCCGTTCGATCACGTGTGCGACCGCGAGAGGGCCGCCAGCGATAAAACTCGATTAAACGATATTTACGACTTCTACCCGTCGAACCGAAGTTTTATACGGGCTGTAACGAGCCAGATATACCGCGAGACCCCGTGAAAACTTTTTTACTTGAATAGATAACGATATTCGGTTAACGATTCGGAAACAAACGGAACGGCGAGCGATAAACGCGAGCAACAGTCGACCGAGAGAGAGAGAGAGAGAGAGAGAGAGAGCCAACGTTCGGTTGGGTTCTTCGATGTACCGCTCGTACGAACTTCGTCCCGTTACATTCCCTTAACCATCACGGTCACCACCATTACCATCGGCATCATCGCCACCGAGGCTCTTCTCCGGCCGGCATCATCGTCATCGCCGTCGTAACCGACCCCATTGTTCATAGGCACAGGCCATTCCGACATTTAAGCAATTGATAAAGTAAAAAAGAAACACGAAGGATACGATCAAAAAATGACTTACAGAAACTATTGGGTTGTTCGGAAAGTAATTTCGTTTTATCCCACACTTAAGCCGCATTGTCATTATATATTTTGACAGCTGATGTAGCAAGGCTTGTTTGTGAAAAAGCTTGTTTAATTCTGCGCAATAGTTTTTGTTTTGTGCCCAATCGAATATGGAAAGTCGAAAGCAGCATTTTCGGCATATTTTACTTTCTTACCATTGAAAAGGTAAAAATGCTGTTCAAGCAAGAAAAAAATTAATCGTGCATGGAACGCCAGTGCCAAAACAGGCTTTTGCAAAATTTCGTTCCGGTAATTTTGATGTTGAATATGCACCACGTTCTAGAAGGTCAATTGGAGCTGATAAAGACAAAATTAGGTACTTCGGTATCGCACCAAAATGGAGAGTATATGATTAAATAAAATATTTATACACTGTAAGAAAATCGTCTTTCATTTTCACCAAAAAACGAAATTTCTTTCCGAACAACCCAATATATAATCTTTTTCACTTTTACTGTGCATTCACGGCAACGTGACATGCATGTACGACCATCGATTTCATAGGTCGTTTTGCAGTTTCAGAATTTAAGATTCTTCATATAAATTTATAAACGGAAACGATAAATCGATGTAATAATATCCAAAGAGAAAGGACATCCAAAACGATTGGCTGATATTTTTAAACCGTTGACCGCCACGTTGGTGATATATGGGTAACGCTAGTCTCTAACTAGGTTTCATAAATTAAATTTTATTGCGCTATATTCGAGCAAATCAAACTCGATTCAAGCTTGTACGGTACAGAAGGATTCAAGGCGTAATCAGTATGATAAATTTCATCTTTTCAGTTTCGGTTTCGCCTAGCTGACTTATTTCGATTTTCTACGGATTTTTGAGGGTTGTCGATGTGTTGAAGAAACATTCGAAGTTATTGACGCAGTTACATCAACGCGTTCGAACTAGATGACGCATTTATACGGTTTTTCCGATTGGTCGCACGTCAAGGACCTTCTACTTTGTGCGAAGAAGTTTTTGATCGACATCGTGTACTTGTGAAGATAATGATTCTGAAGTTTGTACGAGGGAAATGTCAGTACTATTTTAGCGCATCGACTACCGACGTCACACATTGTGTAATGACAAAGATTATGCGTTTTGCGCGAAGGAGACCAAAGCAACTTCGTTGGCATTTAAAAGCGTAACGCACAGAGTTAATGAAATTTGTTTTTATTGCAGTTTTCAAGGTTTCCCGGCGAGTGGATACACTACAATAAACCGTAGTGACGAAAGTGTCAACTATGTAATTATACTTTATATAATGTATTACATCCACTCCAACTGAATTGCAGAAGTATAATCGATGTTGTCGGCATTAACAACTGCTAATTATTGTCCGTCCAATGCCTATACGCGTAAGTTAATTTTAGAAACGCTTGGACTATTCAAGAATTGCCTCTTAAAAAAAGAAATCCACCATCTAAGTAAATCCGCAAAGTAATCTCGATGGCGGCGGAAGACTGTTTGCAATGTTCACTAATATTCGCGGTATCGGGCGGACCATTACAACAAAGATCTCGAGCTTATTCATCGTTTGCATAAAACTGCAAACGAACAAGATAAATACGCTCGCTCATGTAGGAAAGTCTACAATATTGCAAAAATTTGAAAACAACTAGATGAAAATTAAATTTAAGGCACAAAGGCGCCTTCGAATTGGTCTTGCAAACATTTGATCGTTTGCGTTCTTATTATTTCTCCCCCCCCCCCCCCCCTCCCAGTATCGACCGTTGCATCAACCTTTTCTAATTGGTCAAGCATCATTATTCTTATAAAAAAACTACGCGGTGGACATTATTGTTGGTCGATTCGTGGTGTCTATTTAAATTTTTTGCAAGTGGAAGAGATTCGTCCGCCATTTTGGTTCCCATTAAATGGAGCACAGGACAAGATTTGAATTATCGACAAGTGTCCAGCATTCCGAACTTATGGTTCGAGGGCAAAAATGAATCAAGGTTCTCCGAATCGTCTCGCAAACAAAGATTACAAAGTATCGAATGTGTCGATACTTTGTTTCGAGGCTCGGACACTGTGGGGCCTAACCATAACAGCCTGGAGATATCAGGGGACCCTATTTTTCATGGGACCCTAGGGAACATTTTATTTGCATCCGTTTCCAATAACAAGAATTATTTCTATAGTTCGATCATTTAAATTCTCAAAGGACTGTTCTATACTCCGTTTTATCAAACAATAAAATTACGGCTTCCAATAACCGAGGAGCCTAACTATCAACATTCAAAGCGATAAGGCAAGCTAAACAGTGTTAACCCTTTTATATGCAATTCCTGACAACAAATAATTGAATTGTGTACGTTAGAAAAGATCGCAGTACGTTAATTTTTCCTACTACTTAAAAGACTTCGGTACAACATCTGGTTGTCCCGAGGAAATTATTATTAATATTTAAGTCGGCAAAGGTGAGGGACCCGACAGTTCCAGTGTGACCAAACAAACCCTGAATTAGTGCCCGGTTGTTGTGTATCACCCTGTACGTGTGCATCGCGTCCACAATGCAAGTTAGGATGCGCACGAAAACGAACGGCTGTCAGCTCACGTGCACACGTTTAACGCGACTGACCCCGAAAACAACGAGGTTTCTCCGATGAATAGAGAATGATCTCGGGGGACTGGCGATCATCAACGAGCAGAAAGAATCGCGTGAACGAATAGAAAGGTCCCGACTGTGTCGTGAGGCACGGGACACTTCGGTGCGCGTGCTCGATCGCAATTTGTGTTGTAAACATAACGAGATATGGGCCATCGGCGACGACACCGAGATGTGCTCTGCACATTGGGCGATTTACTCGCTCGCACTCTCCTATCTACAGGGTGTCCCATTTAGACGTGCTGCAATTTCAGCAGAAATACCTTGCGAAAACTTTGTTTCCAAACGCGCACTATACACCTGACGGAATAATTACACCTGAAGAGTATCGAGGTTTCGGAACAACTGTGCTGATATTGTCAGATACTATTTCCGGTTCGTTGTTACTCTTGACTTTTAAAAACGCAGATATGCAGTTCAAGTGCAGTTTAGATACGCGTTTTTCATCCTACGTTTCCTGTAGAGTGCATAAACGTTGCTTGGTGAGTGGTCGAAATTAATACAAGCCTGAATTGGTTTTCAATTTTGCTCTGATATGCAAAACATCCAATTTTGTCACAAAACAGAGAGAGAGAGAGAAACTGAAGTTGCCTTTCTAAAATTGTACAAATTCAAACGACTCTACTCTTTTATTTAAAATACAGTAAGACAGTGAAACATAGATTAACTTGTAAGTGGTCGTTGTAAAGGAGAAAGCATCCTCTTATAAGACCATATTGAAATGAATGTAAAAAAACATTTGTTCGATACCGTGGAATGTTTCGAATTTTGAAAAATGTCAAATGAAGAAAAGCAACTTCAATTTATCACCCACAGTAGAGAATTCTCGCCTTTTAAAATGAGAATTGCTGGGATATTTTCAAATTTTGTCACAAGTTATGTGAAAATCGGTTTCGATTGGTTGAGAGTCGAGACATCGGGGGACTTGGTATAGTTTCACGCGCAACAATGTACTCGTATAGTAGGTATATACTCCTAGCGGCACGTTCATTAGCAACGTCGCATCTGTGACACACCGATTACTCATAGATCGTAGTCCATATGTACCACTGTCATAATTTCCCAGTTTCCAGCGAAGAACCAAACAGGAATCAAAGGTTATGACTCGTGAAATTAGTATTTTCCCTGTACAACCTCCCAGGCACGATACGACCTTGAAACGAGCAAAGCATTGTCCAAATAAATAATTCAAAACTGTGACATAGTTGCTGTGCCTACATTACACTTATTTTTAAACGATAACGAATATTAACACCAGGTTCACGGAGCACTAAAAGTGACTATTTCACATTACTTTACAAAAATAATAAGAATGTGCTGCCCAAAATTTTTAGCTATATTTTTTTTCAAATAACATATACCCAAAGAAATAAATTTGTTGAATAATTCCTCATGTATGTTTAGAATCTCAATAATTGTAAATTAGTGTTTAAAAAGAAATATATAACAGATTTTAACGGAAAAACAAATGTAATATCTCTTTTTCAATATTCATTCCGCTTCAAAAATAAGCACAGTTAATGCAGGGTACTGGTACCCCCGCAGTAATTGGGTCCCTTGACCTAAGCGCAAACCAACAAATTTGAACAAAATTTCGACCACTGTTAGAACCGATCAAAATAAAAATCCGAGGATCGAAGAGCACTCGAAAATCCGTGTCGAGCGGAATATCGAAAATCGAATGTGCTCGCCGGCGAAAACATCTCCGGGTCGGGTAGCGATATCGCGGCAGATTAATAAAAATCTACACGGTTTGCAACAAAACCAGATATGGCGTGTACCTCGACCCAGGTCCGCAAATGGTAAAATACACGGCCGGCCGTGTGGCACACGTCATCCAGACCTGATGTTCTGGCGAACCGTCGGGATCGGCAGGCGGGAAACCGCTCGCGCGATCTTCTACGTAGCAGTAAGCCGATCTACAGTTCTCTACGACGTCCGACGATCATCTGGTTTTCGTTCGGGTGTCGGTGCGGTGTGCGCTCGATTGCGGAACACCTTGTATAAGAGAGTACGTACGGGTACGCGATGCTGATGTACGCCTGTTGCTCACGCACGTGCGTGCCGCGTCTCCGTATGCGTGGCACGCACACGCGTGCGCTAAATTCTCGTCGTGACGCACACGTCCTTAAACCGAGGATATGTGTGTGCGTGGTTCGTACGTGCGTCTACGCGACTCGCTCCTCTCATGGCCACACATTGCGTAATCAGCACCAGCGGCAGAGTCACGCCGAGGTACAAAACGAACGACAAAGCGCGGCAAATACCGCTGCGTTTCGAGAGCCTGAAATCCTCGCTCGTCCTCCTCCCTCTGCCGGAGAGTTCGTTTCTTGGACTCTCGATCTCTCTCTCCCTCTCCCTCGCTCTCGTTCTTGCTCTTTCTCTCCCTCTCGTTTTGTTTCTCTCCTTGTTCTTCGCCTTCCTCCTCCCTCTCTCTCTCTCTCTCTCTCTCTCTCTCTCTCTCTCTCTCTCTCTCTCTCTCATCTTCCTACCTCCACCAACCTCCTCCTCCTCCTCCTACCTTTTACTGTTTCAACGCTTCCGCGTATAGAGGATACGGGTACGTACCTCGCATGCACGGCTATCTAAAGGTGCCTAGGTATACTCTCCGGGATCCATTAATAGCGCCCCTCAACACGCTAGTTTTTTATCCTAGGATTATTCTTGCCGCGGCCGCAGCCGGAGCCGAGAGATACGTATCGACAGAGAAACGTTCCGCTGAGTCATCGCTCAAGGATGTACGTGTCGCTCGACAAAATCGTTTCTGCAGGAATTCTGCACAGGCCGTCACGGTGCACCAGCGTGACACGCCGCGACAGATATTTTTCCGTTTTTCTGCGAGCAACCACGACGGCAAAAGCGATCATCGCGTCACGCGACCGATCCCGCCGCTGCCCCACCACCGGAGAAACACATTCAGAAACTTTGCGATCCTGTTTCCGGGGTGGGAGGGCCACGGGGTGACCCCGGTAGGGTCGGGGGTTGCGCGAAAGGGGATTAAACGTTAGGCGCGACTCGAAGGGACGAAGGAGAGAAAAATGAAACGGCGAGGAGGAGAGAGAACGTCCGCGGGCATCGGGCAGTCTAGAATAAGGGTTGCTTAATCGATCGACCGAATTTTAACGGTGGATCGAGGTCGAAAGCAACGGAGTGTGCAACGAACCAGCGAGCCAGGCGGCTTTAAACGGATAAAAGGATAGATTTAGCCTAGAGAGAGAGAAGTAGATAGAGAGCGCCAGAGAGGGGGGGGGTAGGAAAAAAAAGGGAAATCCAATACCGAGGACTCGGTGTTCGAGTTACACAGAATCCGATGATGCCAATGATCGGTAGAAAAAGTGTCCTCCTCTATCTGTTGCCGCGGAGTGTGCCCACGCACACCGGGTATCGATAGCGGGAATAGGAGGAAGACCGAGAAAGAATGGAGGAGGATAGGTTGGGTTCACGATAATCAATATCGTTGCTGCTGCTGCCCACGAAATAAACGCTCTCTCTCTCTCTCTCTCTCTCTCTCTCTCTCTCTCTCTCTCTCTCTCTCTCTCTCTCTCTCTCTCTCTCTCTCTCTTTCTCTTTCTCTTCGTTGGGTGGACCGACCCAATCCGACCCGAAACGATCCGCTCGAAACACCGGGATTTGGGGTAGCCGCCTCTCCTCCGCGCCTAGGCACGAGACTCTCGGGCCATGATCGGGCTGCGTGCCCCGATCTGTGGTAGTGATATAATTCGGGAGTGTTTCAAATCGAGTGAGCCGAGGCGGCGTACTCGGATATCTGTCCCTTGTCGCACCTCCTCCCACTGGGGGAGTGCCAGGATGTGCTTGGAACGATGAACGCGCTCTCGCAGTTCACACATTCCCGGGGTTGGCAGGCGTGTGTGCGAGGCCCGTGCATGAGCCACGCGTACACGCGTCCGTCGTCATCGTCGCCGTCGTCGTCGTCGTCGTCGTCGTTGTCTCTCCGATACTCTCTTCTGTCGGCATCGGAGAGGCACAGGTACGGCTCTCATTCCGTTAGGTGTGTAGTGGAAGGCACCAGGTACGAGAAGTTAACGGAGAATTTTGCGGCAAAGGGGAAGAGGGATTGGCTACCGAGGAGCGTGTCCCACATTTTAGAGCCTTCGTGGAGAAATACTCGCAGCATTTCTGATTCGTTCGTTCGTTCGCTCGCTCGCTCGCTCGCTCGGCGACCGGAGCCGCCGCCGCGCCACTCTGTGTGGATATAACACACGGGTTTTCGGTTTGTTCCCCGGGCTGAATGGAAAGTCACGCTCTCCCGGCATTGTGTAGACCAACCCGACTCGAAATTCGTGATTATGTGGCTAATGAATAAATGCGAGCTGATTAACGGCCGGCAGGAATCTCGAACCGTTTCGAGAATACTTCGGCCGGGGGCCTTTCGAAATTTATAATTAACCCCTTCGTTATCCCCCGATTAGTATTTCAGATGCTACGATAGATACCGCGAGCGTATTGTTCCGCCGAGTCGTAATGTGAACTTCCGATCATCGGGAATTTATTAAATAGTCGTTAGCAACTAGAACAATTGCCGAAATCATTAAAAACCTACGGTGAGAAAAACAAGCTGAAGTTGTTCGTAACTGGAAACGATCAATTCGAGGCTAACTATACCCGGTAGTTAGAGTTCAATGAGTACAACGATCTGTCCGGTCCTCGCTCCGAATGTAAAGCTTCGTGTCATCGTTTACAAAATTTTTGAAAAGCGCAAAAATAACAGTGCTTAGCGCTTTATCCGAGCCTATTAATAGCAGCTTCAATAATTGTGCTGTACCAAAGAAAGCTTAGAACTCTTCTTTTACATTACAATTCCCGAAAAACTTATTAAATGACCTTACCGAGGGTGACTTGAAATTATGAAATAATCGCCCGTAATTGGTTAAGATGGCCGTCTACTGGCCTTAACCCTTGAGTGGTAGCACGTTTGCTCGGACTATGAAGCATCGTACCGGGGCCTTTCTGTAGTTCTGTAAAAATTGACTAGTATAGTTTTACACAAGACCTAATAGCCCAAATGTTCCAAAGAAGTTGAGGAGAGACTTGATATTTGCAATGATCGTGCAATGCAGCAGCGAAAATTAGTGTGCAGAAATTTTAATAGGTTCAGGAGAGATCCCAGGATACAGTTAAGTAGCCGATAGCCTATCAAAAAATAGTTGAAATTTTCTATTGAAAAAGTAGATCGCAAACGCTAGCTAGAAGGAAGGATGAATATAATATATTCGGAGCCGCAAAAAAGGTTAACAGCAGACGAAAGGGGTGAATCGGGATAATTTTGCTAACGAGATTAGCGGGTGTCTCGCGTTTCGAGTGGTCGGTAAATATCAACAATCCTAAAAGAATATATCGTGCACCGGTCACAGGATTCCGAGACGTTGAATCTCAGCTCTGAAGAGCTCGCTCTTTTGCCCCTCTCAGACATGTGACCACCACCAACACCGATCCTACGTGCACACAGACTCGACTGAGGCTCTCTCTCCGCACTCACGCATGCACTCACAGACAGGTCGGCCATCTTTCTTTCTGTTAGCCTACACCCTACCCCTACCCCTACCCCTCCCTCCTACACTTCCTCAGCCTCGTACCTACCCCTCTCTGACGCTCCTCGCCCTCACGACCACCACCCTTCCGCCGACGACGGCCGACCTCGCTCTGCGCGCATTGGCGCCCACCCTACATTTTTTCACAGTCGAACATTCTCGATTCTCAAAACTTTCCTAACCGGATACCAGATCGTGTCGAAGGTCCTCTCGTGGGTGATCTCGTAAACAAAAAAAATATATATATATAAATCGGCGAACGACGCAAAAATTACCGAACGGTTTACGACAGGAAAAATAAAAATTTACGAGCGCCAAAGGAGAACAACGCCCGGCCGTTTAGAACGACCGACACAGAGAAAGAGAGAGAGAGAGAGAGAGAGAGAGACCCAGTTGGAAACAAGCAACTCGGAATTCAGGATTCTTTGCAAGGCTGATGGCTCATTAAACGACCGCGTTCGGCATTACATATTTCGTTGTTGATAATAAATATGTACGAGCCCGTGCGCTCGCGCGACACACAAGATTTTTTTCGTCCGGCAAAAGCAGTCGATCCGGCTCGGTGCTGCGTGGCTTTTCAGCGATTTCCTACGCAACGTTCCGTTCCCATAGACCGATTAAATCTATGCACCGTTGCCGACCCTCCGTTAAACATGAACGCCCCACGATGCGCATTGCTGCAATGATCACCCCTCTGTTTTCAGCAAATTTCTTCCCCCCCACCCCCCCCTTCTCCGGTTGCTTCTGCAAACGTTTACGCGATTCCGAAGGTTACGCGTCTCGAGCGCGGTTTACGATCACTTTTTTGATCGCGTTAATTGTCGATCGAGAAAAAAAAAAGAAATAATAAATCGAACCGTACATCGATTCTTCGTAAAGAATTGTGCACAGGAGCCGCCGGAAAATGAATAATTTATCCCGTTTTTTAATCATTTCAATAAGGCCATCTAAAGATAGATAGCATTGTTCAATTCGGAGTTGGCGTGTATCGCCTCGGTTCCTAATAACCGTGAGAAATGGAAAATCGCCTGAATCGATCGTCGCCGGCGAGCTTTAAAGGATTGACTAATAATTTGCTGGTAACTCGTTATTCAATACGACCTCAGTTGTTTTTTTTTCCAAGCCAGCAGCAGCCAGGAGAAACGTGGCAACCTCGGTCGACGTGCACTGTCGTGCAAACGTATTACGTGCCTCCACGATACTAGACGCAGGTGTAACTAGGGCGCGAAGCTGAAACACCCATTTCGCGATATAGTTGCGCACGGTGTGTTATGAAAACAGGTGTAGGTTAGCACCGATTGTTGTTCCCGAGACGACCGCTTCCGACCGGAGCCGATCCCCCCTACCCCTCTCCCCGCCTTGAAAAGACCAACCCCGATGATTCATTTCGGGAATAGAAGAGTTTCGGGGACAAAGGAATGACCGACCGGAATAAATCCTCGGAAACATTACCCCCTCGGTTTCCTATTGCGAGAGCATTGTTGAGTAATCGACACCCCTCGGGACGCCGTGACGCGTAACACGATTGATAATTGGGAACACGGGGGAGGGTGAGGTAGTCATTGCCGAGTGAAATCATGCCCCGGCGCAGAAATGATGTCATCATCGTCGCCGCTCGTCGGCAACAATGAAAAGAACCGGAGAGGATTTTTCGTCGGGCAAAAGCTAGCACACGCTTTTCGGCCTTCTAACCGAGTCCCTCTTTGTCGGATGACTGTCACCGATGAGTAATACGGGTGGAAAAATGATTTGCTGCAAGAAAAAAAGGCGTCAGCGTTGTCGGGAAAAAGCGATTATGCGAGAAGGAGTCCCGTTCGAACGGATCGTCGTAGACAACGTGTCTACGCGGTTCGAGAGTATATCTGTCCTGAAAATCAAAACTGCACCGAGCTG
The DNA here is from genome assembly GCF_050948215.1 of Halictus rubicundus. Classification (NCBI taxonomy): domain Eukaryota; kingdom Metazoa; phylum Arthropoda; class Insecta; order Hymenoptera; family Halictidae; genus Halictus; species Halictus rubicundus. The sequence goes on from NC_135160.1 coordinate 14,394,871, forward strand.
GCAAAAGTGCAAACTGCTGTCGGAGCCCGACATTCTTGTAATGGATATATCCTGACGACCACGCAGTCGTAATCCACACACGTAATAAAAGGAACAACGGATGGAGAGTACAGGGAGAGGCACAGCAGGCACGTTGCACAGTCATCACCGTTACACGAATGCGCAGGCGCGCGCACGCACTTATGATCGTGTACGCTGCGCTTCTTTTTCCTAGTTAAATAGAAATCGGTCGCGAACAAGATACCTCTTGGAAAGTTACCCTTAAAACGCGGATCACGTGAACAGACGAGAGAGAGCACGAACACTCTTATATATTTATCGAAACATAACCGAGATACCAGACAGAATACACATGTCATAACGAGATTTCATTTATCATCGGTGATGTCTGTTTTCGTAGAAAATAGAGAGATACGTCTTACGTTATCGTTCGGCACTAGTTCGTGCACGATAATCGAATTTTCGAAACGAAAACATCGCGAACAGGAAGCGCTGTTATTTCGTGTCGCTTCAACAAGAACGCTGACACCGAAACCCCCCTGTGCGTGTGTCTCGAGCGCTATCGCGAGATAGTGAATCACAACGGTAGAGAACTGCATTATCGACCACCGTCGTACCGAACGCGCGGGAAATTTGAAAAGAAGCGAGAGGTCGGATTTACGCGTCGACCGCGACGAATCGACGAACGATCCCTGTGTCACTCTGATCAATTAGCACGCTATTACCATCATAAAGGACAGACCCTACGAACAAAGTTATTTAGCAGAACCCTCCCCCGTGTCCGGGGTACACGACCACCATCGTCATCACCGGCATAATCGACGATTCAACCCCTCGCGGGTACCATGATAAAATCGACACGCTACTTTAATCAGTAACCCGCAGGAAGTGCCGTGTAACTTCTCAACGAAATACACATGGGTACGGATACACGTCGAGCTTCGGTGCACAGGGGCCAACACTTGTCGCATACACGCAGGTTATGGCCCCTTTTTACAAACGCGTTTGTATTGTCGTCGCATTTCCATAAATTACGTGAACATTCGAAATTTTCGTGTTCCCGGTTCTAGACGATACTGAAACGTTTCAAGGGTTACGTGAAATCGTAAACTACATTCGAGAACACGTAATTCTATCTACTGATAAGGAGTAAGTGTAAACAGATTACTCGCGCAGAACACGTGGGAATTATCGTTACACGTTGAGCACGGTATACTCGATTGCAATATTAAAAATTATTGTAGAAAAGCATTGGTTTCTCTTTAAAAAACACGGGAGGGCGGAGGTCACAATTTGCTAATACCGAATAGCACAACACGTTTCAAAATGGAGTAGTGTGGGAGCCAGCTAAGGCACCACGTGTTCGAGCCACGTGGTTATTAGGTTATTTCACTTGGCGGGAGGTCGATAGATGAACGCGTTTCTTTTTTTTTTTTGTCGCGTCAAACAAGAACACGAAATGTTTTACACCTGGGATTACGCGTCACAGAAGATGTTTGTACACGAGGGTACGACGGTGAAGAAAAACCGCCTAGTAATTCTACGACGTACAAGCACGACTATATCTGTTCAAGTGTGTCTATATCTCGAAGATAACAGCGAATCTCCGTTCGAGATAGCTGGAGTTGTCGACTAACGGTAAATCTGCACTTTGAGTTCTCGGCCCGTAATGTGAATTCAATGATTTCTTTAAAACAGAAAAACGAAATAACAGAAATGAAAAATAAAAAACACTTTCGACAAACAGTTACGAGGATACGTCGGAAAAAAGCTCTAAAACGTAGCAAAATAGAAATATAAACACACCCACACGCACACTTGCACACACACAAATCGCACCTGTAGTACACACGGCTTACGTGTATCACATTCCTATGAATCGATCACTATCCACGTAATAATCCCCATGTGGACGATGCGCGTTGTTTCTTTTCAATTTCGAGCATGATACGCGCGGTCCACTGTCTGTCCCCGAAAGTCTGTTTACCCGGTGACGGTGCACAGATTACATAATTTGTCCACTATAATGCAACAACAAAAGAGACTAATTAACGGGGGGGAGAGCGCGCGCGGTGACACTGGTCGACCGAAAGGCACGTTCTGACACGTGCTCTCGGGCCTCGAGGCTGTGGCACTGATCCGATCTCGCGCGGCTCGCAAAGACGAGTAAGGTATGTATACACAACTCACCTGTTATGGTACGTGTGGTATAAACGATTGCAATACGACTCGAAGGCTACATTAGCCGAATACGAAAATGCGACAGTCGGCCGCCGCCGACGACGACGGGGGGGAGAGAAAAATCACAAAGAGGAAGTGAGCCACGATCGGCAGCAACAATGACGCTCCCTCGCGAGGGAAGGAACTGCAGAGGCACACTGGGGAACAAGCGGCTCAATGAATACAACAAGGGGGAGGATGGTCGGCGGATGGACGAACGAACGACTCGACTCGAGTCGAGTCAGCCTCGACACCCCGGGGCGTATCGGCGCCTATGGGCAGCGCCATACCCGACCGCGACACACGTTCGAGCGAGAGAGAGAGAGAGAGAGAGAGTAAGAGCGAGATAGAGAGAGAAAAAGAGAGAGACGAGAGAGGGAGGGACGGACAGAGAGACAGGGGTGGGGAGAGGAGAGACGAGGTACACGAGGGAGACAGAACGATTCCAAGAGACGAGGGAAAGAGGAGGGAAAGAAGATTTACGCAACCCTCTCTCGCCGAGCGAAAATCCACGTCGAGAGGCACGCTGTCGTCGATGCGCCGATAAGCCACGTAGTATCCTCCTTGCACGCGCCTCACTTTTCTCCATCTTTATCAAAGAAACTGTGAAACTAACCTCTCACTCCTTTTACCCTGCGAAATATCCCCCTCTCCCACTGTCGCGAGTTAACCCTTCCTACACAGAGGCACACGGCACGAACACGTACGCACGCGCGCGCACCCGACGGACACGCACACAAGTACCGTATTCCATCGTGGCATTCATGTAAGCGCGTACACGCACACACACACACACAGAGAGAAACCCACGCACACATGTAAAATCATTTGCGCATAAATATACAAACACTCACGAATGTATATATACACCGCACAGCAACCACGACGGACGACTTGGTGAGCGCAGCATATAACAGGAACGACGAATAGTGAAACTAAGATAACAAGGGGCGAATGTGGTGCGGGAGAGAAAGAGAGAGACAGAGAGAAAGAAAGAGTACGAGCGGGAGGTAAAAAGATAGGTGTATATAGAAATAAAGAGGGAGAAAGCTCGGCGAGAGACAGCGTGTGAGAAAGAGAAAGAAGCGTCTCCTCTCCGCCGCACTGGTAATATCGATTCGTAGGGTAGAGGCACGATGGCAACGACCCTACCTGGTTTGACGAAACCAGCTCTCTCTCTCGAGGCGCACGGGTACGTTTCTCGAGCTTATCGACACCGCCCGGTTTTTCCCGATGACACCCGAAATTCGACGGAACCCGAGGACACACGACACACCGCTCGCTCGAATATTCACAGTATGCACCATGTCGACTTACCTTGGCATCCTGGGATGCGGCTGTTTCGACGACGGGGTGAGAACCACTCCACCGAGGACGTGCGACTTTGCCCGTGCAGCGCTAGGACGCCATGTCATCAAGTCGAGGCGCGGACTCTCGGGGCAAATCGCGCATATACACACCGATAGAGAGAGAGGCGCACGAACACCACGTAGCTGACCAACCCGGTGCCTGCCGTGCTGGGAATTCCTGCTGCGCCACCGAACGGCCGTCACGGAACCTCGCCTACGCCCGCCTAGCGCCACGACCGTGCTTTCCGTTCGTGGTACCCTTCACCGCTTTGCAACGCTCGCGACACCCGCCCGTTTGCGCGCCCTCGTTCAACCGAACCACCGAAGCCAAGCGGCGCACAACCTCCCGCAATCCTACCACCGCCACCTACCCGCTAGCCCCCACTACACCCTGCACCATCGCCGGTATAGCCCCCACCTTCTCACCCTTCTCGTCACGCACACCTCCCCTTCCCTTGCTCCGCAACACCCTGTATACTCCCTCACGCCATCCTGCGCGTTTCGTCCTTCTCGTTTCCCCTCTCTACCACACTCGCACACTTCTCGACTCTCGGACCCCTCCATCCTTCTTCGTCTGCTCGCCAGCTATCCTTCTCTGTACCGCTGATTCTCCCCACTCTTTCCGTTCGCCGCAAGGAACGAATCGCGCCTGACTTCTTTCTCTGTTCGACCAACCGACGCCGTCTCTTTTTATCTCCTTCGGAAACCTACCCACACGCACACATACACATTCGCACACAGAGATCGCATACACAGACGCATTCCCTCGATTCGTCTTCCTCTTTCTTGCTCCCTCACCCTCGATCACCCTTCAAAAAGGGCACTTATTTTCGCCCCTTTGTTCTCACGCTTGTGACCAACTTCTCCTTCCCTCTGAAGCGGACCTTTCCTTAAACCTGCCACCTCCCCCTGCCCGATACGCCTTCTTCGTTCCTCGGGCTTCGTTTCTCGAACACACCCTCTCCCGCTTGCCTGCTACCTCCTAGCTACTTCTTACGTCAGCGTTACTGCGCACTCGTTCCGGCAAAGTCGCCACGAGCTCGTGTAAACTTGTTACCCGCCGCCGCCGCCGCCGACGCCGCCGCCGCCGACGACGACGACGACGACGACGACGTCATGCGCGGTTCCAGCGGTCGCGACGCTCGCTTATCACTTCTCTCGTGTTATTTTGATAAAGGAAAATGCGGGTTAAAGGGGCAACCGAGAATCTCCGGTTCGAGAAAAAAAAAACTTTTTCGAACATAGCCGAACGAGGATTACGTTACCCGCCCGCCTCCTCGGTTTATCCTTCAAGGTTCCTTTTTTTTTCTCTCTCTTTTTCCTACGACCCGTGTTTATTCGGTTTCTCGGTTTCACCGATCGCATTCTATACGAAAACTGCTTCGGCCAGCTTTATGAAACCGTCGGGGGAGGGGGGGAGCCCGAGATTGAAGCGAGAAAAAGGGGTTGAAATACGATACACTCCTTTCTGGTAGGGGGGGGGGGGGCAGAAGGGATAAGAACCGATACGAGAGACGGTTTTTCGGGGGATGGCCGGGGCCGAAAAACGTCTGGTAAGGGGGTGAGAAAGAAAGGAGGACGAAATTCACGGACGTGTTTAGACGGCTGTGGAGGAGGCGCAAGTTGCGTGTTATACACGCAACCGCGGTTCGCGTCTGCGCACTTTTTCCCGCACGGCTCGCCAAGCGGCGTGGCGCGGCGCGACGCGGGTTAGAGCGAGACAGCCAGCGAGGCACTCCGCCACGAGGCCGTTTCTCAACTTCTGAGCTGCAAATGTACAAGTACCAACCACATTTGCGTATCCTGGTAGTAGTTTGTCGCTGGTTCAGCTTCCGCTTCGTTCCTCGGGCCTTCGTTGCGTATCCGTGGGGACGAGGTGGTAGTATCCGTGCGTCGTCACGTTGCCATGGAAATAAACGCACCTTCGTCTGATTTCCTTGTTGGAGAGAATCAAAGTGTGTTGGTTGCGTGTCGTCACCGGAATCGTTGCGCTACGCTGACGGCACCTTGACACGTTTACCCCGACACGCGTGTTCTACACCATTGCAGGCAATGTCGAAACGACTTCATTATCGACGCTCTTATTACACGCCGCGATCATTATCTGTCGATACGATCGATTTGAAAACGAGACAGAAGAGGAGAAGAGATTACGCGCCCCCACCGATTCCCGCGCTTTTTATTCGAATTCCCTTTTTATTTATGACAACAATGTTCAATGTTATGACAACATACGTATATACGATAATAGATATTGTATACGTATGTACGTGTGAAAATGGCAACATGAATGAAGAGAAAATTCGGTTTGGTAGTTGTTGTCGAATGGTGAATCGTCTGCGCGAGGCGACGCGAGTTTTCAGCACGAGGGTAGGTTTGAAACCGTTGCGCGGGGCGCTGTCGCGGAAGGATCCCCACGGATCTTTTCGGTCGACTGATAAAAAGGCTTGGAAGCTGCCTTGTCGCGATGGACGAGGCGTATACGGACAAAAAAAGTCGCTGGAAGGGGAAGCTCGGGAGAGTCTCTCCTCTCTCTCTCTCTCTCTCTCTCTCTCTCTCTCTCTTCGAGTCGGGCAGGGGAGAACGGAGGGATCGTCTGTCGGTGGCGGAGCTGGGGTGGGGGCGGTAGGCACGGCGGGGACGATGAAGGGGACGGGGTAAAGAGGTAGAGACATATACGTAGACAAACGTGGGTCGGGGTGAAGGGGAGCTATCGCCGCCGTCACCGCCACCGCCGCCGTCGCCGACGCTCTGCAACGATGATTTGACTCTGCTCGATACCGCCGCCCGCCGACGCCACGATCATTCGATTCCTCTGCTCTCTCGCGCTGCCATGCCGCCACCAGCTAAATCCTCACCCACCACCGTCGTCGTCGCCGCTTCTGTTCCGATGCTGCCTTGCTTTAGCTTGCTTCTGCTCGCTGTTCCAATGTCCTTGGTTTCGCTCTAGCAAGACCAACATGCTAGTTCCACGTCGACTTGCGCGTTTGGAGAAACTCGGCCTGGCTTTCCTGCCTGCCTGCCTGCTTGCTTGCTTGCTCGCCTGCCTGCTCGCTTGCACGCCCACGGCCAGGGCTGTATCGCTTGGGGCTGCGCCGTTCATTCTAATCTCATGACCTCCCTACTCTATTCATGCCTGCATGTTTCTTCCCAGAGATGTGTTCAGACGCACGGTCGCCTTCGGTTATTTCTTGCACAATGGGGAGTCGCGTAACACACGAATGACACCTATCGCGATTGTTTTTCTTCGTTTCGTGCATGCGATTTACTGTGATCCGATATACGGCTTATCTTATCGGAGGAGGACTCGTCCGTGGATTTTCCTAATTTCTGACGACTTACGTACACATATATGTATCTATGCTAATTCATGGGGATATTATCGAATTGATATCGGATCGGTGTTTCGTCGGTGTGGTTATATAATGGTAGGATGATCGGTTTGGAGAGCGGTACGCGAAGAAGCAGGGTGACGGGCGTGTGTTGCCTCTTAATAGACGGTAGACGGCCCGCTCGGCCGTTGATAGCCGCAGACGTTCGATCCGTGAAACGCCTCTGGAACGTCGTTCCCTGAATCGCGGCTAGAACAGGCCCTGGCTAGTATCTAGTGAACTTAGAAATCCGGTGGAAACTAAGGCGAGTAGAAGGGATACTATCGGAGGAGGTGGCAGCAATGGCGTTCCAAGTCGCGAGGAGTAGGCAGAGAGGAGAGGGCTGCCTCATATACCAGGGAAAAGAGGACGGCGGAGAGGGTCGAGGGAGGACGGAGAGACAGAGTCGAGGAGTACTACACGTGTCGCTGCAGCGGGGTGTTGACCCCAAATAGCTTTTTTAACGTGACGTAACCACGAAAGGGTTGAGAAACGGCTAGCAACGTCGTTCGACGGCCAACCGACTTCTTAGCTAAAGCCAAGCCCTTGCCTTGCCTTGCCTTGCCTTGCCTTGCCTTGCTTTGCCTTGCCTTTAAGCCTCGTGGCTCCCTGTTATATGTGTGGCACAACGATCCTTTCATACTCGAAAAGCCACTTGTGCGGTTCTTCGCCCGCCACCACTATGACCACAATGTTATAATTAAGATCAGAGATATGCCCTCAATTTTTGTATACCGCGTACACACACACACGCACACTACCACTCGGCGGTGCACTGTCTCAAACGCACATTGAATGGGTCACAATAGAATTTGTGACGTCGCCGAGAGAGAAAGAGTGAAACACAATCTCGCAATCACCGATCGCACGAATATCATGCCGTTGATCGATTAAATGAAATGAGAGAAATTTATGATAATATAGTCCTCGTTTAGAATGTAAATAAAATACGGCGAAGTATCATTTAGATGGGTTAATTATACTAATAAGTGAGAACCAAGTTTATTAGCAACACTATTCACGGAGCGGTACATAATACGCGAGAAGCGCCGAGTCTGGCCCACATATTATACGGCGATCGTACATTGTAGCATTGTTTATTGGTCCCCGTATACAGGAAGAAATTTCATCTGATACATTGTAAATACGTCAAACGGGAACCGGGCAGTACCGAAGCGGTCATGATAAATGCGAACGTACGCAACGGTCGTACATTTTTCCCGAGCGAAGAATTGTCAATCGCAGCGTTTTCATAAATGCGGGTCGCGCAACGCGTGGACATGGAAATTTGACGATCGGTCGGTTCGGTTATTTACGTTGAGACAACCAAGAGGCGGGATTTGCATGACAATTTACCGAGAGGCACGCCGCGCGTTATTTTTATGGTGTTAAAGGTAGAGTGCGGCTAGTCTCGCATGGTCAAGGGTGACAAGTTACGGCATAATTATAGCGCGGTTGCAACACTTTCGAATAGTTTTACCGGAAAAATCGTTCTGATTTATAGCGATCCGGCCTGCGAAACGGCTTCGCGAACAGGGAGCTGCATACGTATGTATTATTGATCTTTGTTTCGCGAAATCGAACAACGTTCTCGGAAAAGGAGACGTAGGAAAAGTTCTCGGAAGTAGGAAATGAATATTTCGCTTGGTTACGATTCAGCGTAGAATCTTTTGACAGAATATTAGTGTCGATTTAGGAATCCAAATACCGATAGGAGGTTAAAACGACACTTAACCCCCCGTCGCGTAAGGTTTCCAGTTGGAACGGTACTGGTATGTCGCAATACGGCCTTATGTGTACACTGTGTGTACCAACTTAGGACCATCGAAGAGGAGGAAACAGAGACGGAGATGTATATAGGGCGTCCCTCGTTCCCTTTTTATTTCGTCATTCGATAACGCAGCCGCGCAGCCTTCGAGGATCATACACATATATTTTTTTTTCTCTCGATTTCGATTGGGTTTGTACAGTCTGGTGGACGGGGATCTGGCCCGGTGGAACCCGATGCACCGAAAGTGGTGCGTAAAAACTACGGCGATAGGTACAGTAGTGAACAAAACCATGCCTTTCTCTATCTCCTTCCTTAATATCACGTATACGTACATACATACATACGTACGTACGCGCTGCGACAGCAGTGGCTATCTTATCAAGTCAGCTACACCCTGAGAGGCGTACACGATATTTTTCCTATTTGCTCCGGAAAGTACAGTGGTTCCCTATATTGATCGAGCACCGACCCTTCTAAGGTCAACGTTTAGTTTTTGAGGTCAACGCAAATAGAAAGGGCGAGAGATTGTACCGCGGGGCCGATCCTTCTCGTCGGGGATTCACCGAACTGCGGCTGGGCGGTAGTCTGACTCAAACGGACGACTGTTTAGAGTTCGAAGTAGATATCCTTATCCATCGGCGTCCGCAAGAAACCACGGACCGAAGGAAACCGCCTGCCCGTTGTTCCTTCCCGTCCGTTTTAAGTCGTTACTTCGCTACGTCTTTGCTCAGTCTCTCTCTCTCTCTCTCTCTCTCTCTCTCTCTCTCTCTCTCTCTCTCTGTTTCTCTCGCCGGGAACCGTCCGATTAGCAAGCAGAGTACCTAAACTGTAACTAATGAATAACGGTACCATTGTTGCCCGGAGACTATTGAGCTCTCGGCGATCGCCACTGGGTACACAAGACCGTCCTGCGAACTCGTCGAAAACGAGACGGTAGGTTTTTCGGGGCGGTGGGAAAAAGTGAGATAATCGTAGAAAAGAGGGTTAACATTCCCGACAGGGGGAAGTTAGGGGAAAGGAATCGTAGAAGATTCCGTCGTTCGATAAAAAGAGTCGACAACCGTGGAGGCGAGTAACGGCGTGCATACCTTACATATACGTTAGGAAGGGGATGACTCGAAGGGACATTGCTCCCTGGCCTTGCCTGCCCTGCTCTGCTCCGCTGTGTCCAGAAAGGATCCACCTATCGTCCTGCACTCTCACGGCCCTTACGGACCGTGACACCTTCAGTTTGGGTCCTTCCGGCGACAGGTACCTCGCAAGAAAGACTTCCTGTTTAGCTGGCACAGGTGGAAAGCGTAGAAAAAAGAAAAACGACCAAGTGGAAGAACCGCCAATACCATGATTTACTCCGATCACTGAACATTTTGAGTTTCTCGTAGCAGCTTAAAAATACAGTCTCCCTCCCCCCCCCCCTATACGTATTTTCGACTCTCTTGATCTTTTTTCTTGTTCTTGTTTCGAGAGGCTCGGGACGAGCGCGGCTATCAAGCCGCAGGATATTCGAAATTAACTCGAGGCCGAAAATAAGGGGCTCGGCGGAGTATGTTGACTGGGGATTCGGCAGAGATCCGCCACCCCAACAGGTGGTTACGGGGGACTTCGACTCGAAGATCAAACTTTCTACCCCTACGATTCGACCTGCCGGTCGTCCCCTCGTTTTCGGTTACGAACCTGCCTTCACGGTTTTCTATCCCCGGCCGCCCCTCTCGCGTCGTCGCTCTCCCGCCTTACCACCCAGCACGGATTCTTACTATCCCCGGGCTGCCTTTCAGCTTTTTTCCCTCTGCCAGGCCCCCTTCTTCCCGGTCGCCTCCTCGTCACCACTTCTACCCACCTACCCAGCTATCTATCCGTGTACCTACGTGACTATCCGCATCCCTATTCCTGACTTCTAAATCTAACCCTAGGTCTAACCCAACCTGGAGGCGCCCTTATACCCAGACGGCGGCGTCATGGATGGGGAGGTGTATATATATCCCCACCACGGCATCCCTCATCGAGGGGTCGTTGATCCCCCAAGGACAACGACCTTGCGTCTGCGGCAGCCAACCGTTCGAACGGTTCTGGGTTCCCGGATTCCTCGATTACCAATATCTTTCACTCCTCGCTTCTCTTTTTCCCCCGACTCTTCTTGCACCCCAACCTTCTTCCCTTACCCCCACCACGGTCACAATACCCCCTCCCCCTTCCCCTCCCGCCCTCGTTTCCCCTTCACCACCTCCGCCACCGCCACCGCCGCCACCGTCGTCGTCGTCTCGTAACCGTCGCCGTCGCCTTTCATTTTCCTTTCCGTTTTCTTTCACTCTATCGGCGGCGGACGATCGTCTTTTTGTAATCCGCTATCCACGACCATCAATGGCGATTTGTTACATCCGTACCGAGGACGGAGGAAACGTTCGACCGGTGGCGGTGTGTCCGTGAAATCCTATTTTGTTCGCGCGCGCGCGCGCTTACTCGCTCGCTCGCTCGCTCGCTCGCGCTAACCGCGACAAAGTGGTCGGGAACAGTTAGAGCGGCTCAACCCGGGTCTTCGGATGCCCGGTGGGGCAAGAACAGCAGCGAATCCTTCGCAGGGGTCACTGGGTTTATAGAATCATAAACGATCCGGCGCGGCGAGCCGCTTTTCAAATTGTAGGAGAGTATGAAAAATTCATACGAGCCGTCATCGATATGCATGACTCGACCCCGACCCGCATACCTCTCCCTCCGTTCTTCCCTGTTGTACCTTTTCAGTAGTCACGCGCATAGAAATGTTCGTAAGCCCACGCGGCTCATGCTCATCGATCTCGAACACGCGAGCGCGCCACCGCCGCCGCCATGCCGCGCCGTCAGAAAAGAACGGTGTGTAGCTTCGTAGCGAAGAGAAGAGAAAGCACAAAAAAAAAAAAAATAGAAAATATAGAAAACCGTGCGCAACGCGGGAAAGAAGGAAACCGTGTATAGTCGCCACCGAGAAAAATCCTGTTCGTATTGCACACACGCGGACACTCGCAGTTCTGAATGGACGGCGCGGCGCGGCGTGCAAGCGGCGTGCAAACGGCGACGAAACCGTTCTCGGACCGATCGGGAAAATCGCGACAGAACCGGCCGTTGTTTACTTTACCCGTAGAGCTTGAACTCTTATCCAAACATGACTGATACCTGGTATGTTAAAACACAGCTATAGTTCTTTAAGTGGGTGGACGGGTGGGTGGCCAAGTACACACGTAGGAACAGAGCCGGGTACACATGTACGACATATCTTCACACACACAACCGAGAGACCGCGATACGTGCAGCGTTGGCCGTGCGGACGCGAGTTGGGAGCCGCGGTGACGTAATCTTCGAAGGGAAGGAACAACATCGCCGTTGACCTACTAAAGACTCGACTTTTCTTTCGGTTCTTTTTTAGCCCTATCTTTTCGGCTTCCTGATACATTGCTCCTCCAGAAACCGAGCCGCTGTCCACTTTTTCGAATTTTTATCCTCCCGGCCAAATCGGGAAATACTTTGTCGACTCGCTGGCCATTGCACAACACTTTGTCAGCACGAAATTTGAACAATCTTCGAACTATGTCCGCGCCGAAGCTACATTCTTCTTTTCTTAACACGTTCGCGGACATGAATGCCATAGCATTCGAATTTTAAAGCCAATTTTTATTCATTTAATTTTATACAACCTTGAAAACAATTTTAAATAGATTGCGATTGGTCGGAGTTGCAGAGAAAATACTAAAAGTTGTTGTTTGCAATTTTTCACGTGGGCCTGTATCGAAAATTTCATTTTCGTAAGTGATTTGATAAAGCTGAGAATACAGCGGCTACGAGTTAAACAGCTCTTGTCGTTCGGAAAACATTAAAGCGTAAACGTTAACACTGGAACTACCGGACTAGTCAAAATGTTCCTAATTTTTTCCTTTGCAATTACTGAAATTGTAAAAATGTTTTCGTCGGAAATTTTTTAATGAACCTCTTCGTTGAAGCACGTTTATTACAATAAAAGTTGTATGAAGTCTGAATGGGCACAGTCTTGTCACTGTTACGAAGCAATATACGACAGTCGCATTTATTGCTCGGTAGTTCTAGTGTTAACGAACAAAATTTTTCTTTTATTCTAATTCGATTTGAATTTTATTTTTACCGGACGACTGTTTCGAGGATTTCTTAAAACACTCAAGAAAATGTTTTCGAAGAACTACGTTACGAATCAAGGTTTCAAATAATGGGGAAAATTAACAGCGTGCATTTACATTTATGTACATAACTAAATTATACATTTACAATTTTAGGAATTATATAAATGCTCGTGATATCGCTCAGAAGGTTAATATGCTATTTTAGACATTTTTTATTGCTTGCAGTCGTCCTCGCGGCACGAAGTCCCTCACGTGAAAAATGAAAAAAAGATACCGTCACGGAAAAGTTACATGAACAACGAAATGCAGAAAATTAATTTTAATTTATTCCTTTGTGACATTCTGGCCATCGACGCGTTAATGTGCTGTTTTCTAGGTTCGATCGAATCCAGCTTCGACCGAATTGAAATAATTTCATAGGCTAGCGAAAGATTCGATACGACGTCGCGCGTTGGCATTGAAACATCAACATGAAAATGGAATTCTAATCTATTCGTTGAAATAGAATCGTACCGTGAAATCCAGCGTGAATGCAGATATTCAAATACCTGAGATATCGGCTGACCATTACTGTTCCTACAAATGGCTTTTAACAAAACCTAAAAGGAATAAACAAAACGCTCGACACGCTACCGTCATTATTCTTGGCTGCAGGAAACGTCCAAATCGTGAATTAATAATATAATGCTAACAATTTTAGTAAAAATTCCAAAACTAGGTGTATAGGCGGCTGGTGTATAAAAAAAGATTCTGCCTTGATCATTGTTATTACTATTCTCGTGATTAAAGTTCCAAAGAATGCGGTTTCGTTGGTAGTAACATAACCCGCACGGAAACCGTCACGTCGTATGAATAAACGCGCGACAAGTGTTACGCCGCAGAAATACCAAGGTAGGTCCTACAGGTCCCTCCATGGACCACCCTATCGTTACGCTGTGGTGACTTCTGACGCGTGAATACGCCCTTTGTCCGCCGCCCGGGCTCCCCGTCTCCCTTTATTTCCCGTCCCTCTCTGCACCCTAAGAGCCGACAGGTAAGCAGGTAGACAGGTAGCAGAAGCAAAGTCAATTTCAATTCGATTCAAAAAGACCTAAACCCGCATTGTTACCGCTAAGGGCACTCGGCCTGAGTCGGGGATTATTCGTATAGCGGGATCCCTGGAGGCACTTAAACGCGGCCATGATACCTTTCCACCTGTTTCCCTCCACGAAGACTCGCCTTCCTTTCTTTTTTTTTTTTGTATCTAGCACGGAAAGAAAACAGTGAATGAAATTTTTTCCAATTTGTCGACAGATCACGCGGTTAAGGCTCCCCAAGTATCAATTTTTTTTTTTTGGACGAATTTAAAAAATTCAGACCATGCCGAAGCAAAAATTTTAATTCGGAGGGAGATTAAAACGGTAAAAAATTGAATTGGTAGGGATGAAATGTCCCACGGAAGGGGTTAGGCGACAGGTTGTTCTGGTTCTGTTATTCGACGATAATATTCTTTGAAAAATGTCGGGTTTGTTACGCTTTGCCGTACCAGGTTCACCGAAGTAAACGAGAAACACGACTGGCAGTGGGTATGCAGCTTCTGGGATTGCTTCGGACCAGTTGGACGTCTCCCGCTGGCTATGGCGTGTCGGGGTGGTTGCAACAGGTTGTTGCTGTACCAGCCACCATCACCCGTAACCGCGGCTCCCTTTGGTTCACCAAATAACCTGACTAGCGGGGAATCCTTTAGAAACGGCGTTACAGGAGGATCCCGCGGACACTTTCTCTAGAGGGCCGAAGTCGAAGGTGATCAAGGTGTACCGGGCATACCATTCGAAATTAATATATTCCTGTACCCCTCTCGCCGGATCGAGTTGTGAACATCGTCGGACGTGGCTCCTCCTCGTGATCGTCTGCCGCGCAACAACGATAACGTAATATCTGTCTATCTAGTATTATCGGCTTTTCGGAAGGGCATTGGCTTGCTGTTCATCAAACACGTGCACACCGGTGTCTTTCGTTTGATCTGCTCGTATCCCCGTGAACCGTGGTGTAACAAGCGCCAACCACCGTTTCGAGGAGGTAAGCTATCTCTCTTTCGCCGACCCAGATTTTTTATTTGCTCCGGCATCAGACCGAGCGGGATGATAAGTTCGGGGAACACGGAAGGATCACACGGAGCGCAACCCCATGCCGTGAATACTCGCGGGTAGCAAAGCAACCTCCCATAAAACCTCGAGAAGATGAGCAGGATGCAGTGGACGTAGCCTGACGTAATGCCAGTGTGGGAGCGGCATGGCACTGGATAGGGGGGGTCAATGCCCTCGTACCCGACGACCACCGTTCCCCAGCAACCCCGTGGAAGGCACCCAGGGACCCAGGGATTCCTGGGAATGCTTCACCCCATAAACTCTCTCCATGGCTCCCGATGCCGAAGCTCTCTCGCGTGCGGAGAGTTTAATTACATCCGCGAATTTTAAACAACTCCGCCGCGCGACGGAGAACTCGAAGAGCGAACAGCGGATAGCAACTATGCAGATAGCGGGGGCATCGCGGCGCGGTGGGGCCGATCCAATTTTTTCGTCGTGTCAGTTAACCGACTGACAAGCGTTTTTATTTTAGAAAACAATGACTGGCAACGTTTGCTTTATCCGGGCAAATTATCTTCAACTTCTCCGATCTTCTTTTTCGCAGGAGCAACAGCAAGGGGAAAAAGGAGGGGCAAATGTAATTACGTGTTCTGGTCTGCTGAGAAAAATTGAGAATCGCGCCCGTACGTTCCCTTTTCTAACTTGGATAGTGGGCGTGCGTCGACGTGGAGGGGGAAAGAAACAGGCCGCGGTTCTGGTCCCTGAAGCAACTCGAAAATTCCACGGTGTTTCGACAAAGTTTTCGCCAGTGGGCGTCGATCGTAAAAAAAGAATCTGTGCGCCGCGAAGAAGAGCGTCTTAAGAAAGCTACGAATTTCGTTGAACCCCATTCCACGCGTAAGGATCGAAGCCTGACAGAGCTCTCGGGTGATACCGTTAAACTGACTTCCGTCTGCCCACCTACCTACCTACCTACCTACTTTCGTCCTCGTACATCGTCCGGCTCCGTCCAAGCCGCGTATTTCGCAATCCCGAAGAGAGAGAATATCTCGGTGTCAGGGGCTCAAAATATTTGGACGAGCGGGACTGCACACCACGCCAAATTCGTCGAGAAAACATTCGGTGGATAGAGACGCGTCGCCCGGCGTATTGTCAACGCCAAATCCACTCGGAAATATTTCCTATTGTCTTCCTTATAATTAAGCACCCGTATTTATCACCCGTTTTTTTTCGATGGGTTTCGCCGGTTTTCATTGGTCACCTGTCCCGGGGGCAATACGTCCTCCAATAGTTCGAAACTTTTCTCTTAAAATGACAATTGCATAAGCGCAGTTTGAAAGTACCTGCTTGCTGTAGTTACAAAAGTAATGGATAAATTATTTTATTATGTCGCGAGTGTGAAATATTCTGTACATTGTTACGAGGAAAATAAGAAACGTCGAAGAAATTGTTCCCCTTGTAGTTTTAGAATCTATTGTTTTACAAATCGTTAATTTGTAGATCTATCCCGAAAGCCAGAATCTTGGTTTTTGTAATTGTGGTTCAAGCATGAATGGAACTGTTTCTACAGTTAAATAATAAATATTTGAGAATCGAAACGAAGAATTATCTTTTACTTGAATAATTTATTATGTTTAAGATAACGTATTTTGAATATTTCGCTGTCTATAATTTATATCAAATTATCAATGTACAAGTTGGTATTTGTACAGCGCCGCTATCTGGCGAAAGTACGGTTTATCGTGATTTTTTAATCTCCTTGTAAGTCAAATAACAGGAATACGTTCGTATCAATGAAGACGAAGCATTCGAAGTAATTTCTTCCTTTCAAGATCAGCCGGAAAAATACCACAAGAGATCCTTTTAATTAATAAAAAAGTATGCTCAAAACAAAAGCGTACACGACGAATTTCAACTTATCATTTCTTCTGGCTCTCTCCAAATTATTTTATTCAAATGTTCAAGAATCGCATCTTCAAAAATCACTGCTAATATTCCGTTGTACACCGTTAATATTCAAGAAAAATTCTTCAATCCATCTCCATGTACTCGTGGAAATTTTCGTAAAGGTCGGTGAACATTTAAAACTTTTTAGTGACAATGACATTTTTCGGACAGCTGTTAAAGTTACACGGTAACTTGTCATACTAATTGAAATATTCATTTTTCTATTTCAGACCAAAGCTCCCACTTTTCTATATGTCCCTCTTCAAGGAACTATAGTTCCCACAATTTCAAGTATTTCGACTCGAAAAAATTATGTTGTCTAGCCGGAATAACAGAAAGTATTTCTGGAAGACCTCGATGTAAAACAGTGGTCCGATTTCTTTACAAAAATGTCGTTTTAAACCGGAAGACCCCCTTAAATGGCTGACCACCGGAACAATTACCCTACAGAAATTGCACGGTGGCAGAAAATTCTGAGTGAGCGAGGAATGGCAACAACGTTGAATTGTTCAGATTAATAACCGCTCGGTTCGCGGATCCGAAGTTCTCCAGAGGAGAGGGTCCGGGTAGCAAGGCACGTTGGTACCGGCAAGTAGGCTGATCGCGCGAGAGAATCCAGCATATAGAATAGGTCACACCCTCTGGGGACCATTATTGCCGAGCAGTGTACGTGCACGTGACTCGTATAGGGTCGACGTAAGTGGGTTGGTGCAGTCGTTACTGTTGTCCTCGGTACCCCCTGCTCGTTCAACGACCCCGCATGTACGCACTCTCCGCTCGCGGTGTACGCATGCACGCATGCATGCACGTGACGGGAGGCTCTCGGTGCGGGAACGGAGCGTAGGACGGTGACAACGAAAAAGAACTACGGAATCAGGAGTGATTTCTCCTCTTTCATCCTAACAGATTTCCTTCTTTTTCTTTTTTCCCCCCTTTTCCTCGACGGTGCGGCACCGCCGAACAATCGTCAGGCCCGGTGAATGTATCCGCGGTTCGTCCATCAACGGCGCAAGGAAACCTGCTGATTTAGAAAGGAATCAACCACCTATTGTAAAGAATCTGTTACGATGCCTGATACACTCCCGGTTAACGTGTGGAACCCAGTGTAGTATTCTCACGCCTCCGATAAATACAAAGGGGTTTAAGAATCCACCGACGAAAGAAAGAAAAAATGAAAAGAGAAAGAACCAAGAGGACCCGAAGAGTACTCGAGTCCTCGTTGCTGTGACGCTACGCCGAATAAACTTGAGATTCTTAGCACCCGACCGCGGTACTATATAACCCGTTATCAGTCTCTTTATCCGTATCACCGAAGTTACGAAGTTGAAGTCCAGTTTCGAAAGCGGTCCCTTCGTTCGAGAGGTCCCCATCGATACATAGAGATGGTGTTCCGTTCACCGTGGAACCAGAGAGGGGTCGTTCGTC
Source organism: Halictus rubicundus (assembly GCF_050948215.1). Taxonomy (NCBI): domain Eukaryota; kingdom Metazoa; phylum Arthropoda; class Insecta; order Hymenoptera; family Halictidae; genus Halictus; species Halictus rubicundus. The sequence continues at coordinate 14,413,138 of NC_135160.1, forward strand.
GAAGGGTTCCGAAGTCGAAAATCTGTTTAACATACTCCGCATACCGAGCACACGGGTTCCCGGGTACACGTGTGTTTGATGAAACTTACGCGCGTGAAGCGCGCGGGGTCACGTGGGTTGGAGCGGGATCAAGGGTCACGGGAGACAGGAAGCGGCAGTATTGTGTACCGGATGTCGCAACTTCCGAGTCCTTTGCCCTCTCGCCGTTTTACTTCGCCGATCGTCGCCCGATGACACCGTTTTGTCACAGGGTTGCTGAAGCGCGAGCGTACGAAACGGGTAAAGATGACGAGGAGGGGCGGGGAGAGGGGCGCAAGACGGAGCAGCGGGTTCGGTGTCGATGAAATTTCGGGTACGCACGGATCAAGAAACGTTTAAAGATGCGCCGCGCGGAGTAGCCCGGCCGGGCGCCCTAACGCGCCCTCCTCGAGAGATCAGTCGAGCGGGCAATAGAATGAGAGAGAGTATGAGTGAGGTCGTGCAGTCGAGTCTCTGATAAGAGCGACAGAGAGAAAGAGACGGAACGAGGGAAAGAAAGAGAGAGGGGTGTAGGGGAGGGAGGGGGAGGGAGGGGGAGGGAGAGAGGGGGCGAAGAAAGAAGGGAGAGAAAGGGACGGTGGCAAAAGATCGAGAGGGAGGGCGGCGCGGCGCGGGGATCGGAGGAGGGTATAGTCGTCGTGAGCTCCTTACAGTGCATTGCCTTTACGATGCCTCGAGTCCCCGTCACACCCCGTGCCCCGACAAATCGCGTACGACGTGCCTCTCATGAAGAGATCCACGAAACCAGCCTCGCCGTCGAGCGATTCGGGTCGTCGAGATTCATCGAGAGGAAGAGTTTTCTGTATGCGTGTGACAATGGGTGGGAGGGTGGGGGGACACACATACACGCACACCAAACCAACGGGACACATATGTCCGTGTCAATGTGTACACGTGTGTATCCACTACGTGCGCACACGTTCGTGTCGGTCTCGTGTGTGCGTCCGTGCGTGTACGTACACACAGACTCGCCGGGGCCAATAGGGTTTACCGCACCCCATGGACTAGCTGATCTCCGCGAAGCAAAAGAGCTGATCTCCTGCGCGACGTTCTCGTTTCGTTCCCCTCGAGAACACTGAACTCCCGTCTACCGTACAGTGGAGACTTTCACCGGGTATATACGTATGTATGTTGTACGCGTTTCGAGGGTAACAAGATTATCGGCGTCGGACCTCGCTCCACTCCTCCTCTCCCTCCGGGGGCCTCTTGCATTGTTGACACGAAATATGGATCAGGCGAAATTATTTTTACGACCGCCATCACCCACCGATCTCCTGTTGTCCGACGCGACGCGACGCGACGCGACGGTCAAAGGAGTCGCGATACGAGGGGAGGAACGATTCCGTAACGAAGATCTATGGTGTCCACCGACCGGTGGACACTTCGGGGAACGATGGGATTCCGTTGTTTAGCGTATCGTAAATCACTAGGGAAAAATCTCTAGGAGGGCATTGTTCAGGGTACAGAGGGCTCGTACCCGCCGCCGAGAACAAATTTCAAAAGTCGGGGGAACGGTTTATAGGCATCTAAAATAGGTTGTTCCGAGTTGGAACTTTCGAAACAGCCACGTTTCATAGCGCACCAGCGCGTTCGCAAGAGGGGAGCGCAAAGATGTGTCCGTTCCCGACCCCCACCATCCCCCGTTCGCTCCATCTTGCTCGGCACGTTTCTCATCTCGATGTCACGACAAATACGTGTCGCTTCCTTGTCGTTTGCTCTCCTATCTGATAATGATGTAGCTCTCGATACACGCATCCCGAGCGATATGTATACGCGTGTACCTGTTTCGGTTTGTTTTCACCGACGGGTAACCCCGGCTCGCGATAAAGAAAGTCGGCAAAGTAGGAAAAGAAAGGTCTACGCAGAAATAAGTGTTTGAGCCGCGAGGGAGAGGGAGAGGCGGGGGGAGAGAGAGAAAGGGAGAGGGAGAGAGAGAGAGAGAGAGTAAGAGAGGAGAGAAAAAAGACGTGACGTCCAACATTAAGTCAAGTAGTACCGGTAGTACCGTAACGGGTGGATTCGTCGGTTGTCCTGCTTCACCTGTGTCTGCAGTTCACGCCGGTTCACGCCCTTCTTCTTTTACACCGTTCTCGCTAACGGTTAATCGACGTCGACCACTTCTTGCGTTTAAAAGATGCACGATGTAGCGTTATGGGAACAACAGCGCCATCCCACGGAGCTGCTCGGGTGTACGAGGACCGTCCTTATGACTGCACATGGTCTGTGTCCTTTGGACGCGCGCCGATGTACGAAATCGGCTTTCAGTCTTTTCACCAATCTTTGGGCGAAAGCCAAGCGGTAAAACCGCGTGTCTGCTGGCACAACCGGAAATGGGGTGATTCTCCGTAAAAAAAGAAGTCAAAAATATCGAATAAAATGTTTTCATACGAGGCTCTGTTTTTGAGAAAATCGATTTTGAAAAACCGTCGAATTCGCATGCTTAGCATTTGTAAGAACCAGATTGTCTTGGAAATAAAGCCTTGTAGAAAAACATTTTATTCTATATTTTCGACTCATCCTTTAATGTAGAATCAGCCCTCTCCTATAATAGTCTTATTATCAACATATGTATGGCCTGATGTTATTGTTGTATGCATCACCATAAATGTATGTCTTTCTCTCAGGAATTTCAGGGATCTGAACATTGCAAATACCTGAAGAATCAGGTCCATCATTTGTCAGCAAATTAACAGCAGTTCCTCTAACTCCTCCAATGTCAGTTAAGCCTCACGAGACATGGCTCCCTCGTTCGTAAGAAGAATCCATCGAGGGAGTCATGACACGATGCTACTTGTAGGTCCTCGATGAGACAGTGGGGCAACAAATAAAATTCTACCAAAGATTGTGGCTAAATTTAGAATGGAGATTAAATGATTTAGAAAAATACTGAATGCGATATTTAGAGATTTAGATAAGATATCTGCCACAAAAGCTATGAGCCACTAAAATATGTAAAAAGTCCTAAGGATACGGTAGAGAAACTCGAGAAAAAGGTAGCAAACCTCTCTAAGTTTGTTACTCTTGAATTGAAATATCAAAATTGGCTGCTTACGTAACCAATTGTTTTGGATTAGTAGCTAGTTTTGTGGAAACTATGATCTGAAAGTCTCGAAACTTAACATCTTGCCCACTGCAAGCGTTGCATCCTCTGTGTTACTCTCCTTATTAAGCTCTCATCCTGGTACCGTAGAGGTTAAAGTTAAAGAACTGAAATTCGAGAAACCCTGAATCTATGAAAAAAGATATATTCCATCCAAATTTCTGAGAACAAACTTATTGTTTCATTGACTCCGCCTGTAGGACACCCAGACAGGACTTCTTAACTTGAATTCCGGATTTCAGCACCCGGTTTTATAGCGTCAATTTTTAAATTTCAGGAAGTAGTAAATATACAATTTTTAGTATCTACAAATAATCTTTATTAGATGAAATGAAGATGGAATGAATAACGAATAACAAATCTTGTAATTCAAATAAAATGCATACCTTGAAGAACGAATGCACGGGTGACGCCATCTGGTGGCGATACTTTGGAAGGAGCATTGCCGCTCTCATGCTTCTGTCTTCGGTTTACTGGAGCTTCGGTATAACCTGAAAAAATTATGATTGTTTAAAGGGTTATATATTATTATTTAAAAAATGGCGCATTTATTTGATAAATTGAAATTAAGGGGAATACTAAGAATATCCGTCAGGTGCAAGCACGGTCCAAATCATTGGGTTTGTATCTTATTATTAAAATTTAAAGTTTGTGTACACCTCTCACCTGGTTGTAAGCATGTTCAACAAGTCCGAAAATTTCAAATATTTTTGCTTGTTTTCTGTATATTTATTTTCTTTGCTTAGTTTTATTACCTTTCGCATCTCTCTTTTTGGTAATTAATTAATTAATCAGGTATATGGAAACAGTTTCAATCTGAGAAGGTGCTGCTAACTTTGGTACCAAAAAGTATTTACTCAAATATTTTAAATATGCTTTTACAGTCTGTACAGCAGAGAAAGAAACTACCTAAGGATAAAGCACTAGAACACTTTGACGAGTATTATGGCTCAATTTTTGGGAAACAATGGGAAGATATACGAGCCTCACTACTTATAAAGAAAAACAAACATATAGCAGTAATCAATAATTTTAGCGATGTAGATAGGACAAAATTGGAATTACAGGTATGTATTTTTTTTTTAGAACTCATACAAAGGAATTAAAAGTATCTATAATTAAAATTTGTTTTAGTGCTTAGGTGCAATACATTTAAAATCCTTGTACAATGTTTATAAAAACAATATGGACGGACAATCAAAGACTAAATCTATGTTATCAGAAAATGTACAAAATCCCATGGATTCTGTTATAGAAAACATGCAATTATCAGATATAGAATCAGTTTATCCTGAAGGCCATTCCTATTCATCGCAATCATTAAATTCAGAAGAAGATACAGAATCATCGATTCAAAAAACTGATGCATTACAGCCTGTAAAATTACAATCTATAGAAGCTGACTTAAATGAGATTGAAATAGATGCTAATCGTGTTATTGAATCGCCTACTGATCAATCCATGCTTTATGAGTATGTACCTTCTACAAGATTAAAGGGTCAGTTTAAACTATTTTGTTTTAAATTTGAAAAAAAATTCATATATTACCAATATTAATTTATTCTACAGGTTTGGACGGCTACATACTAGAATCCGATTATTATAAATTTTATAATAGAGGAGCTAACTTCAAAGTAGATATTGTTAAAGAGTCTACTTTACCATTTCCAGAACACTTACACCCATTTACTTTCGTAAGCGATAGTGACACTATATTTCCCTATCCTAAAAGAGGATCCACTGGGGTTTCAGGTCTGTATCTTACAATTTTAACTGAAAATGTCTTTTTTCAAACGGCCTACAGACGATACGATTTGACCCATACGATAAATCGTATCGTCTGCAGGCTGTTTTAGTAGATATGTATATGAATTGAAATGGTATTAATATGAAACTCTCGTTTTCTAGATTATTATTTATTCGATGGCGGATCCTTACTACCTGTTTTAGCTCTTGACATTAAAATGGGCGATGTTGTGCTCGACATGTGTGCTGCACCAGGAGGCAAAGCTATAACTATCCTTCAAACTCTCATGCCGCGTATAGTGGTTGCTAATGATGCATCAGAGTCTAGAGCAAATAAAATACATGCTGTTGCGAAACAATATCTGTTTAATACCGATATGGAAAAAATGTTTTGCATAACACAAAGAGATGCTCGAGAAATCGAAGACAAAGATCTGTATAATAAGGTGTTAATATTTGCTAAATGTCCAATTGTGTTTTCAGTGACGAACAGGATAAAATATACGTTTATATTTTCCAGATTCTAGTTGACGTACCATGCACAACAGATAGACATTCACTGCATGCTTTTGAAAATAATGTTTTTAAACCTACCAGACTTAAGGAAAGGTTACAACTCCCGGAGCTGCAGTCCGACATTTTAACGTTAGTACTTATGAGTACAAATGAAGTTATATTTGTATTGTATTATTTTCATTTTAATATTTAATCTTTATTTTATTTTTTTGTTTTAATAGAAATGCATTAAAACTGGTGACAGTTGGAGGCATCGTCGTTTATTCAACATGTTCTCTAAGTCCAGTTCAAAATGACGGTGTTGTACAAGTTGCATTGAAAAGGGCGTGGGAAGAAAGTGATTCTGTTATGGTTGTAAAGTGTGTACATTACGTTTCTATTTTGGAAAACAATTTTATTAATTGTATTTGTTGCTTATGTGATATACTTTTTTCAGAGACATGTCAGAAGCTTTATCACCGCTACAAAGTCTGTACGAATTCGCAAATATTGGATCGAAATACGGTCATCTTGTTGTTCCCACACTTGCAAATAACTGGGGTCCTATGTATTTTTGTAAAATAGAACGAGTACGATGAACGTGAGTAATTGTCTAACATAAAATAACGTGTGTATAAAATGTACATAGTATTGCAACTACATAATTAATGTTATAACATTTAACGTAACATTTGTAAAATTTTAGTACAATAAATGTGTAAGTCTTGTCATGTAAAGAGAGAGTATCAGTGATAATCTTTTGTTTAAATTGTTCATTTTTTACACGACATATGCGCGCGCACGCGTGCGTGTGTGTGAGTATAAAGCCGAGAAAACAATACCGTGCTTTATATGTGTAAAAAATGAAACAAAACAATTGATTAATATTATACACATCTGAGAGAAGTCTATTTTTTGATGTCGTCTTTTAGTGGCAATGTCTGATCGCTTGTTTCTTCATCGGTTGGTTTAGCTTTATTCCAAGGTTGTTCTTCACCGCTTCCGAAGATAGTGTAGACCAACATCTCGACTATGTATAATGTCACAGTCGTGAAGAATATGACCCTCCATGCTCCTATAGTTTGCTGCAATAGCAAAAAATTATCAACAGATTCCATATTGAAATTTTTATTAATTATATTGATTGTTGTATATTTCTTTAAGTTACTTACATTTCCGTGTGTCAATTTTCCCACAAATATCGGAACTATGAAGCCAGGTATAGTAGCGACACAATTGGTGATCGCGACAAGGGTACCAGCAAAATTTGGAGCAATGTCAATATGGTTTGACAAGAATCCACTATACATTCCGCCAATGCAAGTCACTCCAATAGTCATTAATGCAACTGCTAACGTCCTATTGCAGCCAACATACGAAACTCCTATCAGGCAGAACATGGGAACAACGGACGCTGCAGAACGAAAATGTTTTAGGTTGCGTTCAATTAGACGTATTATATTGTCACATACGAAAATGTTGTAACTAACAAAACTTACAGAACAATGTTCCAATTTTCCTTGACACTGTAACTGTGATCATGTTCTTTGATTGCATGATGGCTAAAACTTTGCTGAGTATCATGGTAAAGATCCACATACATAAAAATGGCATAGAAGAGAGGCCAGCATTCTGAAGGCAAAAATATTTCATGCAAACAACATGAATTTCAAGCTCTTGTTAAACTTTTAACAAAGATACTCACGGAAGTCATGTCAAACTTTAAAATCTGATTCATGAAAGTGGGCAGTTCAATGAGTAACATGTACCAGCCAAAATTACTACAGAAGTGAGCAATTAAAATTGCCATAAATGGTTTCGATTTTAACACTTCCTTCCATGGAACTGCCAATCTCTAAAAGAATAAATGTACGTTGTGAGTAACGGACATACTGTAATCTGTAAATAATCCGTGTTTTCTGCCCGGAAGCATTAGACTATCCACAACAAATGTATATGTTAATGTCTAAAGTTTATTTCACCGATGGGACTGTAGTCTATTATATTCAGTTACATGAAACTTAACGAACCTCTTTTGGTTCATTAGCAGTTTTTGTGCGTCCTAAAGATTCCATAATGTAGTCCTTTTCCTGTTGACTAATAAATCTTGTTTGTTCTTCGGGACTGTCTTCGACCATTATCCACCAGGCAGCACACCAAATTAAACAAAGAGCACCTTCTATGTAGAATATCCATACCCAATTTAAATTTGCAGCTAACAACCCCGTCAATAGTATGGAAATCACCGTTCCCAGCGCAGTCCCTAAAATAATAATAAAACAAGTAGGATAATAAAAATGGGTAAAAGTGCTGATAAAGAAAGAAAAGTTTGTTTGAAATAAAAATGAGTAGGCCACCAGTGTAGACTTGAATTGATAAAAATTATTATGTACCTGCATAAACGATCGAAGCGAGGACACTTCTTTCGTTCGGTGGAGCCCACTTAGCAATCATAACGTGCATAGCAGGGAATGTTACACCCTACAATAAGAATAGTACTTTATATATTACTAAGGTAATTTAATTCAGAGGTTTTTGGAGGTTTTCGATACTAACTCCGCCGATTCCTTGAAGAATCCTGCACACAATGAAAAGGGAGTAGTGGAGACTCGCAGCAACAGGTGACAATATGCATGCCGCTACGTTTAGAAGTACCGATCCATTCATTACCCATTTTGCGGATAGCAGTTCAGCCATTCTGCCACCCGGAAGCAAAGATACCATGTATCCCCAGAAATACGCAGATAAAATGAGACCTTGCAGTGGCTCGTTCCACACAAATGGTCCATCCTATGCAAACCACATGTATACGTATTACTTTTCTACCGATATTATTTTATTCAGCACGTTATGTACCATCCACAAAGAAAAAGATTTATATATACCTCGGCGACATTTTTCGTCACATTAACGGACCCATCGTCGTATTGACACTCGCCCACCGTGAGTACAGTTGCAAAATCAGACTCGTTTTCATCCATTGCAGGTTGCTTTATCGCAGTATGATTTACCATAGTTACTATCGCCACACTTACGATCACCTTGAACCCGTAAATAATTGCCAGCCCGATAGAACCCATTACTGCCACCAGGTACCGTGCTGGCAACACGATACCTTTGCTCTCTGAAAATGTGTTTAAAAATAATGTTTAACTTTCTCAATAAATATTAAAAAGATAAAAAAGTTGTAGAAAGTACCCTGCAAATTTTTCTCCGCGATTCCGACCAATTGCAATTGTTCCTACCATTTTGTTCTTATGTCCGCTAGTAAACTAAGCTTTTTAATAAGTACTCAAAAAGTAATTCAAGTTGCTTGATCCAATCTTAAGAAGGTCATTGTTCTTTTAGAAGTGTTCGAATATTACTGTGAGCCATTGTACAGTGTACTCAAAAAGTATTTGGGCTATTCTCTAGGAATTGTCAATATTGAACTATGATAATTTCTTAAAAAAAAAGAAAATCGTACGGTAAGAAAGGGCTTATTTTAAATCCCAAAGCCTCTACTTTTGCGTACCGCCACTCATTTTTTTTCTAGGACATTTGTACATGATACAGAGAAGATGGCAGTATACCCTTTCATTCTAAGCTCAATAAATCGTCTAGAAAAAATTGGAGATCAAATTTTAAGCATTCGTTGGAAGCTTCAATCTTTAAAACCACGGGTAATTTTTGTCACGAGAAAAATTTTTTAATGTTTGTACGGAGGTTTCAATTTGTAACATTTTGGGCCAAAGAAAGCATCTTCGGTTTCCCAGACGGTGTATCATGAAAGAATATCTTGACTTCGAATTTGAAAGTGAGTCCAGGTATGTCGTTGTACTATAGTTTTTTTAGGAACCACAGTATTGTCGGTGGGGTCATAAGAGAAGATCGGAGGACGTGTCGAACGGCATGAAGGCAGGTGAACGGGCTTTCAGGTCTTCGACTTTGCCTGTCCTTTCAGTTCAGGTCTTCTTGCGGGCGAGGTGAATCATTACGTGTAAACGGCGCGTTCGTACGTGACCAATTGTGCATATAAACTGTTCAATCATCTACCTGGCTCCGTGAGGTAGATTAATAAGATATTAATCAAACCTCTATTGAAAACCTTTACAATTACCGAACTTAAAAATAATTGAATTATACGATACCATGTATCAGAAAAAGTACTCTCAACAACTCTTATAGCTTTTACGACGACGACTCGAGAGATACTTAGCCGATATCAAATGAAGCAAATGATAACTCGAGTAATTTTACACTTATTCATTCCCCGATATGTAATTTATCTCAATTAAAGGAAATCTTTTTAAATGATTAATTGTGGTTTGCAGAAATCCTGAGTAATTGCTATTTTACTGTTTCAAGTTGTTTTGCTGTTGATAATAATTTATGAGGATTTAGAAATTCACAAAGATTTTACAAATAATATTAATTTATTATGTGTATATTATTTGCCATCGATAAACTTAGCGAATAACTTTCGTTATTCGAACGAAATATTTCTTCGTTATTGTTTTCTTATATTATATAATATTTATATTTTATATTTATATTATATAATATTTATATTTTATATTTATATTATATAATATTTATATTTTATATTTATATTATATAATATTTATATTTTATATTTATATTTTATATTTATATTATATAATATTTATATTTTATATTTATATTTTATATTCATATCTTTTCTTAGTGATTATAATAAGCTGGAAATAATGCAACAGAATATTTAAATACTATAAATGTTTTTACTTTTTTGCATCTGACGTATTTATATTTATATGAGTATTTATACGAACATTATCATTTAGTAATCTTTAATCTATTCTAAACTTATATCAAACTACATCTGATAACATGAACACATTTCACCTGATCGATCATTGACAAATATTTAAAAATTCTTTAGAAGTGTATCCATATGGCCACGCTAATATCAAACACTTGACTTGATGGATACAGTTTAGTATTCTCAGATAAAAGCATCGTTTTTTATTACGCACGTTTATCTTCGTTCACAAAAGAAAAAAAAAGAAAATGGGTCAACGGTCACATAAACGTGGTTCCAAAATATCTCCCTGATCAAATACGTAACAACTGAATGATCGACGCGACGAAAAGGGGTTAATTGATCAATATATTATCTCTGCAGTAAATACGCGACAAAATTCAAAATTACCCATCGGCGTCAATTTCATAAATCAGTATAGATTTACCTCGTCGACATTTGACATTCTAGCAACAGCAATTCCTCGAAATTGATAATAGAGCGCATGGATGACGACAATTAGTTACTCCGATTGCAACGGAATTGCATCAACCAAGCGTCGACTGCAACTCGCGCGGCTATACGAATTCCGCAGTTTAAACGATTTCAGTCAATTACTTATTTTTCAATACGCAATACTTTTCAATTACCATCAAACCACAAATATCCGTTAAATTACGATAATATTCGTTCGCTCAATTTTTCAACTTCGTAAATTAAATTTGTCAATAGAATCTTATTTGTCTTAAACACGTGCGTCTACAAGTTGCTGAGTGAAACGAGTATTTGCACGTAAATTTAAAATCAACGCAGTGAAACGTACATTTAACATAACTTGTTGAATGTTCTGTTTTCATAGACAACGTAAAAATTCTACGAACGAAAATCACTTTCTACATGAATATTTCTTATTATTGATAAATACTCGTATTTTGCTAGTAATGCAATTTTAAAAATAGCGACATCATAGCACCGTATGAGAATCTGGAGTCGGAGGACATTTGAAGGTCACCGAACTAATCTCGGAAAGCAAGAAGCGAGGCGATAAAATTTCAAATGTAAAGATATAACAAATTCTACCTATTTTTGAAAAAAAAAAACAACTAAATAAACACGGCGACGTAAACAATACTAAATACAGAGAAGAATAATCACTTACCTGTAGAACTACTTTGTCCAGCCATGATTTCCCCTGGTCATTGACCGATCAGGGAACGATTTCGTAAGCCGAGGAATATTTAAAAAAAAACTGTTTATATTCGAATTTCACGATGCAGCTGGATAAATGAATATTCAATTTCAAACTCGGCGATCTCTCATAAATCACTTATCACTTGAAAGTTCGCGCACCTGATTTCGATTCTACGATAAGATTAATTTTAAACGGCGATTGTGAAATCTCAGGGTAGATTCTGGTCGATTGGAAATCGACCGAGAAAATTCTTATTTTGGGAAGTTTCGACCTTCCGTTACGACTCCACATTCGTGCAACGTGCTACTGAAGACGTGCGAGACGCCACAGATCCTCCGAGCCTTTCGGACGATACCACCGGGCGTGCGCCTTTTCTATAAATGCCGTGCCACGCGTGAACGCAGACTCGAAATCCCCGTGTTACACCACTTTCGGCCCATGTGACGTACTCATGTTTACGTTTCACTCCGTCATCGATTCCCCGAAATTTTCTCTCCTTTAATCTTCGGGAAGAAATTTCAGATTAAAAAGACACGATAGCCGCCGATTCTACGACACTTGTTGCCCACCGAACCTGTGGCGCTCCGAAAATTTAATTGGACGGATAAACTACTAGTGCCAACTTAGGGGATGAAAATCGAAATAGCATTCTAAACTGGCTATTTTGTAAATATTTAACATCTACTAGGTCCTTACAAAAAATTAATAATCCCTTTAATTTTGTTAGTTACTATGCATCTGTTTAAGGGATGAAGACAGAAGTAGTATTCTAAGAAATTGAACTACACATTTTGTATTTTAATATCCACTATAATGCAAATATAAATAATCCTTTTGACTTCGTTATTTTATTGTGCATCCATACTTTGGACGAGAAATGAAATACAGTAGATTTGCGTATGACGCGATTAAAAAATTGTTTTATAAAAGTGTGTACACGCGTTCTATGTGGCAGGATATGTAAAGTAAATGTATAGAGAATTATTTAGAGAGATGTTACGTATACGAAGTCTGTTTTAAACAAGCTTTTGCTCGAGTTTTAAGTCTTTTGTAGTGTTCTAAAAACTTAACTGCATTTAATAATGATTTAATGTCATCTATGGTCTTTACAAAAATAAGCAACAGCTTCGGTCTAGTTACTTTATTGAAGGAAAAATAGTTGTGCGTCTACTTAGGGTATTGTAAAAAAACTGATTTGGCTGTTTAACAAATGTTTAATATATCAACTGCTCAGTAGTCTTTACAAAAGTGAATAACGGCCTCGGCTTCGTCATTTTATCGAACTTCTATAGATTTCATGTTTACTAAATTTCGCAATGAATTCCACGAAGCATTATTTTAAAGGTCACAACGCAAATACAATTTCTTGTCCAACCGGGACTTAAACAAAGTAAAAAGCTACAAGTAAAAGGATCAGAAACTATAGTCTGCTATAGTTTTGAACATGATAGGAAAAGTCTGCTTGTCTGCGATTGCATCTCCGACACCGACACTAGAGTTCGAAAATTATTGAAATAAGTAATATAATAGAATGTAAAAATTAGATGGGGTCTCGTTTGATATTGAATATTGTATATATTTTAAAATATTAGAAAATTGTGTACAAATATTATTGCTAATTTTCGACTCGCAGAATGTCATTAAATTTTCTGTTTTTGATACTTTCTATTTTTTTATATTTTTTTCATACAACTAGAATAATTTTATATTTCTTTTCCGTAAAGTTTGGAAGAATATTGAATACAGTAAAGACGAGATAATATAAGCAATATAATATAATGCTCCGCTCTGAATATAAGAAAATTTAGCGTCATTTCGTCAGCTGCTCCGTCTGGTGCAAGATGCTAGTGATATTTGACAAAACAAGCAGTTCGAAACACGAAACCGGCGTGAAGTTACATTCGCACACAGTAAAAAGTCCAGCCTTCGCTATTTTATTAATAAAATTTGGCGATTCGAAGATTGACAGAATGTAATATAGTACAAAGATATGACGTCATCCGTAAATTTTGTTGTATAAAGAAGTCATTTTATATTATTTTTGTGGAAATAAAAATCGAAACATGAGTGTGACATCGGAGAGTAACGATAATCTCGAGGAAATTTATAATTGGGTCGAGCAAATGACGTTTTCAAAGCCGAAGAAGAACCTCGCTCGAGACTTCTCCGATGCAGGTACAAGAAAATATATTTCTGACATAATAAGATTATCTTTTAAACTTTTATATGGTGAATTTTAGTTTTTATGGCGGAATTGTTAAAAAAATATTATCCTAGACACGTTGATATACACAATTATATATCTGGGAATAGCATTGCCAAAAAAGTAGAAAATTGGTGTACGCTGAATCGTAAGGTTTTGTCTAAACTGAATATGAAACTAAAAAAGGACGTAATTGCTCAATTAGCTAATGCGACACCGGGAGTTGTCGAAAAAGTTTTGAGCGATTTGAGGATAAAAATTTTAAGAGACTGTAACGCGGATAGAGCCGATCTATATTCTAAATTTGAGGATACTGAGAAAGGAGGTAGGTGGTATATTTAAAAGAAAAATGATCAAAAGATGTTTGATTTCAATTTTGTTTTTCCATAAACAGAGATTGTTAAATCGGTGCTCGATCTCGAAGAGGTAGCAAATAAAACTGTTCCGCGTCACGTGTTTGTTCGACTAAAACAAGAATTAGAAGAGAAGAATGATGCTATCAACGCCCTTCAACAAAAAGTAACTCATCTCGAATCTTTAATGAAGCTCAAAGACCAAAGGATAGCAGATCTCACTGCACAAATACCAAAACCGGCAGATCAATCTACCACACCAAGACCGGATAATTTACTTCTTACTAACAATTCGATTTTAAAACCACGAGCTAAAACATAATCATTAAAATAAATTCTTAAAGTAATCCAGTACAAACTCATCATTTCATTTACAAAATTTCTATTGTTCTCAATTTTTTAACTTGTGTACTTGTTTTAATACAATCTCAAATGTAATTTGTTTCTCTATATTTATACCTTTGTCACAAACTTATTAATAGCACTTTATCGTATTTTTGAATCTCATATCACAACTTCTTTTAGCGCTGATACAAAAAAGTGGTAGTATTATAGTAGCATTAAGTTTAAATCTATATTATACGTTTGTAACGTTTACAAATATCATATACACGTTGAAAGATTAGATTGGAGCCCTCATACTAGGCGGAGAAACCAATATTACACCGTCACCACGGACGAATAACATGGATATATTCCTTTTCGTGGTACGATAAACCTCTTCGTACGTTTCTTCATCAATTTCTACTGTAGTTACGGTTTCTTCTGCTTCTCCCAACACCATATTCAAATGCTGATCGTAGGCCTGAAATTAACATCGATCATACATACAAATAACTTACACATATATTTTTATTACATAGTAAAATATTTACATGTAATCTCCCTCTGAGTTCTCTCTCGTTCCTCATTTTAACATAAATACGTTCGTCGAGACTCAATCTTATAAGATCTAAGGGTTCCTTAACATTTATCGCAGGTACCTAAAACAAAAATGCATGTTAGGTTAGAATAGGTTAGACTCAAGTTTATCACAACAAATAAATATCCTCACTTGCTCTGCTTCATCAGCCATGATGAAAATAAATCCTTTCCAAATTACAAATTTATTTATGCAACCTGTCGATAAATCCTAAATATATCACTACAAGTTTACACAACAACAAACAGCACATTTACCGGTCGTGCAACTAAAACATTGCGCGTTTGCGTGGTGTCAGTCGGATAAATTATAAATTCGTAAAAGACTCCATTTTATCATCGTTTACAGACCATCCTAGTAAGTGGCGCCACGAGTCAGGTTCATAGGAAAACGTTACATTACATTGTCACAATAATTTATTAACCAAGAGTTCGTAACAATTTCTTTCAGCAGCATTACAAAAATTTTCGTGATGATTCGATTTAAAAGTAAATCGATCTGGAACTACTCGTTTTGGCAAGTTATAATACTGATCTAGCTTTGTGCAAAAAATCATGAGATACTTCGAGATGCTTTCGCCGCAATTTAAGTTTAAATATCAACTTTCGAAATTTCCAAGAATGAATCGCGCGGAAGTCCGATTATTTGATGTTTCAGGTAAAATTTTTAAGGGATACATATCAGATTATAAAAAAATGTGACATTCATACATATAAAAAAATATTTAATAACAATTTTTTATGTTAAATAAACAAAGTTTTCGTTCACTGTACCACTGTTGCAAAAATGCAACAGGTATTTTTTGGTAGTGTTCCAATGAATGCTATAAAAATAATTTATGTAAGATAAAAAAAATTGTTGTTAAATATATTTTTTATACATAAAAAATTAATAAATCATATGCACTTCACATTTTTCTTTATTATTTAGAAATATTCCTAAAAAATTTCCCCTGGAACATCAAATAATCGTAACTTCCGCACGATTCACTCTTGGAAATTCTGGAAGTTGATATTTAAACTTAAATTGCGGTGAAAGGGTCTGGAAGGGTCTCATAATTTTTTGCACAAAGTTAGACCAATATTACACCTTGCCAAAACGATTAGTTCCAGACCAAAATCTATTAAAATATTTGTTGTA
Source organism: Halictus rubicundus (assembly GCF_050948215.1). NCBI lineage: Eukaryota > Metazoa > Arthropoda > Insecta > Hymenoptera > Halictidae > Halictus > Halictus rubicundus. Next base: position 14,429,090 of record NC_135160.1, read on the forward strand.
TGCTTCCATAAATAAAAAATGGGCAGAAAACAGAGATTTTCGATTAGCCCATATTACTTAACGTTATCAACTTTTTACAAAAATTTTGTTTGCCAAATAAGCGTTATACCTGTGGCAATCTCTCAAACAAATCTTTCAATCTTTCAAACAAATTCGTCGAATAGTTTCGTTTTTACAGATTTTTGGCCATTTGGCACCACTGTGCACCGTGGCAGTGTGCAGCGTCTTGAATTTCAATTCTGGCGCGCGATAGTTCTCGGTTAGGCCACACCGGGGGGCGAGCGCTGGCGAGGTACGATGGGAATCAGCGTAGCTTGAGGTACATATTGCTAGAGCGAGCGGCCGCGAGGGAGTGTACAACGCCATTTTCTCGATTCGCGGGTGAAGTCGGGTAGACGGTGCATGAATCATTCGCGGGGCGTATTTGCACGTTTCTGTTGCACGACGATCGGTACCAGGGGCTGTCCGCGGGCCCTACCGCGTTGATCGGTGTTATGCGCGGACACGCGGGCAGCTGTGCGGTGGATATGGTGAGTTCCGAGAGATCGAAGCGCTCCCGGGAGACGTGACGTCTTGTCAGTTGGCCTTTTCCCATTCCCCCTTCTCGGTGAGCTCCCGCAGGGATGGCTCGTGCAGAGTTGTCGTTCATGATAACATAACGAAGAGACACCGGACGACGACCGACGATCCGACGACCGTTTACGCATCGAGAAGCCGTGTTCCCATCGCGCACGATTCACGTGGAATTAAAACGGTTCGAGGGACACACCGGGGATCGCAGAACATTTCGTTCGAGCCAATGGGCGGAGGTTTAGGGCGGCACATGGCTGTTGGGGCGCCGGTTCTGCAGGGGGTGGTTTTCCCAACGGCTAGCTCGCACTGACTGGGAAAATTCGTACGGTTTTTCTTCCTTGACCTGTCTGTCGGTCCGTGGCTACTGCGGCTAAATAAATCCGTAAATCGAAATCGTGTGCGATCGCGGCCGGTCACGGTTCGAGTAACAAGTTTCCAGTGACAGTGGTAAGAGAAACACTCCGTTATATGTCTCGATCTCCTTGTCGGAGTGAAGAGAAGCAGCCGCCGTGCCGGAGAGTATTCCGTCTTTCGCGGATCACGCGTGTCTCTCGTGTGTTCACCGATCTGTAGTTTGTGCACGCAAACGTCGGACCAAAGGACGACTGTGATCGCCGACAATCTCTGGGAAGATACGTTAACCGTGATCTTCGCTGGCTGCGAACCAGGTCTAAAGACCGTATCCGTAAGTTCTACTTTTCATGGCTATCTTTCATCCTCTATGTATTTTCTTGTATGCGAACCGCTTACTCCGTTTGACCTTCAATTATTTATCAATGGACCGTTAGATCGTACGGAACGTGTATGCGTCAGCATTATCGATCGACCACTGTTGACACTGCTTCTTCTTCTTCTTTTTTTTGTGTGTGCTTGGAAGACTGTACGATCTGATGTCGGTTTTTATTTGAATTTTCTGCGGGTGTGCGTGTGCGTGCCTGTGTATTTACGGTGTAATGGATATATCGGTAATTTTTGTACGCGAGCCTAAGCGGTGCGCGTATCGTCGTCGCATCGCGATCGTAATGGAACACGTAGGTGTAAAGCAGGGGCTTCGCCGGGAGTATATTATCGGGGGTTTAAAGTTGGTTCCATTGATACGAACTTTACCTTGAATTTATCGCATCTCTCGGCGCGCGTCTTTCGTGATCTCGTGCCGCATGCCGCTTACCGATTAAAATCCGCCGTGACATTCATGCGCCAATTAACCCGGTCCGACGTTCCCGACCTTGTTGACATTTTAAACGTTTTCCGCACACCACCGACCGAGAAATCCGATATAGGAAACTTACCTCGCCGGTGTTACCTGCTAATCTAGGATCATCTTTTTTCCGATAGGTCTTCCTCGGTGTGCGTGTCGCGTTCTGCCGCGCCGCGCCGCGCCTCGCCGCGAATTCGTTTCGCGCAGCGTATAAACTAGCAATCATAATTCGGTCGTTTAATCAAATCTACGATGCGCAATTAGCCGCTAAGGCACTGGTTTTAATAGGCGACGGTGATCGATAACGAGAGCCTCCGTACTCGGTACCCTCGAGTTAGAAACTCCGGTTCAGCTAAATGTAATCGAATTAATGAATAATGATTATAGTTACCGAGTACTACGCAATCATTGCGGTGGTGGCTTTATGATAGTTCAAGATGGGAATGATTACGGTCGTGGGAATCGGTGGTTTTTGCAGTGATAGTCATTACGGTTGGCAGCGATGGTCGTGATAAGCATCGGAAACTAATAATCATTACAAGTAAGCACAATCGTTTACAGCCTTATCTGTAATGAATATTAAAAAATCATCCTCTCAATGTTACATATTGATCGTTGTTGCGATTATCATTGAAATCATGATTGTCGTGATCATTACTATAATTAGTCATTGTGACGATATTCATCGAAATCATTAGTCATTACGATGACAATCATTAACTCCCGATGGTAGTTCTTTAGATCATTGTGAATGCAAAGAATCATCCAATTTCAAATATGTGTGGTCATTATTGCAATCATCATTGAAATCATTCAGCCATTACGATGACAATCATTAACATCGTCGACAGCTCTCTGGATCATTGCGAATATAAAAAGTCATTCGATTTTAAGTATGTGTAGTCATCATAGCAAGCATCGTTGAAATCATTAATCGTCATCATAATAATGATCAAAATCGTCATTGTTGCAACTACTACTGTTACCAGTGATTATGATGACAATAATCGAAATCATTAGGATGATATTCATCGAAATCATTAGTCATTATGATGACAATCATTAACGCCGTTCATAATTCTTTTGTCCATTATGAATATAAAAAATCATTAAATTTCAAATGTGCATTTCGAATATCATTTTAATCATTATGTAAATCGTTAATCATCGTCATAATAATGATTAAAAAAGAATATTTAGCAAGCTTAAAAATCGAATTAATAAAAATTATTTTTGTGGGTAGCGATTAACTACCCAAGACCAGAATTTATTGATTGTTCTGTTGAACATGAAATGCTCTTAAGACGTACAAGTAATACATTGATAAATTAATTAAACGAATTTGAGACCAAGGCTTGATAACAAGGTGCAAAGAAGATTAATTAAAGAAGCACGCCCGCGCACTAATTATTCCACGCGTACGAACTACTTCTCTCGCAAGAAACTAGACTCCCGTGAAGTTGGGTTTTCTCACTATTGTACCGTGCCGCCATTGTTCGCGATACTTTTTCTGTGCCACTATTGAGAAGGTAAACAGATTCGCCAGCGCTATCATACACGATCGCCGAGCAGAAAAATTAAAATTTTAAATAATAATTCGTGCTTCATGCACATCGTAAACCACATATACAAACGTAATAAATATCTCATACAACAGGGAATGTAACTGCATTACTAGCTGCGAGTGTTATTATTCGTGCCAGTAATAAAGAAACAGCATAAACTCAAGAATCTAGAAAATTAGAACACAGCGCGATTCGGAACAAACGTTGTAAACCTTGGCTGAGATCGTTCTAACAATTCTGCAAGCGAAAAATATAAATCCGATTCTCGGAATCTGCGTGGCTACAATAGTTTCGTCGTTTACTACCGATACACCTATTCGAGCAGACATTGCGAAACCGCGTTGCTCATTCTCCGTATTTTCGTTTGCTAGCATTGTTAAATCAAGCGTTTTCTGATCTAGGATATTCAAATTTTATTAAGACAGTCAAGTGTATCTGTGCTAATGTTCGGTAACAGGGACCCCAGTTGGTTGACAATGTGGAAACTGTCCACGAACCATTCCGCAATTGCATAAACATCCGCAGCTCGCCGGGTAGCGGCACATTTGGTGAACGGCGTCGAGAAGACCGCATAACTGAAAGGGAAAAATCGTATACTATCGAGCGAACCGAGGCGTACACTCGAACACGTGTTCGAGCACGCGACCCGTGCGGGAGAACGAATTTAAAATAACTGCGCGCGTTTTATGGGTGGAGTACCCGTCGAGATATTTCTTTATTCATGAGTGCAAACGACGAGGCACCGCGCTGCGCGCATTAATCCTTTAAAATCGTCAAGGCTCGAACGCGTTCCTACCGGAGAGAGCGTACGTTCCGCGGCGTATCCGAGAAATTGCATCCGCGATGCATTTATGCGTATGGTAGCCCGGGACGACGGCGGTTTCCCTCTTCGGAGCCGTTTGTTTTATCGGCGAAACGATTAAGATTGAAGAGACCGAGATGATAACTCGTGGGCACGTTTCTACCACCCCAAACCCCCGATAACAATTCTGCCCGCTGTCTGCTCGCTTTCCGCACCACCATTTACACCGTATTTACGACCCTAAACGCGTATCGACGGACGAATTATGCTCTCGTGTCGAGCAACAATTGTGTTCCTCCATCTGTCTGGTTTTTCGAAACATGAGAGAGACTCCTCCGATGCTTTTAGTTTGATACAGAAACTGTATGCTCCAGCTTCTTGTACTTGTTGCTGTCTACTTTAACGAAGTGTTGCCTTTTCAAAATGTCGATGTTGAATTTATTTCTATCTCCTATTTTTCTATTTTCTAGTTCATTGTAGTAGACGAATCAGGAAATTTATTCCAATATTTTCCATGAAAGCATTTGTACAGTTTTAATAACTGGAACATTAAACAAATGCTTATTTAACTGTGGTAGGTTTAGCGTTATAGGGGTGATAGTAAGTTTTTCTATGAATTGGGGATAAAAAATATGTTCGGCAAGAAAGATAGAGGCGATTTAAAACGAATATTTTGCGTATTTTAAATAGAGATGATAAGTGTAGAAAAACCAGTTACTATAATACAGTTAAAAGTTACTATAAAAACCGGGCTGTAACCACAAAAATTCAGGTAGATTTCATCACGAGATATAATTTTGATCGAAAAGCATCCACGAAGGTACAAAGCTGTACTTATGATTGAAAAATCATGTATTCCGTTCTGTTTCCGAAAATGGTACGAAAATGGCACCAAATTGAACTCCAGGACGTATTGTATTCGATTGAGGATTCGATGGAAAATAAATAAATGTTGTGTCGATGGGACAGTGACGACTAAATAGAAACGGTCGGATTTGTTTAACCGTGGCGTATATAGCAACAAATCCCATCGCGCTACCGCGTGTTTTTCGCAGCTCCGATAACCCTCTTTCACTCGATTCAATTCCCGATTCGCTTTCACACACTCGAAAGTCTATTATACTGATTCGGTGCGTGGCGTACTAAAGCAGCGGACGTCACGAGTTCATATTAACCAGTGATTTATGGCACGTAACATGGTAACCGAATAATAATAGCTATCCTGTCCTTCGGTGATTCACAATACAATATCGTACAGCATCGTTCAGAAGCGTTGGGACATTTATCGAGTGTAACGTAAACTTGATACGCCGTCACGGAATTATAGAATGTAATTAATATAGTTCGCGGATCGTCGATGATTAATGGATTAATAGTAATTCGGGATAACGGGAGGTGTTGCGAAATGTTAATCGAATTTCGTGCGTTCGCTAAACGCAGCAGACAGATGTTTATAAATTAAGCTTCACGAACAATCAAAAAGTTGCAGTAAATTTGCACAGAAGCACAGTCAATTTTTCTGGTCGAAACGTCTGTATTGTTTATAAGAAGGAAATTAGGATCCTCTAAATTACTGTTTTTCTTTTAATCGGTATGGCACAAAGTAAAAATAAGGAAAAACTAGGAAATATTTGATTCAGCTCAAACAGCAGGAAATGTATTTTATACATGATAACTGAAATATGAAATCTTTTTTGCGTAAATATTCGTATATTAAACCTAATCTCAGAGTTCGAAGAAACGGTTCTTTCTTGGAAATAATTGAACAGTTCCGTAGAATTACTTTCACGGGTTTAATTTTTCCGAAAAAAAATTTTGCAATATTTTCTTGCCAGTTTCGCTTGAAAGCGAGGAGAAACGCGGCAAGAAGGGTCGAAATTGCTTTTAACATGATTGGTTTCTAGAGCGAAGGAAAGCTAGCACCAGGAAAGGTGACGCTACTCCTTTGAAGTTAGGTTCAATAATACTAGGCAAGTAAAAAGCGAGGTAGAAGGTAAGGTAAAACAGAGAAAATAGAAAGTACCTTCGAAGTACTTGTAATTTCGTTTACGTTAGAGGAAGAAACGAAGTTGATCATCACTCGACTCTGCTGCTTCAATATTAGTTTATATTCAGGCGAAATTGAATTCCGGTGAAGTTTAAAGCGACCTAACGAAGTATTCAAATAAATGCAGGAAATATCGGGGAGCAAATCTCTCCTCGTTGAATTGAGGTAGCTGGATCGTTGAGATGTAAGATCAAAATTGATTGTTCTCGTAATTACGAAAAGCTGGTTTACAAAATTAAAATTTCTTATCCGGGAAATTTACAATTTAGTGGGAGATCGAAGGATCTTTTATTGCGATTTTT